>NC_133346.1:22383998-22695665 GCF_030506205.2 Paramisgurnus dabryanus
GTATCGTGTTTCTAAAAAGTAGGGCATAGGTTATTGTTGTCGTCGAATATTTTGCTTGGTACTATTTTCATCGATGGGGCAAGGATAAAGATGTAAAGGGGCAAAGCCGGAACGAGCCGCTTTTCGAGGCGTAGGCTGCGTGTGTTTTAAAGAGACAGAAATGCTGCTTTATGCGAGTACCATAAGATGTTATATTGTGTCTGTGTGTCTCACTTTGATCATGTTTGATCAAATCACATTTGTACATGGTGCAATGCATGCGTTAAAATTTGCCTTAGATGCCCTATAAGGTTCATTTGCCTCTATTCACGCACCCTTATAGGAATCTACTGTAATGTTTTGCCACTAAAGAAGTCCTGACCAAAAGGCTTTTTTTAAACTAAAATGTAAAAAACTGAAAGGCGAATAGCTTGTTGTTTTATGCAGTGATGTAATTCAAATTTTCTGTTTGTTTCTTGTGCTGTGTTGAGGTCATTTATCATGAAATGCATACAGTATCCTTACAGTTTCTTAATGTTTATTTGCTTGTTTTGAGGGGAAAGTGTAATACAAATTTATTAGCATTATAAACTTTCTAAAACATAATACACAGATGTTCAGTATTACTATTCTAGTTCAGTAAGCACAAAATACATGTTTGCATCTCGCTTTAAACTAACACAATTTGAACTTGAGACTGTCGCCATGTTAACAAGTTTACCCTCATTCACTCACTTTCCATTTATATTGCAGAAAAGCCCAAGTGAGATGCATTATTAATATGGATGTTGGCGACATCATCTGGCCATAAATAGAAACTGCAGTCATTCTTGAAAATCGATTCACTTCTTTTACTGCACAACAGGTGCAATTTTATGTTGATCTCATTTACTATAGGTTATTTTGCCATTATCCAGCATATTCCTTTACAAAAACAACAATGGTTTTATTGCAAATACAATAAAACCGGACGTTTAACTAAAGTTATTGGTTGCTGATGTGCAATAATCACAGATAAAACCTGATCACCCTATCAGGATTTATTTTACAATAACAACTAGCTACTGTAGGCATTATATCTTACCATATATTAATCAGTAACCATAGTTTAACCTTTGGTTTTGTAGTAAAATCCTTTAGTAAACTTCGTAAAGTTTTTATTACAAACAATAGGGGGCGCCATGTGTTAACCTATAGCAGGGGTTCCCAAACTTTTTTTCCTGCGCACCCCCTTCTATGTCCCAACCGGGTTGGCGCACCCCCGATCCCCATTTAAAAAAAAATCCAAAAAAGCTTTATTTTCTCACCATAAATACTCATGTTTAATCATGCGCAAATAACCAAGGGCCGGTTGCACTAGCCGGACGTTAAGAAGTTGGGTGTAATAGTCCTACGTCGGGCTTAGCTACGTCCAACATTGTGAAAAATATTTACGCCTATTGCACCACCTGAAATACGCTCAGCGTAGATGATGCGCGCCCCCGTGTATGCGTTTAACCACTGTGATATTAAGACGCCATTCGAGTTTACTATGGTAAAAAACGTACACTTACTGCCGTCAGCTAATAGATGACATATGAGAGGTTTCCTCATGTTTACCAGTGCGTCACGTGCAGACCCATCAAACACATTAACGAAAGCCTTTACTGTTCGCACAAAAGGTGTATAATAGTTTGCAGATTCATTATAACAGCTCAAGTTTCAAACAAAATTAAATGAAAGCTTTTAATAAGTTCTCTACAGTAAGTGTTTATGTATTTTATTATATAATTCATTGGCGGTCTCTTTACCATGCATGAAAACACATTGCTCGCGTATCCTGTGCCCATGTCTCGTCAGTCACATTTCATTATTTCTATTTTTGCCATAAAAAGTCTCTCTCTCTTGGTCCCTCTCCTCCTTCGTGACTAACAACTTTATCATAAGACGTCCCACATGACAGTTTCCCTGATTTCAGTCAGTTAAGCATATTTATAATATATATGGAATGAATGAAACGAGTTGGCACGCATATAGCGGCTGCAGTGCATAACAGAAGAGCAGTGCGTAGAAAAAGACAGCAGCTGTCTTCTACGTTTCTATCAAAAACTAATAAATTATAGTTTTTTATTTAAAATAAAAGCGATTACAAAGGAAATGTTTACTGTTCATTTTTTTATTTATTTATTGTATGGAAAAATCCCACTTAAAGAAACAGACCGCCATTACATTTTTCCTCTCGCGCACCCCCTGGTGGCAGCTCGCGTACCCCTGGGGGTGCGCGTACCACACTTTGGGAATCCCTGACCTATAGGATGTGCTTGGAACTTTCACTTAGCTCATTTAGTCCTAAGGGGTTTGATTAATAAAACCTTAATGGAGCTAATAAACATAGATTATGAACAATATGTGATCAGTTATTGTTTTTTCGCAATGCTTTTTAAAACATCATGATACACCCACCAGGGGCGTAGCAACCGGGGGGGACGGGGGGGTCACGACCCCCCCACTTTTACTGTGCGTTCACAAGGCCACCAAGCATCAAAGTGGCCAGAAGTCATACATTTTTAATGAGAGACGGAGGCGAGCTCCGGCGAGCAACAGCGCAGTGCGTCATGTACAGTGTTCTCTGATTTGTTACTTAGATTTGAGTGAACTAACATTCAGCCAATCACAGAGCGTGTCTGCATGAGCTTCAAATCTCTTGTTGCTCTTGTGAAGTTTCGTTGGTTCATTTACTTTTGCTATTACGCCGTCTGGGATAAAATGCACCCCAGAAAAAAGCAAAGGACGATTAGCCTACATAATTTTTTCAAACACACGTTAGATAATGTTGCAGTATGTCTTGATGACACAAATCACGAGATAAAGTTTTCATGTTATGATTTAACCTACTGTAGTTAAAATACACTATGGACCTCCTCACGCTGCGCAGGATTCAGCGTGGGTTGCACAGATTAAAATAAGCAGAGTTTAGAGCTAAAATATGGTTTGTTTATCTCAGTTTAATTTTAATTCGAGTTGTGTTGCACCACTTACATTTAAACACAGCTTACAAACCTTATAATATAGATTAAAACTTATTTATGCTAAACCCATAATCTGCGTTGATGAATCTGCCGGTGTAATTAAACAGCAACAAATGTTGACGTTGTCCTTCATAAAGAAAATAAACAGTTTATGCAGGCAAATGTAATATATTTTTTTGTAGCCTATATTATAAATCACTATACATCGGTAATCTAAAGATCTTATTCAAATAGAAACATTTGACAATCATTAAAACAATCAATTGTATTGATTAACGAAGCAATGTGGCAGGAAATATTGCTAAGCTCCGTTATTGTGATATAATGAATGAACAAGATGTGCCGACGCGACGCATTTGTCATGAAGCACCGCCGTGTGTCCGTTTATTCACTGCTCTCAGTTTCTGACTGGAGCGCGCATGACAGAGGAGAAGCGCATACGAGCATCGGGAGCTGTCACTGGTAGTGTTAAGTAATATTTTTAAGCCGTCAAACTCACTCTGTTGAGACGTTATAATAAACGCATCTTTGAATAGTGCCACCACGCTCGCGGTGTCTGTTTCTGATGATTTAGCCACATATTTAATTGTAGAAAATCTATTTGAACTCATCAAACATTAAAGTTAATCAGAGATTTAAAACAAAGTTTAAAGTAATGGAGCAACAGGATTAAAGATAATCTAGTTTAATTGTAAAAAGTTTGGAAGTTTTGATGTTTTGAACAGGGGGTGCTGTGAAATAATTTTTTTTTAACAAAAAACCTATGAGCCTATAGGCCTATTTAAAATTCATTTTAAAAATAAATACATTGAGTTTTAATACTTTATTGTCATATACACTTCAGTGCACACAGCCAGGGTCTGAAACATACAGACATCATCAGTTATCAGATAAATATATGCGCTATTAATCAGAAGCAGAAATACTTTGAATAATCCCAGGGAAAATTACTTTCATTATAACTTTAGATATACATACATAGAACATATTTTAATACAACATATAATATTATAACAACATAATAATAATTAAAATAATAATTAAACTTCACAATTTTTTATATCCATGCGGACGAAAATATTTTACTTTCGTTTTTAAATCACACGTCGATTAACAGTGGTAAAATATTCTCACAGTAACATACCTAGTATATTTTTATATAGATTTTTTTTTACTAAATAGTACTATTACTGTCTTTTTTTAACTTACAATTCATAAATGGAACAAAAATAATAATGGGTTTAGTTCTGATATTGTATACTTTTATAAAAAAAAATACATGGTGTATAATTACATTTTTAGAATATATTAGGCTTTATATAAGGTTTGTACTCTAAAAATTCTTTATTTGTTACAAACAAGAGATAAAGAATTTACAAACGTTCTCATCTCACCATATCCACAGGTACATAGTCATTATATACAATAAATTCGTGGGGTAGCATTTAAATAAAAAAAATAGATGCATTCGTTTAAAGTAAAGCATTTATTTACTTAGATGAAGCAGCTATTTACTCCTTCTAACGTCTCATAATCGGTCATCATTTATGTCCAAGAGACTCAATAATAATCTTTTACATTTTAATCCTTTAATTTTTCATATTAAAAAGCGTTTTTGTGCTGCTTCGCATTCATGTATGTGATAAGCAAACCCGCGTTGTCATCCCGTTAATACTGTATGCGCATAATATCAACGCGCTCTTTACTATAGCAAAAGACACTCGCGTCGCGCATTGCGCCGGTTGTATAATAGAGTCCAAAGTCTCTCATGAGCTAGGGGATGAATGCCCAGGCAGTTCAGAATTTCTGTGTGGGCATGCATTAGCCAAAGGTGTGTGAGTCTATTCTGGGTCATGGTGCTGCTTACCCATGTCTTCAAAAGACGCAAGGCGGAGAAAGTGCGCTCGGATGAGGCCACGGAGATGGGTAGGCACAGACAGTAATGAAATTAAAATCCAAAATACACGTCCTAAAATATTCATAAGTAATATATAAATTGTGCAAAATATTTTTACTTAAAAAAAAATCTCCCTCTCGCCAACAGTGGGTGCTGCAGCACCCACAGCACCCCCACTTCCCACGGCCATGTATGATTAAATAACTTACTTCCATCTTGAAAATATTAAAAACTTGTAAATACATTGATTTAGGTTTTATTGCTATATTTTCATAAAATGTATGTTGTATAAAATTAGTGTAGATGTAATCTGTATATTCATCAAAATACAAATGTAGTGTAACTGAAATATTGTAACTATCATAAAATATCTTTATTTCATAAAAATAAAGTAGGCTATAGATGGTCTCACATTGGTTTCAAAGTCCTGCAGTATTTTTAAATTGTGAGTATGATTTCACAAATATAGGTTCATGTAAGCTATCATGGCATGTTCCCAAAATTGCCACTAGGGTGCTGTAAAATGCCAATTGGTATTCTATTTAGAATGTATTATTATGAACAGCAGCTTAGGTCACATTACCATACTGTCCCCCCCACTTTTAAAATGGCTGCTACGCCCCTGACACCCACAAACTCTGAACTTCCTTATACAGAGAGGACAAGGGGCCCTATACTTCTCTACTTATATTCCTTATTGAAAATGACTTTAAAAGTTAGATTTTTGAGGCAGGTGTTATGTGGATTTTACAGACAGTGCATCTTGAACTTTGTAGCTCATTCTATATGTATTTTTGACCAATCTTTGCCTTGTTTGTTTTCTGAGACCCTCTTTCTTGACCGTGTCTGGGTCATTTAAAGGTGCCATAGAATAAAAAGCTGTATTTACCTAGGCATAGATGAATAACAAGAGCTTTGTACATAATACAATAATGACATATTGTGAGCCTCATGTTTGTTTCCTCATTTTTATGTAAACATTTATGCACGCAAAAGACTGCTGGAAAACAGGCCAATGTCAACATAACACAAACTGTGATGTCACAGTCAAGTTGTACACCCCCAACATTACATTATACATTAAATTAAATACAAGGTTGTTAAAATGCTTACTAATGTGAGCTACAAGCATGAGCCTCAGAGCATATATATATATATATATATATATATATATATATATATATATATATATATATATATATATATATATATATATATATATAGCCAAGTTTTTTCTGGCATATATATATATATATGCCAAAAAAAACTTGGCTATGTATACTTTGTTGGACTAGAGCACTTATGTATTGCTGTTCTTGTATTGCTTTGGATAAAAGCGTCTGCTAAATGATTAAATGTAAATGTAAATGCAATTGTTTTACGAACTTCCTCTGCTATAGATTGATTTCAGGATGAGAATGTTAAGAAATGACCTTGTAACTGCAGGGCTTTCATACTGAAAACAGAAAACACAGTTTTGAATTTATAATGTTATAATGAGTTATAATGAGTATATATATATATATATATATATATATATATATATATATATATATATATATATATATATATATATATATATATATATATATATATATATATATATATATATAATAAGGACATCATTCACTACATTACAGGGCTGCGCACTCTGGCCAGTCTCTCATCCAGCTTCTTGAGGTGTCTTGTGATGCTCTTTAACAATCTTGCATGAGTTCTCATGCATGCTGGCTGCTTTTTGTTTACTATTTGGCCAAGCTGATCCATTCAAAATATTATTATTATTTAATTCAAAGTAAAAACATTTTCAAGACCATGAAAAAACAAAAATTTAGTCAGCTGTGTCCACACATTATACTGCATTCCTAAAAATACAAATTCTAAAAGGGTTTTTTACAGGAATGGCATACAATAACCAATTTTGGGTCTCCAAAAAACCAAGTCGATCAATTTTAAAGAACAATTTCTCTCTTACCTTTTCATAGTCTAAAGAATGTTTTCACTGTTCAAAAATATGTAGACTACCCCAGCTGTCACTGTTCCAGTACCCTTAGGGGGCGTGCACACCAAAGTTTTTTTACGCGGCTAACAACGCCAGGTGTACGGTGACTGGCAGCTTTTATTTGAGCTGACTGCCAGCTTTCTTCAGCTGAGTGGTTTGTATATCAGTCATTGATGCCCCGGTTGCTTGTTGGGATATTTGTCCCGCCCCTCCTCCACTGTGATTGGAGGACCGTGTGAGAACTGACAATTGATGAGCTGAGCTTTTCACCAAAAGTTGAATATTTTTAGCACTGAGCGCAGAAAAACCCACTAAGTGCCGGCTTTCGGCGTAGAAAATAAAGCGAGCTGCGCCGCGCTTCCATTGGAAACAATTAAAGAGGCCCTTCCACATAAAACCGTTTTTACTTGTATTTTTTGATATGTGTTAGGTCCATATGTGTTTGTGTTGTGTCGTGAATGTGAAAATTAACTTCCACCTCCTCTGTCAGCTGTAGCCACTGAAAAGAAAGAAGCGGAGAAATCAGGTCAGTTTGAAAAGCTTATCAGTGTGACGTGGAACTGATCGAGGTCATTAATATTCATGAGCTATTCAACTTGAGACCGCGCCCACATATTACGTGTAGTTGAGTTAGTTTTCATAACAAGTTACAGCAAGGATGGCTAAACGTTAACCGTACAGTATTCGGGCCATTGTTTTTCGTCGAGAGACATCATTCCTATTAAACGAGGGAATCATAACAGTTGCTACATGTTTGGATGTTCAGAAGAACGCTGGATTTGAAGAGAGACTGCGATTAAAAAGCAATGCTCCTCTATCAATATTGGATCCGGACGTAATGGTGGCGCAGCTTATGTGAGTAAAACGCTTTAGTACTGTGTGTCACTGTGGCGGCCGGTGTTTTCTCTTCCGAGGGACGCGAATTCATGCTGCACACTCTTTGAAAGGGTTTATGATAAAAGACACGCGTGTTTGTGGGAGTAAAACACTTTAGTACAATGTGTTACTATCAGTTGCGGCCATTGAATGTGATAAAAAACACATGTGTGTGATTGTGCATTCGTTACACACGCGTCGAAGGGTTTATGTAAAAGACGTGTGTGTGTGTGTGTGTGTGCGTGTGTGTGTGTGTGTGTGTGTGTGTGTGTGTGTGTGTGTGTGCTGCTACACGCACATCGAAAGGGTTTACGATAAAAGACACGTGTACGTTTGTGTTTGTGTGTGTGTTTTTGTGGGTTTACGATAAAAGACACGCGTGTGTGTGTCAAAAGGGTTTATGATAAAATATGCCTGTGTAAGAAAGACACTGTGTCTTAAGACACTCACTTAACATTAAACTGATTACACATGAGATTAAATTGAAAGTTAGTTTGAACGAAAAACTGTTATCCAATCATAGCAGTGGGCGTTTACTTCCAAGTCGTCAATGCAGCCCGCCCATTAAAACGGATCATTTCTCTAACCAGCCTCAAAATCAGGGTACAAAATAGCCTATTACTATTGCTTTTGATGTTTTTGGATGTAAAAACCATGCAAACGTCATGAGTAGACCTCAGACAACAGTCTAAAACAATAAAAACGCCAGAGGAAGGGCACCTTTAAAAACATACGCCAGCCGCTTGCATAAAAGCTTTGGTGTGCACGCCCCCTTAACAAAGGTCCTAATACATTATGTACGTACAGATATGTATACATTTGGAAAACTAATACAGCCCCAGTAACAGCTACACTCTCAGAAAAAATTGTCAAAATATGTACCCCAGCTGTCACTGTGCCAGTACCCCTTACAAAGGTCCTAATATGTAGGTGCAGATATGTTTACATTTGGGATACTACTACAGCCCCAGTGACAGCTGCACTCTTAGAATTTTTTTTTTAAATGTGTACCCCAGCTGTCACTGGGGGTTGGTACGTTTTTTAAAAAGATTTATACCTAAAGAGTTCATATAGTAGCACCTCAGAGGTAGGATACATATTGGTACCAAAGAGTGCATATTACCTCAAAGTTACATATTAATAAATCAAAGGTATATATTGGTACTAAATGTATCTGTACATATTAGGACCTTTTTTAATGGGTACTACCTCAGTGACAGCTGGGGTACATATTCTGACAATTTTTTCTGACAGAACGCATCTGGATGTTTATGGAACCATGCAACCTTACAAAGAACCTTTATTTTTACAAATGCATTAGCTTATTAAACTGAATACCTGTTTCACTCATTTTTTATTGATCTGCTTTGATAAGTATGTTTTTGCAAACATAGTGAATGTTCCAGCCATGAATATTTTACAAATAGAATAATATTGCATATTGCATAGTCCCGCATTTCGATAAAGGATTTGTAATTTAATAAGTAATGATTATGTTTCTCCTCTCCTGTGAACACATTCACTTTCCATACCCATGATTCACCTGGCATGCAATTTCCGTTACAATGTGTTATTAGCAAAGCAGAATCACTCTGGAGAAGAAATAATTATAGAGCTCTTTAAATCAGTCTGAGGATTGAATGTCACAAGAATGTTAATGACACAATGAATCTGTGCGTTGTACCCTTCAAATTCACCAGACTGCATTTTACTTTAGTTTGACATGAGCACACTATCAGAAATATATGGTCAAAAATGATCCCTAGCTGTCACTGTGGCAGTACCCTTCTAAAACTACACATTTGCACCTAACAGTGAATATTAGTACCTCGGAAGTTTATATCGGTACCAAATGCACACATATATTTACCTAAATGAAACATATAAATCCTTTTGAAAGAGCACTGCCCCAGTGACAGCTTTTGTCAACACAGCTTTGTAGACTATTGTTGGCTCCTGACAAATGTTAAATGTTCTCTCATTTGTCGCTTTGTACAACAAAATCTGCTAAATAAATATATGTAGTGTAAATGTAAATGATAAAAAATCTATATAATCCCTTACAT
The DNA here is from genome assembly GCF_030506205.2 of Paramisgurnus dabryanus. Lineage (NCBI taxonomy): Eukaryota > Metazoa > Chordata > Actinopteri > Cypriniformes > Cobitidae > Paramisgurnus > Paramisgurnus dabryanus. The sequence continues at coordinate 22,393,827 of NC_133346.1, forward strand.
ATTTGATAGATTGGTTAGAGACCTTCACCTGTAATCTTAATGATTTAGCACTGCCAGTAAACCTAAGCTTTTCGATATTAATTATCCTTTATTTGTTTATGGGAGTGACTCTGATTTCTTGATGTCTGTTAAGCTTTTATCCTCAGCCCACCAGGACAGGTTTGTCAGATGGGAAGACATCTCAGAATATTTCATGAACAAAATAAGTGATATATAGAGGTCTAAACCTTTATTCTGTTGAACACAAAAGAAGATATTTCTTGAAAAATGATGGTAAGCACACAGTTGACAACTCATTGACTTCCATAGTAGGATAAGCAAATACCATGAAAATCAATGGGCACCATAACTGTATGCTTACCATCATTTATCAAAAGATCTTCTTTTGTGTTCAACAGAATAAAAAACTCATTGGAACGACATAAGGGCGAGGTAGTGATGAGCGAATTTTAATTTTTGGGTGAACAATCGTTGTTAGTTAATATTAGCTAATGCATTTACTAATGTTAAAGGAATAGTCTACTCATTTTCAATATTAAAATATGTTATTACCTTAACTAAGAACTGTTGAATCATCCCTCTATCATCTGTGTGTGTGCACGTAAGCGCTGGAGCGCGCTGCGACGCTACGATAGCATTTAGCTTAGCCCCATTCATTCAATGGTACCATTTAGAGATAAAGTTAGAAGTGACCAAACACATCAACGTTTTTCCTATTTAAGACGAGTAGTTATACGAGCAAGTTTGGTGGTACAAAATAAAACATAGCGCTTTTCTAAGCGGATTTAAAAGAGTAACTATATTTTATGGCGTAATAGCACTTTTGGGAGTACTTCGACTTGGCGCAGTAACACCCTCCCTCTCCCATTATGAGAGTGAGAAGGGGAGCGGACTTTTCAGGCGAGTCGAAGTACTCCCAAAAGTGCTATTACGCCATAAAATATAGTTCCTCTTATAAATCCGCTTAGAAAAGCGCTACGTTTTATTTTGTACCACCAAACTTGCTCGTATAACTACTCGTCTTAAATAGGAAAAACGTTGATGTGTTTGGTCACTTCTAACTTTATCTCTAAATGGCAGCATTGAATGAATGGGGCTAAGCTAAATGCTATCGTAGCGTCGCAGCGCGCTCCAGCGCTTACGTGCACACACACAGATGATAGAGGGATGATTCAACAGTTCTTAGTTAAGGTAATAACATATTTTAATATTGAAAATGAGTAGACTATTCCTTTAACAAATACAACCTTATCATAAAGTGTTACTGATTGAACACTCCACCATCCTCATCCTCCTAGATAATGTTTTTAACTGAGCTTATCACAGTGATGCTTTCTGTTGCTGGGTTCAGTTTTGTATATGCTGCCTGCAGCATCCTTTCATGTTGGGAACTATGATGGCTATGGTAGGCAGGTAATGCTGTCTAGATAGGTCGCTCACTAAGTTTAAGGATGGAGCCACAATATGATTTACTCAACATATCATAACATGACATAATGGTTTAGCCCACACATGTATATGTCTAGACTGCTAATATTTGTTTTCTTAGAGTAAGCCTGTGATAATCTTTTCGGGTGGGCGAACAACCCCAGTGGTTTTTAAGAGCTTATATTTTGCCCTTTAGCAACAATAATTTATGGGTTTTGCGTATTATTCAAATTTGACAGTCTGCATTTGACTTTCTCTTAGTAAAAACCTTAATAATTTTACAAACACTGTTATTGTCAACTAACTGAAACTGTTGCATCTCAGCAGTACATGGAAAAAAGCTGGATTATTTTTAACCCCTTGTTGGGTTTAAACATGTTATGAAATACATTCATTTATTATTCATTTTTTTCAATTAAACATCAGAAATGCAATCGCACAATATTGAACATTTAATATTTCTTGTTTAATTAAAATGATATGTTCGAGACGGTTTTATGTCATGAATTTTATTTAAGGGGGGCGTAAGAAGATGCACCATCTAGAGAATCACTGGGTTAAATTAACCCAGAAAATGTTTATATTTGACCCAATAATACAATAGGATAAAACAACTAAGCATTTTGTTCATTTGTCCTTTCCCCTAAATACGACACAAAGATGCGTTTACTAAATTAGCGCCTCTATTGGCAGCAGCTAAAACTTAATATTTTGGGGTATGAAATTACTTATTGGGTTATAATTTTGTAATGAGGACATGTATTGGGATATTGGGCAAATAACATACTCATTCATTTATTATAAAATATAAAACACAGCATACAAAACTTTCTCCATTTGTTTTTTTTTTCAAAATGAAAAAAAAATTCCAAGTGCACCAAGGTCAAACAATCGATTTATATGAGGAAAAGACGCAAAAACGATCACTATCTGCTGTAAATCTTATATACTTGTTCAAAAACTGCTCCATCAGAAGCAGCGATACGTCATCTTTGATTGTGATTGATTATCATTGGCCCTCATGTGTCTCGTGACCAATAATGCATTTTATAATACTTTAATACTGTTGTTTACTGGTCAATTTATGCAATAAATACCTGTGACTGTACTTTCACTTGCGCGTTTGTTTTGTTTTATATTGTTAAGAAGGGTTTGGGCTTAGAATGGGGTGGGGTTAGATGATCCAAAATATCTTTAAAACCATACAGTAAATGTTTATGAAACCAATAATGTTACGAAAATTAAATGCGTCTAATTTGACGCTGATGCGTAACCACAATTTGTAATAAGCTGCTGGCCACTAGAGGGTGTTTATCCCTAACACATAACTGTATGTCATAATAAGCTTCTATGAAGTCGTTTTTTTTAGGACACCCTCAATATACCCACAGTGGAACCAACACTGGAAAATAAAAATAACCCAGCATATTTTATAACAATTGATTTGATTTAACTCTCCACTGTAGTGTAGATCAGTTGGCTGTGATCTTTCATCACATTTTTTATCATGCGCTCACATGCTTTCTTAATAAAGCAGTAAGCCCCAAGAAGCAGTGGGTTACCAGTGCATTTTATAACAGCTAAGGGGCATTTTTAAAACCCCCTTAGCTGTTATAAAATGCACTGTAACCTCACTGCTTCGCGGGGGTTTTTGCTTTTATAAAACGGTTACTTCATATGCATAACGTTAGTGGGATTTATAAAACACAAATAAGTTGTAATTATATTAGTACAAATATTACTCTTCCGCCAAACAAAGTAGTTCCTCAGAATCAAGTGTGGCTGCAACAGAGCGCAGTTCCCAACCAACACAGACGCAGCAAATACACGATGAAAATATGATTTAAGACTGTGGTGTTTATTTTATAAACCAACATTCATATAAGTTATACCCTTACGAAAATTAACCATGGTTTTACTACAGTTAAGACCAAAAAACCATGGTTACTATAGTAAAACCATGGTTACCACCAAATAACCATGGTTTTGACAACCATGGTTTTCAAAAACCATAGTTAAACCATGGTTAGTGTAGTAAAACCATGGTCTTGCTCATAGTAATCAATTGACCAAAAAACCATGGTTATCATTATCATGGTAAACATTTATATCGTGCAACTGTTGAAGTGATGATCAAATATCTTCGGAAGCATGCTGAACTCTTTCCCCATCAGCGTTTTTTTTTAAGTTGCCACCCAGTTTTAGTTTAATGCCATGCAGAAAAATTATCTTCTTTAAATAAACATAAAATATCAAATGAAAGAACAGACCATCCGCTTTCAAACAACAACAAAAAAACAGTTTCATCCTACTTTCATTTGTTCTCTTATCACATTCCATTTTTGTGAAGAACTTTTTTAAGAGATCAGATTCAGAGCCTGATCAAAACATGCTGTTTTTAGTGTTGAGTGAATGTGTCAGTGAGTGCGTTTACATGCACAGAATAAGCGGATAACTATCAAAAATCTGCTTATTATAGAAAACTGTTTTCATGCGTTTACATGCAAATCAATAAGCCGGCTATGCAGAAAACTGCGTTTACATGGTCCTTGAAGAATTATCAGTTTTCTCGCAGGCAGTAACGTTAGGCTATATTATAAAATTATTAAAAATATAAACATGTATTTTAATTAATATAAAATTATATTTCTGAAAAAAAAACACAACATTTAATGAATACCCTGCTCCACATTGTCCAAGCCCTGTCCAGTTGCCCTCTGCCACATTATAAATACATTTTTAAATGCATAAATGCCCAGTTAGTAAGTTGTAGAGTGCTGTATTCTAAAGCTAAATATTCACACACATACACATCTCAGGCTCAATGTTTTATTGAGGGTTTGAAACATGAACACAGTGTCAAAGCTCTGACAGCCCAAATGGGGCGGTAACATTAGCCTACTGGCATTGTCAGCTTTGTTGCATTACATTTAATGAATACCCTCCTCCACATTGTCCAAGCCCTGTCCAGTTGCCCTCTGCCACATACATTTTTAAATGCATAAATGCCCAGTTAGTAAGTTGTAGAGTGCTGTATCCTAAAGCTAAATATTCACACACATACACATCTCAGGCTCAATGTTTTATTGAGGGTTTGAAACATGTTGAAACAATGTTTTAAATGCTCAATGTTTTATTGAGGGTTTGAAACATGTTGAAACAATGTTTTAAATGCATAAATGCCCAGTTAGTAAGTTGTAGAGTGCTGTATCCTAAAGCTAAATATTCACACACATACACATCTCAGGCTCAATGTTTTATTGAGGGTTTGAAACATGAACACAGTGTCAAAGCTCTGACAGCCCAAATGGGGCGGTAACATTAGCCTACTGGCATTGTCAGCTTTGTTGCATTACATTTACTTCACCAGCAGATGGTGGTGGTGTGCATTTTCTGTTTGAATGAAGCTTCGAGTAATAAACCATTTTCGGCACAATTGTATCGGAAAGCAATAATGCTTCGAAACGCTTCATTTGGCCATCACTACCTATAGTACATAATAGTCGATCAAAAAGCCAACGGCATATCTGTCTTAAAGGGCGTGTTGCAGGTTAACCACCACTGTTGATTAATGGGTACATAAATCACTCAAGATATGTATATCATTTTTAAAATGTCTCAAAAAAGGTCTTAAAGACCCTTTTTTTAATGTTTTTGGTATTAACGTTTTTTTTAAGCAATTCGGCGATGACGTCACGTTGGGTAGAAGTAGATGAAAGCCTCAGCCAGAGCCATAGAAATAGATGAGACATTTATTGCCGTTTTATTAATACTTACGTTTATAATATGGAAATCATATATACATAATAGGAAATATATAATGTGGTATACTGCAAAGTTACCCTGCTAATTATTATTTATGATATATGTGGAGATAAATAAAACTTTGCAAATCTGCTGATTCAATCCATTCATGTCCTGACCACCAGGCTAGAGAGTTTTAAACATCCTTAATCCACACTTACTAGTCTATCATATAATATCTAAAATATATTTTTATGTGAAATAAAAGGAAGTTTTGTTATATTGTTTATGCGATCATAACGAATCACACGATCATTTTATACACAGAAGCAGCGGTCAGCAGCTGCAGCGGGCTTGAATCCAACCGCATACTGCAATAAACAGGCGTTCGGCGGCTTTTTACATCAAAGGATGACAGGCTAGAAACCAATCACTGATCCCCGTATTTTTATAAATCCTGGACATGATTGGACCGGCCGAACGGGTTGAGCACTTTTATATTTGTTGAGCAGAGAGGCTGCATAGTTTGACCAGCGGGCTGCGGGAACCGGCCGCACATCAGACCGACAGACGGTGTTGCTAATATAACTCCCAATGTATAACTATTATCAGACCGGCCAACCGGGAAAGTCCCGACTCTCCCGACTGAAACTCCGCTACTGGCTGTAGGGAAATGTGTGCGTTTTGATCGGTGTTCGAGGCTCTTACCTCGCGACCAGATGTGACGACGTGACGCCTCACTCAGCTTCCAGGATTTAAGTCATGCTGCCTGAATTCGTTTGTGCTGAAGATCGCATACACCCATTTCAGCAGGATTATGGTCCCCCTCAAACCAGCATGCACGAGTATGTTAATTGTTTGTTTACTTTCTACACGAAGTTATGCTAAGGCTATCTGGCTTTCTGCCTATCTCTCTATACTAGCCCATCTATCTGTCTGTCTGTCTGTCTATCTATCTATCTGTCTGTCTATCTATCTATCTGTCGTTCTGTCTATCTAGTCTATCTATCTAGTCTATCTATATCTATGTATTTATCTATAATTTGCATTGATATAATCTGAATATTGTACTTTACTCATCTCTCTAGTCACTCTCAATGCTATTAAGGCAAATTCTCTCCCCAACGTGAAGTCATGCAGTGCGTTGAGGGGGAAAGGAGAATCCTTGCAAACCGCTGTACTTTTTCGTTTTGTATTCCGTTTTGTGATAACCAACAACATAAAATACAATGGATAACAATTTAAATGTTTATTATCAACAAGCAAATTGCCCAAATTCGTGGAAAAATTTTACCTGCAAAACGCACTTTAAGCTGTACTGTTGTATCTCTCCTCGTGTCTGCAGAACCTGTAAATGTAACGTGAGCTTCTATTTTCAGAGTTTCTCTGCCAACTGCTTTAGTCGAGCGGAGACTTTTATGCGTTACCTTGCGCTTACTTCCGCGTGTGACGTTTATCTTTCATACGCGGAGACATGCGCACATGGACAAAACCGTGAGAAAGCCGGTTACGGTGTTTACATGCCCTGCGAAATCGGCGTAATGAGCAAAAAACTACCTGTGCCGATCGGTTTTTGCTTACGCCGTTTAGGGGCTTTCCCCGATTAAAGAAAACCGCTTTACGCGTTTACATGACCCCACGTGTTATCAGTTTATTAAGCATAATCGGCGTAAGACTGTGCATGTAAACGCACTCAGTGTTTAAGTTGGGTAAGATCGCCACCCAGTGGATAGCAGAAATATGAATTTGAGGTAGAAACTCCTCAGGGAGCGTTTTCTCTTTATTGATTAGATGACTCAACAATATTTATTGACATTTATCTGGATATTGCCATAATTGTGCAATTGTATACAAATTAAAAATATGATTAAAGACTGTGGTGTTTATTTTTATAAATCAGATGCAGCAACAGTGGCGCAGTGATACTTCTGTAATGCGGTCTGAACCGTGGGTTTACCGGGGTATTTTATCACGGCTTAGAACGCGTTTCAACCAATCAGAATGAAGAACCAGAACTGCCCGTTTTATAATGTCTGCTTTACTCTCGCGTATCATATTAAAAAATGTATTATTATTTTATGAATTGAATTGACCAAGTGAAATTCCAACAGTAATGAAGTGTAGTATAACAGCACCTATGTTGGGCAGAAAATTACTAGTAACAAGTTATAGTAATAATATTACTTTCCCTGGTAACTAGTAGTGTAACTAATTACTAATACATTTTTTGTAATAATGTTACAGTTACCAACTAAAAAAATGGCTAGTTATTTTTTGTCACAATCGCTGATTCTTTAAAATTCAAAAATCCGATCATCCCTATCTATTTTCATAACCGTCATGCATGTACGCATGTGACATCACCAATGCAGGAAGCTAGCTCTTTTTCGTTCTGCCAAACTTGTTGGTTAGTTCCAGTCTGCTTACAGATCAATTTTTTGGGATGTAATGGAAAAGTTAAATACTAGCAGTGTAACTAATTACTGTTGGCTGGGAGTAAAAATATTTATTTTGAAAGGAGTAGGTCATAATGAGTAATATATATATATATATATATATATATATATATATATATATATATAACTTGCCCAACACTGACTAGCACTTAAACGATTCAAAGGGAGGCAGAAGCAAAGATAGACAATCCTAAGTGGAGATGGTGGTGAGGGAATACAGAAGGCTTTAAGCTGTTAGTGAGTAAAAAATAAATTTTGGTCTGAAGCATAAAGCCAATAATGCACTCGCATTCATGCTTGGTTTAGTACGAATGAAACTCTTTGTGTATAGAAATTTATAAAGACACGCCAAAAAGTGAAGCACAGGTGTGTGTACAGATGTCTTGTGTGCTGAAGAGAAGATCCTAATATGTGCTTTTACTGTTTGAAAGACAGACAATGATGATACAGCAATATACAATGGACTGTGCTTTTGTAGCTAATAATGTTTGTACAGTTTGTGCTTAGGGTAAGTGGTAGAATTATCTGTTTTTTATATGACATATGTTTATTATGCTGTTTGTCTTTATATTTTATCCCTTGCACTTTTTACACATGTTTGTTTATATAGCATTTCATACAGAATAATAATTCAAAGTGCTTTAGATAGATCTAATAATGACACAATGACAGTTGACTGTCTAAGTAGTTGCCTTAACATGACAAGTCTCTGTAGGTTCTCACCACTGTTTATATACAAGAAAAAAGAATGACCTCATTTTTGTGTTATTTATTTGAAAGACAAATAATTTATAATAATAATTTTATAATAATTTTGGTGTGTTGAATTATTTGGGCAAACAACAGGATAGGTCTAAAGATTGAGCCTTGGGGGACACCACGCCACTTTTGATTAGATGTTTCATGAAAACGTATGTAATAGAGTTGAGGTTTTTATGCTCTGTCCAACATTATGTATCCCCAAAGAAATTGCTGGACAAAATTCAAAAGGAGATGAAGTCTGTAATTACAAAATTATAATTTTTCAGCATAGCTGCACCCGTCCAATACACAGGCAGCAACATATGACTTCAGAATGCATGTGTTAACTTTGGCATATTGAAACATCAATCTAAGCAGAACTGTACAAAAAAATATACAGTACAGAAAAGGATCAACATGATATTCATAAAGCCTTTCATCAATAATGAAGAGTCAGAGGTATGACAAATGTGCAAGTTGATTTTTAAGTATGTTTAAGGTTCAGGGTGTAGCAGGAAACGTCTTATGCTGGTTGTATTCCTACAAATCCCCTCTCAAAGAATCACGTTACCACAAAATGAATGAATGATTCTTCAAAAGAAAAGGAAAGGCTTCTTTCGATAATTGTCCTGATTGGTTTCCACAGAGTCCCCTTTCAGGGTAGGAATGAATTTACCTCATGCCTTTGGTGATGAAATGTCTTTGAGAAATGTTATTTATCTCACTCATACCCATGTTTCACGTGCTTACCTATGAAAACCACAAATTGTATAACAGTAACAGAGACCAGCATTATTTAAATGGTTATTATGGTCTAAAATGAAAGTGGCTATTTATTTGCTGTTTTGCCTATTCAATGCATATCTAATTCAGGTTACTAGTTGTTTTTTGCGCCAATCATGATATGAAATATATCTAATCATAAAACATGTGTAACAATTATGAAGTAACAGGGCTCTACACTAACTTTTTGCACTGGTACGACTAACTTTTTTTCTTAGGTGCACCAGCACAAAAGTTAGGTGCACCCAAATGTTTAACCGCATCTCATTTATAGTTCACCCAAAAATGGAAATTCTGTTGTAATAAACATACAAAATACCCTAGCATTCATTTACATACAAACACTATCTCTGATCTATGGGGCAAGACATTCAATGCTACCATCTGATGTTTTCACCAAATCCTTCTGAATTTGGAAGGTTTCTCAGGGAGTGTTAGGGTCATCTTCTCATGATGACTGCCAGATCAGCGCAGAAATTAGGTCAGATTGCTAATGACCCAAATGCCAAATCCTGGTTCAGTCCACATCAGCATATCAGGTGATGCATTCACTGGCCAACAAATCAAATGAGCTCACTGTACTGTGGTATCGGCCATTACAGTACCAGTTTTTTCATCAAAACTCATAGACACCCTCTGATTATCTTAAATTTGAGAATATGAAACTTATAAAAAAAACTATACTTGGGTATAAATGTAGACCTACAGTATATGCTGTTCTACATATGTTGTGAAACTCTTAAAAAGTCTTGTAAAGTCTTTAATGTATTTAACAAGAGGCATTTAAGGTGGCACCAAACACACGTTTTACAATAAAACATCTGTTAGTTTTCAGATGATAAACAACATATATTGTTCAAAATTAAAGAGCATTTAATTTGTTTCCTAAAGGTTTTTGAATATGCATGAATTAGCCTACTGTACACCTGTGATTAAACTCCTAAGACATCTGTGTGGACTTGAAAGACATTGACTTCACACAGTGAGACCAGTTGGTTAAAAGTACAGAGAAAATCTTTCTCCTCTTTTATTTGTAATTGGACATTGTGTTCCTTATGCTCTGATATTCATATATTCAAGTGTAAAACAGATATCCAAAAACCTTTCGGCCCCACTATTAAGCATACATACACAGTTTGCATGTAACAGTTTATTTTGTTACAGTTACAGCCCAATAGATGAAATGTCTCAAAAACTCAAATGAATTCATTCAGTATTAGTAAGTAATGAATACTTCTTCACCCTAAACTCTACATCCTAACAGAAATAAATATGCATGCAAGAAGAAAAAAAGGTTAAGTGGCTAAAATGAAATAACAAGAACGTTTGTTTTCTCTGCAGTCTCAGCATCTGATGGTTTTCCTTGGTAATTTTAGATCTTTGTTGTTTGAGGAACGAAAGTCGATCTGTTTGAAAGACTGTGAGTGAAACAAAAATCGGTGTTATTCACGGCCCTCTGGGGGCCCAGGGTAATGGGGCTCCTAAATGGACAATAGAGGCTTTTATAGGAAATCACACAGGCGGTTTTGTTCTTCTTTTACTTCTTTGACTCTTCAATCTGTTCGACTTCACTGGATTCATCCACCACTTTACCATTGATCATGGTTTGTGTTACCACCTTTACTATCTTACGGGTACGAACGTCAGGCTCCTCTGCGGAAAGAGAGACAGAGAGAGAGATGTGATTCCTTTCAATCAAACAAACAGACTACGCTCTCACACACTGTACTGTAAAATCTGTGTTGCTATGGACGGTTGTGTTATGGACGGTTACTGTGCTTGGCTGTATTTAATATATCATTACTCTTCAGCCAATGTACAGCCTGTTTAGCGCTCAGGTGAGAAGGCAAATTTACTCCCAGTATGGAAAACATTCCAGAAACTCGGATGAAGTGGTCCTGTATAGTCAACCCAGTATCACGAAATTACGTACCTATAGTCACGTAAATTTGTGAGTCTTAAGTGTGACACTGACACGGTTTTCCGCCTTTTTGCGTGAACATGTCACGCATTTTTATTTACGTGTCACTGTCACATATTTTTTACTCAACTGTTTTGTCCTATTTTCTTACCATTGTCGCTTCGGTTTAGGGTTAGATTTACATAAAATGACATCCTTACCCAAACCCAACTCTAACCTTAATGCCAGACGACAATGGTTTCAAAATCATAAAATATAAAAAAATAAATCATGAAAAAGGCTATAAAGTGACATCCTAACGCAAACACCAAATGTAACCCTTAATCGAAGCATCAATAGTTTGAAAATAGGACAAAACAGTTGAGTAACAAATACGTGACAGTGACACATAAACAGAAATGCGCAAAACCGTGTCAGTGTTACGCTTAAGACTCACAAATTTACGTTACTGTAAGTACATTGTTTCGTGATACAGGGTTGGTATAGTTTAGTGGTGAAGTATTACAATAGCCGTGAAGAAGGGCATGGGTTCAAACCCAAAGCTATGCTGTGTTTACTTTGTGTTGTTATAAAATTATTATAACAATAATTTCCCAAGATTTTTTCTAAGATGCGGAAAATAATGTACAGGTATGGCAATGTTCGTAATGCCAAATTTGATGCAGCTTTTTTTTGAAGACAAACATTTAAAGTATTATGGTATTTATGTAATTTTCCAGCCTGATCTCACAAGAAAGCTTAAGTATTTTAGAAAGTATTTTAATTGATATAAAGTGAATCATACAAAAACATATGATTATCATAAAAAACAATAAAGTGTCACTGGGGCAAAAGCAAATCATACAAAAATGTACGAATGTGGGACAAAATTAATACGATTAGCCACCACCAATTGCTATAAGATAGCATTGAATTTTCGCTTGATGATAGAATATTTAAGTTTGAAAACCACTTTGTTATAACGTAAGCCAACTGTGCAGATTGATGACACCTAAGCTGAGCAACAGAGATTCAAAAGCAGTACTGTCAAGTCGCTTTAGTAATCCTTAGATGTCATACACTGATCAATAGTAGTAATATAGCATCTAGCAAGGGAGACATGATACCATTGACAGGCGACAAAGGAGGAACGTAATAAAATTGCAAATTTTTCTGGATTTAAATGTTGGTGTTGGAAGCATCTGGAATAATGTAAGTACACAAGCAAACTAAATATATAATACTGTACTGTGCTAGTGATTTTTGTATATTTTAATGCAAAAATCCTACATATTGTTGGCTTTATTTAATACATTGTTTAAACTCTGTATCTGTGGATCAGGTAACACCAGCCATAAAAACATTACAGAAGTTAGTATAAGCATTTTTTGCACAACTGCCGGATTAAACATCGGAAATTTATCTTACTAGGAGACAAAAAAAGTCTAATGTAATGACTGGGATTAAGTGATGTTTAATTTATCATGAATTACTCGGTAAAAGAAGGTTAACTTGTATTAAACTTAAGCTTGGTCTGTTTTTACGGATTAGGAAGAAATTCCCTAATAAACTCACAGTAAACCTCAACAGAAGATTGGCAGCAGGTACCATCGTGAGAGGACGCTTGAATTGGAATCATTGTTTATTCTCATGTTTATTTTTAACTATGTAATGTTTGGTTGTATGTGTGCGCACATTTATCGAGTTTTTGTTTTGTTGATTTATGCAAATTCCCTTCTAATATTTGCAGAATATAACATGCAAGATAACTTAGTGCAAATTTGTTCTAGTGTTTACTGAATGTAACAAGTGACATTATAACAGCATATTGTTTATAGATAAATACTCACTCTTGGGTGGTGGTAGAGGCTTCTCTTTAACCCTTCAAAATAAAAAATAAAACATGATGCAATTATTTCACCATAGTAAATTAAATTACACCCTTTGACTGATACTTTACGTAAGGCTGACTATAAAGACATTGTGGTGAAACATCTGTCAGGCCTAAACCAAACCATTAGTAATCCCGATGACTACATTTCAAGTTTTCTAAAGCTAGAAGCCTTTAGAAAAAAACTATTTTAGCAAATAACCACATCAGTTTTAGGGTGTTTTCCATAAAAAGCTATTGTATAACTTCAGAAAAATATTCATAGATGAGAAATCAAATGAAATTAATGTTAATGTTGTATATTGTATTTTATATACTTTTTTGATCATTGAATGAAAAAGAGCAATGTGGTGATATTTTTGGGTAAAAAAACAGCAAATGGGTTTAATAGATTAATAAACTCCCACTCACGCCTCCTCTCCCTCCAGCAGTCTCCTGTAGGTCGCGATCTCCATCTCCAGATTCTGTTTGATGCGCAGGAGCTGCTCATAGTCGGTCTTGGTGCGCTGCATTTCCAGGCGCAGCTGAGACAGGTTATCCTCCAGCTGACCCAGGGTAACCTGCAGTCGCTCCATCTCCATGCTGTACTTCTGCCCAGTCTCACCCAGGTTACCCTCCAGTGCTGCCACCTAAACGAGAGGGAGAGGTTTGAAAACTGGTATTTGTGAATTCATGGCCTAGCCTTTAACAGACCTTTGGTGCTCATGTGGGTAGTGCAGGTTTGACTCTGGGTTGCACCATTGGCTTATCACACTGTTCATTTCCTGTATTTATGCTCTTTATTTCTATTAAAGGCAGGGTGCATGATTTTTAAAACACTTTGGATAATGGAGTCAGGCTGAACACTTGTAGCCAAATAAGCAGTAAGGGGCGTGTCTACTAACCAACATCGTTGCCTGGGTTGCATATGGGGCGGGTCTATCAAAAGAAGGTCCAGATTCTATTGGGGTAGGGGCGTATTGTTAAGGTGATTTCAAATGTCAACACTGGCTTTCAGAGATCATGCACCCCACCTTTAATAAAAACACCAATACAGCCAAAGAATTGCCAAGTTGTTTCAGTCTGGCCTTCCAATTTTTGTTCATGTGTTTATGAGGAATTGTTGCAACTGTTAGAGGGTTAGTAAATGTGGATTTTAACACCTGTCTGTGTGTTTGGTGAATACTTGTCATGGCTATTCCATGTCAATATGTCGATCCTATTTACTTTCCACATAGATGTGTTTAAACAGCCAGCCATTGGTAACTCAGAGAAGTGTGAAATAGGTGTGTAAATAAAATAGGTTCCTTTCAACACTGGTCGCATGCTACAGTACAAACTGAAACTATGTGTTCGTTTTGGCTGTTAATTTACCCAAAAATGGCATTTTGGAGGCCTGAAAATGCATTTTGTTTTTTCTAAACAACACTTATCATCTCTGTGTAAATTACAATTACTCACAAACTGTGAATACGGTGATGTCATGTGCATGGGCAACTATACTAGTGTGCATAATACAGTGTTTTTATGGATCTGTGTGAACTGAGATCATTTTAAAAACCTTGTTGTCTCTGTACATGAAAAACACGAAGGAAAACTGAACAGTTAAAGGAAAACTTTTAACATTTTTGAATGCATGCTACTGTTTAAGGCAATGACCAGTGCCAGTAGTTCACATGAATCACTGTTCTTCAAAGTTCAAGTTTCATACAAGCTTTGTGTGAAGAGCAGACTGAATTTGGTTCATTTGGACCAATAACAGCCCCTGGCCACTTTATGCTTTTATTTGATCAAAAGTGCATATACTGTATTCATATTCAAACACCTCAAATTATTTTATATGTTGTTAAATGATGCATTCATATATAATGGGTCACATGTGTGTTGATTAGGCATTACGTACAATATGCGAGTATACAAAAGGTATTCACTGTACCAGCAGTAAAACTACAGTAAGTGGAAGTTCTAATGCACAAAAATCTCTTTGGTATTATTTTCAAGTTCATGTCTTAATGCTCCTGACCCATTTAAGATGCCATTAACCAGACAATGAGCTGTTATATAAAAACAGACAATGCCTGTGTGTCCACTAACATTTGACTCATGGAAGTAGGTACTTATGCACTTACGTCCCGGGTCAATCAAATAACCTAAATGTAAAGGGCAGGGTTTTACATTGCAGTGTTAAGCTGTAACTGTATCAGCGTTGGCCAGCGCTTGAAGTTCAGGGAACAGAAGCGGTCTTTAAAAGGTTCCCTGGCCTGGGTCTGACCTGTTTGTGCAGGCTCTCCAATTCCACCTCGAGGGTCTGCATGAAGCGTTGTCTCTCGGTGAGCTCACTTTGAGCTCCTCTCAGGGCTTCATTGCTCTGCCGTACCTGCGTCTGCACCGTCTCCAGCTATACACAAACACACACATACACAGTTGTTGCATGAAACATATTACATAACAGAAAAGAACACACAACACAGTACATCCTGTAATGCTTTAGTGCATCCCTTGTTAAGTCATTAATGCCTTTTTAAACAGTTTTAGTGTTACAGTAGTGGTATAAGCTTAAATGTAAATAGAACAGCATTCAATTGTTATTTTTACTCCCAAAAAAAGTTTGCACTTCTGCGACCGAGCCCTCGCTAAAGTGTGTTTGGATGTGTGCATAGGGGCCTACTACTTTGAATCTATAGTAGTAGTATCAAATAACCATGCTTTAACAATGGTAACCATGTTTGTTTGGTTTAATTTGTAGTAGAACCCCGGTAACCACAAATTAACCATAGTTTAACTATGCATTTAGTTTAACATAGTTTAACACTGCAGATATAGAAATGGCCACCAATCTGCCATCTTTACTTTTAATAAATTAAAACTATGGTTAGTTTTCTTAAAAGCAGATGTTATGGCATTTGATATATAATAGTACTAAATTCGGTAACATGTTTATAAGACTGACATGACACCTTCATAATCATGACATGACACATATTATGAACATGAAGTAGATTTTATGCACATTATGACAACTGTCATTAAGTGTCATTTGTTCAATGATGTCATTTTTAATGCAAAGATGACATTGTTTGAAATGTCTTTGTTATGACAACTTGACATAAACCAATATATCATAACTTTCCATGAATCTTAATTAATTCATTTAATGTAATTAACTGTTTTTGCAGCTATATTAACCCATTAGTGTACTGTTTTCATTTAATTTTACGTGAACTGTAGCTGAGGTCAAGAAAAATATTCATGATGCTGTTATTAAACTATAGTATTAACACTTAATGATATTTTAATGACAAATTTAATTTGTATCACTGGTAAAAAGTGCTCAGTTATATTGTCTTGGTAATGTCAAGTTGTCATAACAAGTTATGATGTATTAGTTTATGTCAAGATGTCATAACAAAGACATCTCAAGCAATGTCATCTTTGCATTGAAATGACATAATTGAACGAATTGAACATAATTGTCATAAACGTGCATAAATTCTCCTTCATGTTTATGTGTCATGTCATGATTATGAAGGTGTCATGTCAGGCTTATGAACACCCCTTCAAGTAAAGTGTTACCCTAAATTTATTTCAGATAGACCTATTTACATGTTTGTACTGCAGACTACCGTAGTATTATCATAGGAAATGTAAAAAATAATTACTTATTAGCATGGCATGTGTAATGCACCATGTTATTTTTATATATTCTATATTTAGTAGAAAACAATTTTGTTAGCATGGTATTGTCCAAAAACCTTATATACCATGTTATTAATTCCATGTTATTTTCAAAGTATCATATAAACACTGTGGTTTTACTTCTTAAATACTTATAAAATACCAGGGTATTACCATAGTACATGTTCAAAAACCCTGACTGACATGGTTCCAAGTTCAATAAGTTGTGTTTTTAAGTGCTTTAGGAATATCCGGTACCATTGCATCACCATGGTAACATCCAAAATGTGCAATGTGGGACTTTTAGCGGCATCTAGCAGTGAGACTGTGCAAACAATGGCTCTGTCCAGAGCTCAGCCCTCCTTTTCGAAATGCATAGTAAAGCTACGGTAGCTTCCACGGGACAAACGCGTAATCTTCTGAGACAACAAAAACGCAGTTTGTCCATTTAGGGCTACTGTAAAATAATGGCGGAATGAAATGGCGACTTCGATGTAAGGGGACCTGTGGTGTATGTAGATCAAAAGTACTCATTTTAAGGTGATAAAAAACATACCGTTCATTATGTAAGGTCACTGATAATATAGTTGTGTATATTATATTGCATTTCTGTTAAGATATACATTTAAAAGTCCCACATTGCACCTTTACTTTGTAAGCGAAATGTGATCAGTGTTTCAGGAACTCTAAATGGAAATCCTGGTACTGATTCCGTTCCCCTGAAGAAACTGACCTTCTTACGGTACCAGCTCTCAGCCTCCTCCTTGTTCTTCTGAACAATGCCTTCGTACTGAGTCCTGAGCTCAGACATAATTGTACCCAGATCAGGCCCGTAGGCCGCATCCACCTCAACGTTGACTTCCTCTTGAGCGATCCGGGCCCTGAGGCTGTCCATTTCCTATAGAGACAGTAAAGAAATACATGGAAGATACAGATGTTGAATGACTAAACAAACCATAGTTTGGAATTGACAAAAACAGTTTGTCCAATGAGATATTTAAACATGTTTGAGCAAGTTAAAAGTGCGTACATTGTGTGTTTGAACATTGGGGTGCGGTTTGTGTTTGAAGTTTTGAGGTCGTATGGAGTGAATGTTTGGAATTTGATACAACGTGGTGGCACAAGGTAGGTGGAAGTTGCTTCATTATTAACTTCTTCTCAATGAATTTTTAATAGTGTTGATCTCACGTTGCTCGCAAAAGCCACTCGCACAAACAGAAAAACCCTCCTGATATTATACGATCACTGGAGTGTGCCACACAATGTGTTGTTCACACAATGGACGATAATGATAACTATAAATATAGCTTTAACTATAAATATAGCGGAGTTCACACCACAACTATAAGGATAAAGATACGATGAACAATAACATTTTAGATCATTTCTCATAATACATTTTTTGTGACTGTAACACTACAACGCGCACTTTTAAAATTAACATAATGTTAGCATCACCTGTTAGCACAGACGCTAATATATCACAGTATGAATACACAGTTATTCTCCAAATACACCCGGAAAGTATGCCTGCATGAATATTAACAATTACTTTTTCTTATTTATAAAATAATACTTGGGGGTTTTTTTTTCCAATCAACAACTGTCAAGGTGGGCAAGACAACTAAAACAGCATCTTGCAAAGCATGCTAGCTTAGCCTGCAACATAGTCATAGCAAGCTGCCTGAATAATAGAGTGCCGCAGGGATGACATATTTTTGTAGGCCAAACCAGAAGTTATCAAGACACTGGTAAGGAAATTTACGAGCCCCAAAGGTAACATTGGAGTAAAAAAATCTAAAGTTTAGTTTTGTGTGTTCACGTGAAACGTTCGCAGGCTCACGTGAAACCTTTATGTGTAGAATGTTTTGTAAAAGTTTAATTTCGTGGGTTTTTTTGCTTTCATGTGCGCACGCGATAGTTTCACGTGCGCGTGCAAAAGTTTCACATGCGCATACGAAACTAAACATGATAGTTTCACGTGCGCACGCAATAGTTTCACGTGTGCACGCGAAACTAACCTTTATTTAATTTTTTCTCCATGCCCCTTAGGGGCTCCGTAGTAAATACTCTGTGGATGAATATTTGTTGGGAATTGAGTTCATGTTGCCTTGTTTTTGAGATCTTCATGCGTGATGATGTTTAAAAACCATGACAACGTTTGTAGTCCCATGAAACAACTTGTTAGCAACAGCCTTTTTAAAGACACTTTAAAGCTTTAAAACGTAACAACTGTGGTATTACTGCTTTGTTTAATGTCGAAGAATAAAACATAAAAACATTTTGGGCTTATATTAACCTGTTATGTTAATGTCCTCTCGTTCTGAGTTGTGGGGAATATCAGTAAGTTGCTTGTCCATGGATATACACTTCGAATGTTCACCTTAAACAGTAGACCACCCAGAAACTTTATGGAAACTTATTTTAACATACTATGACTGCAGACATATTAATTCCTAATTTCAAATACTATTTAGGATGGGACGCAGTGTCATTCTGGCCTTCAAATAACAATTAACATACGTTTGACTCTATGGCAGAAGTGTAGCTGTGAAGCCCATCTTATATTACATTATACAAAGAAGCCGTAGGGATTGAGTTACGAGTGGCTCCGATAATAGCCCTGTCAAAGACAACCAATAATTTGAGATGCTTTAAAGGTTTTACAAGCCAGTCACACAGATACTCCCTGCATTCTTATGGGCACAAAAGTTGAACTTTTGTGGTTGCTTGATACAAAAATAAAATTTCCACTGATGGCAATGAATTTAAGAAACCACTGAACTTTGGCTTGCATGCTAGTTTGTGAACTGAAGGAATGTCGGAATGAGGAACATCAGTAAGATAAAGCATTAGTCATTGCATATGTTAGGTGGATCTCTGACCTCCTCATGGTTCTTCTTCAGGAAGTAGAGCTCCTCTTTCAAGCTGTCCAGATCACCACGAAGTGTGGCGATGATCTGGTCATGATCAGACTTGGCTTTTTTCAGGGCCACACAGTCCCGTTCCACTGACTGACACATGGCGCTCTCCGTCTCCCATCTAGGACGTAAGCAAACACATGCAGTCTATACCTACTATAATTCCTCAGCAGATGTTCAAAGATGGGTTTTTTGGAATGTCACACTTACTTAATTCGGAAATCATCTGCAGCCAGCTTGGCGTTATCAATTTCCAGCATGATGCGTGCGTTCTCCAGGGTTTTCTTCCTTACCTATGATATACAACAGATGGAGATGGTAAAAATATGTCTTTCTTCCTTATTTATTTAATAGATTGAAAGCTCAAATCAAATAATCACAGTGAGAGTGGAGTTAATTATTGAAGACATTTGGTTGGCACACTTACAAAAACGCTACGCATGGGGCAACCTGCTCATGTTGCTTTACTCAACTGGCACAACGGTGATAGGAAAATAACAATCTAGGTTAGGCTATAACCTAACCGAACTTACAGCAATCTCTGTTAACCATCAGAAAGACCACTTTTGCTAACCAGTGTGGGAACTCGTGGTGGGTTTGGACCTTGGAAACAAATCCAGAGGTTTGACCACTACAGGAACGCTTTTATGCATCTTCTCCGACAGACTGGGGTTATAAAGTATTATTTAGAAATGACTTTCCCTTTTCCTGTTTTATCTTCTATTACTTTCCTGTTAAAGGGTAACTGTTTAGTCTAAGAGCAGGTAATCATTTACTCTAACAAGTACACCCCATAAGGACATGGCTGCTTACAGTTTCAGGGTGTGTGTGTACTTACATTCCTCGACTATGAAAAGTTTCCTTTATGGTAAGATGGCAAAATATATGCGCATACGTTTACATTTACGCTTTTGGCAGACACTTGTATCCAAAGCGACTTACGGATTTTTTTATCAGTATGTGTGTTCCCTGAGTTCAAACCCACAATCTTTTCCGCTTCTTGTCGTGCCGCACTACCAACTTGGGTGTGCATTATTTTCTTATAATTCAACGACCCGTTGTTAATTATTCCTTACATATGCCGCAGTAAAAAATACTACCATTTAACCATAGTTTGTGGGATTTTAAGCACATACTTCCTGTTCCACGGCATGTGCTTGGGCCAACATGGAGTCGATGTCGTGCCCTTTGGGTACACGCTCCAGCATCAGCTGCTTGATCCTTAGCTCCAGGTCAGCGTTGGACTTCTCCAGAGATCGGACCTTGTCCAGGTAGTTGGCCAGGCGGGTGTTGAGGCTCTGCATGGCCTCTTTCTCATTGGTGCTGTTCCCGTGCAGGCCGTTGAGGGACAGGTTGCTCAAGCCGTTCAGATCTGACAAGCTCATGGAGGAAGAGCGGGACAGGGGCTTGGAGGCAGCAAATGAGACGGCGGCTTTAGAGCGAACGCGTCCGCTTTCCCTCAGAGACATGCTGGAGAAAGAGGGCTGCCGGCCCAGAGACAAGCTCCGTACTGAGAAACTAGATGACATGGTCTCTGTGAAAGACAATGATAGATAAGAGTCTCACATATTAGTTTAGTGAAGATGTATCTAAGATTTACAGATTGAGCTGTGATGGTACATAAGACAACAGATTGAAAAACATCTTCAGGTTAAAACACTGTGCAAACAGACTTTCCTTTTACTCTTCTATGCTGGATTTAACAACTAAGTAAATGTCCAACCTGTATAAGAAATGACTTCTCAACTCTGTACTGTTTTAAGAGAGTCAGCTCACACCTTCATAATCAATTCATCTCCTGTCATGAGATGACACCATCTGACAGCCCTGCTACTATAGCAGAACTCTGGACTGAATGAGGCTTTATGCTGACATAGGACTCATATATGACCTGTCTGTGAACACTTGTTTTTTGTTTTCTACATAAAATCATCCTACATAACATTGTGTAAAAATATAACCTTGATATCTTTAATATTGACTGAGTAAGATCAAACTTTAATGCATAACCTAATTTCATTATTAGATTATGAGACTGTAGCCTGGATTTTCACAGACAGTGTCACATATTTACAGGTACAGAACTCATATACAGATAATTAGAAGAAACACATGAAGTCGTTTAAATCAGATGTGGAGCAAAATATTTTGATAGAATTCATGTTACTGATTGTCAAACAAATGCACATGAATTCTTCCAGGTTGAAATGCTTGGGCGCAATCTGTAACCTGTTTATGTTTTCTTTTTGGTTAGATATTAAGTGCATCATACAAAGCACAAAACCTTATTGAAGATGTGATATGTAAATGGAGAATGCATTGTTGCTTTGTTTTGGCACAAGTTATGACAGTTAACCAGTCACCTTACACTAATGTGAGGTTTGTTGTCGTGGAGACAATGCTGCTCATGTCATTTGTGAGGGGAAATGGCATGTGAGACGCCCTTAAAGATTTTGAAATGATTTACAATAATAGTAGAGTCATTTCACTGTGTTGATTTTAAGTTGAGACCTCGCAGCGTATAATGTGCAAACAAAAACAAATCAGGATACTAGAAAAGTTATTATGTGTCATCTTGTGTTGATTTTGTGTTAAAATAAATAAAAGTGACAACACAAGTTATATTAAAAGTATACAAAATGTGTTGTTTCAATAATAATATAGAGATGTGTCTAGGACAATACATTTAGTGTGTTTTCCCAAAAATAACACAAATTGTGTTGCTTTTACACCTCTCACACATGTCTCACCAAACAAGTGAGAAGTGAGAACAAAATTGTGCACTGTAATCTGCATTTCATTACATATGAGAAATAATGTATGTTTTTAATATGGTGGTGATAAATGCTCCTGCCATCTCCTAAATACCAAAGTACACGAAAGTGTGAGAAAAATCTTTAGAGATGTATTTTTTGTATGGAAACAATCTTTAAATATGTATTGTACATACCAATAAATTGCTTTGACCCTGCATCATAATATGAGCAACTTTTGTCATAACTGTAATATTGTGTAATAATAAGCAAATATATATATATGAATAAATAAAGACTGTTCCAGATAACACTCAAGATACACTGCAAAAAATGACTTTCTTACTTAGTATTTTTGTCTTGTTTTCAGTAGAAATATCTAAAAATTCTTAAATTAAGATGCTTTTTCTTGATGAGCAAAATGACCTTAGTAAATAAGTCTAGTTTTAAGACAAATAATATACAATTGAAGTGAAATTGTCCTTAAAACAAGCAAAATTATCTGCCAATGGGGTGATAAAAAAAAAGTGAAATAAGCTTTCTTTTTTCTTAAACACTTCATTCAAGTAAAATTTTCTCACCCCATTGGCAGATATTTTTGCTTGTTTTAAGCACAAATTCACTTAAATTGTATATCTTTTGTCAAAAAACTAGTATTATTTTCTTAGGTCATTTTGCTCATCAAGAAAATACATCTTGATTTTAAGAATTTTTAGATATTTCTACTGAAAACAAGACAAAAATACTAAGTAAGAAAGTCATTTTTTGCAGTGTATTACAGTATCTGCTCTTATTAATGATACTGAGATAAATAAAGTATGAGAAAATTTAAGCTTAAGAGTGTAGTCAGCCAAAGCATGCTACATTTTTCTGGAAATTACATTAACTTTAAAGGGGACAAATTATGAAAATCTGACTTTTTCCATGTTTTAGTGCTATACATGGGTCCCCAGTGCTTCCATCAACCTAGAAAATGTGAAAAAGATTACCCCAGTAACTTAGTTTTGGTAAACCATTCTCTGTAAGCATGTGAAAAAATTAGTAATTGAAATTTGGCTCCCCTTGTGACATCAGAAAATGGAAAATACCTCCCCTTAATCTGCACTATCCAACCACAGCATTGTCATATAGTGCAGAGATCAGCTCATTTGCAATTTAAAAGACACACCCCAAAACAGCACACCTACAAAATGGCAATTTTAACATGCTATAATAAATTATCTATATAGTATTTTGAGCTAAAACTTTACATACATGGGCACCAAAGATTTATTTGACATCTTAAAAAAGTCTTGTGAAATGTCCCATTTAATATTTTAGGAAAGACAAATTGCCATCTCAATCACAATGATGAAACGTCCTTGTTACTATAATTTACATATTTTTTACTACTAATATTTTTAGACTACTCACATGTAACGGTATTTTACAGTATTTTTACAATAGTTTCGAAATATTGTAAAGTTTTGGACAAGAAAGCTCAATGCTTCTGTTACAAAAACACACAATTCAAAATAAATATTGTTATATTTATGTCTAGAGGATACTGAGGTGCCCCCTTCATATCCCTAAATATGACGAATTATGGATGCAAATATCAATTTATGTTATACTATGCATCATATACTTTTTTCATACTGTTGGTTTACATTTACATGTACAATAACATAAATGAATATACACTAACATAAAAAAACTCTGATGATTAGTGTGGATAGGATTCCCCACCATATTTGCATAGGGACCACTGCATAGGGATTATGTGCTACGTCCCTGCGTCTGTCATCAAAAACATTTTACTCTTAACTAGAACTAGTTTGTGTATGTGGTAGATCTTTAAAATATATCACCAATTCACATAAAAAAATAAAAAAGGTCCCCATAGCTGTCACTGGGGTGGTTCCCTTTCAAAAAGTACACATTTGCACCTAAACAGTTAATATTAGTACCTCAAAGATACACATTGGTATCAAATGTATACATATCTGTACCTAAATTATATATATTAGGACCTGTTTAGCTTGAAACCATTTTTCCTGACAGTGTACCTTACTTAATCCACGAAAGTCTATTTCTATAATAACCCAAGAATTTAGTTTTCTTGCAATGTACATCTCTCTCTATATATAAATGGTATACTTATCTTAATCATATAGAATTTCAAAGACAATTGGTATAAACAATGCTGTTGATTCATATGTGGTCATTGTATATAAGTTAAAACAGTTCATACCTGTTGCCTGTACAGGGGACGAGTCCTTCCGAAATGTCTGAAGTGAAGAGCGTTTAGCTGTGCTCTGTACCTAACGGTGCCTTCATATAGATCACAGGACAGGGGGCGTGGCATACCTGAACACCTGTGGGCGGAGTCTTTCTCCCACTCTCCCTACAACTGGATTTATTCACAGCGGAGAGAAGGTGTAACTCAAGACGTGGGAGATCATGGCATGAAATATTCAACAGGTTTCTGCTGTATCATGAACAAAGAGAATGAAGACACAAGGCCGCCTCTGTGTGCCTGCACGACAAGATCTCTGACTGAACCCAAGAAGCCAGAACAGTGTTTACAATCTAATCCTTATCTTTATAACAAACTGTGCTCTTTAAAAAAAATTGGCCTAATTTAAGTCTATATTCTACTATATAAAGATATAATTTTGTACAGAAATGAAGGTCACTGGGGCGGTACCCTTTCAAAAAGTACACATTTGGACCTAAAGGATGCATATTAGTACCTCAGAGGTACAGATTAGTGAATTCAAAGTACATATCTGTGAATAAGGACCTTTTCAAAGGGTATACAATCCCAGTACCTATTATTTATTATATCTATATTTATTTATATATCTATCTTTGTAATGCATGCATTTATAACATTTGCATTTGGCAATCACTTTTATTCAAAGTTATTTACAGTGCATTCAAGGTATACAGGTGAAAACATTAATAAAACAGTTTAAACTGGTACTAATTAATAAAGTGGTTATCAAACTGGTTTGTTTAAATGGTTTTAAGGGAAGTTCAGAGCGCTTGGCCTGTCAGACTGGTAAACCAATTAAACACAAAGCAGACCATGTTGGGAAACCAGCTAAACAAGTACATCATAGCGTTTTGGGGGTGGGTTTCTTTCGATGTGGACCGATAAGCAACCATCCAGAAAAGTCCAACAAACCACATAACAACATCCTGGCAGGCACTCACAGCAATGAGTTTGAAGCAGCGACCCAAATGGGATTCAGAATGTGAAATCCAAGTCCGAATAAGACAGACTGTTCTGGTTAACGGCGTTTAAATCTTCCCAACACAAAGCTAATCCTTCACTTACTGTAAACTGTGTCATGGGAACAGGAGTTTAGTAACAAGACTACAAGAGGTTTTTTGTGTCAATGAAGTCTCTGTAAACACAATGACATATCCACAACTCACAAAGCTGGAGTCTCAGCGCTGCGAAGGCTGCTGCCAAACTGCACGACAGCATTGGGATTGATGGACTCACACTCAGGTTACAGACTTCAGTGTCAGGGTTTGCTCCAGTTTCAGTTTGTTAAACATGCAGCTAAGACTGACGCTGGCTTACCGCAATGACATTCCTGAACCTGTTCTCACACCGGGCTTCAGACGGACTACAGCGATATAAGAGAGTTGTTTCGGTTGTTGTGTCTCTAAATGATGTATACCTGCCCTCGGCCTGTACCTGAATGAGACCTGTGGCCGGTTGCATAAAACTTTAAGGCTAGTCTTAAAAGTTAGTCATGAATTTTTTTCTTCAAGACTGATCATAACTGTTTTAAGTATGTTACATAGAAAGGTAGATTAGTCTTATTTAAATACAAATAATAAGACTGATTAGCCCTAACTAATTGCTAGTTAGTCAGAATCATTCTTAAGACGCAGTCTTAATGTCACGGCTATGTTTATGCAACCGGCCACTGAACAGCTCGATTTAAGCCAAAGGATTTGTTTAAATACTTATGAGTAATGCTAATATGAAGTTATATAAAATATTACATGACTTAATAATGTTATGTAATTCCTTATATCAATAAATTATAATGTTGTGTTAAAAAAAATAACAGTGCTACATCAGTAACCTGATAAACCACTGTTATTAGTAGCAATAAAATGTCTGCATTTGAAATGACAGATGTAATAGTGTAATAGAAAAACAATAGATTAATGATATCCACACTAGTTATAGACCTATTTATTGAAAGTGACATTATCAAAATAATAGTAGTGTAAAATTAAATTAGAAAATTAGTTAATTCTGAAAAACAGGTCTTTTTTGTCATTTATTAAGAAAGAGGAGAAACAAAAGTTTCACCCATTGTTATAAAATATGGGCCAAAGTAAAATGGACCATTCCATCATAGCTCAGAGGAACAACGCAATTTTGAATTAAGAGGGGGGAAATATAAAGAAATGCAGTACACAGTAAAAATTATTTTCTAACTTTTTTCAGTAAAAATATCTTAAAATTCTTAAATCAAGATGTATTTTTCTTGATATGCAAAATTACCTTAGAAAAAAGTCTAGTTTTTAGACCAAAAATATACAATTTATGTGAATTTCCCAATTATCTCCCAATTTTGCTTGAATAAAGTGTTTAAGGAAAAAGAAATCCTATTTCAAGATTTTTTTTCTTACCCTATTGGCAGATATGTTTGCTTGTTTTAAGCACAAATTTTTAGTTTTTGTCTAAAAACTATTTTCTAAGGTCATTTTGCTCATTAAAAATAAGCATCTTAATTTAAGAGTTTTTAGATATTTCTACTGAAAACAAGACAAAAAAAAATAAAGTCATTAATAAAATAAAAAGTAAGAAAGTCATTTTTTGTAGTGTAAACTTTAGGATGCTCAGCTAAAATTATCTGAAATGCTTTAAAAGGCAACAAAAGCTGAAACACATGGGGAAAAAAACAAGCAACTACTGTTAAAACAGATCGATGAATAGTCAGGATGGCAAAGATTCAGACTTTAATCACCTCTAGAAAGATTAAAGATGATCTAAAATTATCTGTAGGCCTAAGCAGTGTTGGGGAAAGTTACTTTTAAAAGTAATGCATTAAAATATTAAGTTACTCCCCAAAAAAGTAACTAATTGCGTTACTTTTTATGGAAAGTAATGCTTACGTTACTTTTTAGTTACTTTTGCGTTACTTTTTCTTGTCTGAGGATTCATCTCTTTCAGCCCTTGCAGGTGTTTTTTATGACTGAAATGGTCTGCATTCAGAAATTGCATATTTCATCACGAAAATGTCGAGCTCTGGCCTGCCATCTCAGTTTCTGACTCAAACGGTTCTCACACAGGCGTGTATGCATAGAGTGCATAATTTGACTACATTTTTTTTTATCGAATTAATGAGACTAAAAAAGTAACTTGCATTGCTTTTTTGAAAAAGTAACTAAAATATTAATGTGTACATTTAAAAAGTAATGCGTTACTTTACTTGTTACTTCAGAAAAGTTATATTATTACGTAATGCACGTTACTTGTAATCAGTGTTGGGTAAGTTACTCAAAAAAAGTAATTAATTACTAGTTACTAATTACATCTTGAATCATGTAATTAGATTACTTTACAAATTACTCTCTCCAAAAAGTATTTAATTACTTGTAACCAATTACTTTCTAAATCCTATTCAGTATATAATACAAGAATAGGCTTGAAATGGCTCAAAGAAATAATATATAAATGTACATCGACTATTCTTGGCCCACTTTATGGTCCAATTCTCTCCACTTACTGCTTATAAATACTAAATAAGTTGTTAATTTTAAGTATTGGTAGAAATGGGGAGGGTTAAGGATGTAGAATAAGGTTTTGCAAAATAAGTCATTAATATGTGCTATTAAGTATTAATAAACAGCCAACATCTCATTAATATTAATGCTAATAATCAACCAGTTAATAGTGAGAATTGTAAACTAAAACCATGTTAAATCCACTATCATATTATAGTATACAAAGTATTTAGTTACATCAGAAGTAACTGTAATTAGATTACAAGAAAAATAAGAGTAATCCCTTACTTTACTTTTTCAAGGGAAAAGTAATTAAATTACAGTAACTAATTACTTAGTAACTAGTTACACCCAACACTGCTTGTAATGCATTACCCCCAACACTGGGCCTAAGTACTGTGACAGTCAGAAGACATCCGACTAAAGCTAAGCTGTTTGCAAGAAGCCCTCATAAAGCACAATTGTTGAAATAAAGACATGTGCAGAATGACATCAACTGACCCAAAGAAAAATGGTGTAACATTTTGTGACCTGATGAGACTAAAATTGTTCCTTTAGGGTGTAGTGGTTAAAGACAAAATCTTAGGTGACCCCCGGGTAGTGAATTCAAGCCACGATACAGTGTAAAGGGATGTGTTTCAAGGGAACATGGATCAGTTTGAGTACATCAGAATACTTGAAGAGATTATGTTGCCATTGCAGAAGAGGAAATGCCCCTAAAATGAGTTTTTTCAACAAGACAACAACCCCAAACACACAATTAGGAGAGCAAAATCTTGGTCTCAATCCCCTGATCTCTGCCCAGTTGAAAACCGAAAAATTAACATGAACTGTGGATCCTGGGCTGAAATACCTGTTTCTGGGTGTGAAGTTGGTTGACTCGATTTGACACAGATGTGCAGCAGTTTGCAACAACAATTGTTATGCAAATATTCGTTATTTAATATGGTAAATGGACTGCATTTCTATAGTGCTTTCATAGACCAATGGCCATCCACAGCGCTTTTCAATTTGCCTCACATTCACCCATTCACTCCCACATTCATACACCGACATAATAGTTAAATCTTAAGAATTTTTTATTTCAATTTTAAGTGTCTACAGTGAAATTTGTTGGCACTGCTATTTTTTACAGCCAGACGTGATAATTTTGTTGGGTCCAGAATTTCGTATTTTGACTTAATATAAAATATTCTTTTAATCTTTGATGCTCCGTCATGGACCCCATAACACATATGAGATACTGTTTGAAAGCTTAGAGTCTCTACTTTCTGCAGATATGCGTCACTTTGACATATCTTTTACTTTAAGAAAGTTATTTACACTTAATTTACACTATCAACCCCCCCATATTTTTTTATATCATTTAATATTCACATATTTCATATTTGTCAAATATGACAAACATGTGCAAGTCTTATATCAAATGAAAGCTCTCATTCTCAGGAATAAGGCTGCAGCGTTAT
This sequence comes from Paramisgurnus dabryanus, assembly GCF_030506205.2. NCBI lineage: Eukaryota > Metazoa > Chordata > Actinopteri > Cypriniformes > Cobitidae > Paramisgurnus > Paramisgurnus dabryanus. The sequence continues at coordinate 22,423,309 of NC_133346.1, forward strand.
TTTTGTTCTATTATCAACACATATCCAACAATCATCGAATGAATAATAAGGTAAAAAATGGTCTTTTGTAAACATATGTGAAACTTGAGTGTGAACTGCCTCAGATAGCACAGATAGCCACAAATGATACATCATCTTTTATTTTAGGTCCTACTCTAAACAATGAGTCCATTCACAGCATTTTCTTTGGTTGTTTGATAAATCCCTTGCTATTTATTATATGTGCAAAACAAAAAATTAATATTTATATGAAAAATGTATTTTCACACCCTTTAGTAAAATGAGAATAACTTTTGAATGCGACATGCTAAAGAGTTCATTCTTTTTTGGGTGTTTACTGTCTGCTGCTGCTAACAACCAGAACTGTCTGCAGTCTGCTAGAGCATCCAGAACCAGAGTTATACACTATCAAAGACAGTGTTTACAACATAAAAAAGAAAATTTGGTGTTTCATCATATGAAAAACAACATAAATAACAAAATTTGTCACAAACAGCAGCTTTTTATGTAACTTCAAAGGGTTTTCTTTAAAATTATATAAAGAAATTGCATTTATTCTACTGTATGTGGTTATGGGGACACTTCAAATGTTTTTAGGCAGAAATTGTATACAAAAGGGTATTATTCCTCCCTTCAGTTGGAGTAAAATAACTTTTGCATAGATTATGATAGAGAAAAAATTCCTTTTTCCTCTGTAAGCTGGCAATTGCTGGAATCAAACAAAACTGTCTGCAGGTTTCGTTACCACTCAGGGCCAGAGTTATATACTTTCAAATAAAAACTTTAGAAAAAAACATCAAAAAGCGCCTATTTATTTTTGTGTTTATTAGAGGACTGATATCACATAAAACCATGTTTAGCACTTTCAACAGTGTTTTATGTAATTTCAAAGGGTTACCTGCAAAATGATACCAAACTTTTGTATGTAAACCTCTGCATGGGTGTGGGATGCTTTTGAAATTGGGTAGGCCAAATCCAAGCGAAAATCCCCAAAATAGCTTCAGGGTGTAAGAAGTCTTTAATGCTTTGATTTGAATTAAATGTGTAATGTTTTCAATACATTTGAAATAAGAAAATAAACTCTATTTATAAAATGTTTGCACTTAATTCACTTATAATTCACTTTATTAGTACACTGATTTTTTTATGCACAACTGAATTAAACTATATTTTGTTATGGTTATCTCTACACTGTAAAAACATTATTTTACACAACTTTCTAATAGTTTTAAGTGAAGTGATCTCAACATTTTAAGACAACCAAGTAATTTATTTTTTAAGTTGAACCAAGAAAACTTTACAGTGCTGCATTGTTAGTCACAAAGGTGGATTTAGGCGATCTGTTCTTCCTAATATATTGCAAAAAAGCAACAGGAGAAACAGATGCTTCTGGGTATTTGAATGTTTAAAAAATGAATTGGGAGAAGCCATCTTCCTCTGTTGAGGGATCTTTTAAAGACAAATCCATACTTCCTTCTAAATCCGTATCAGTTTCAAAGCATCCTGGACATCGTGAAAGAGTACATCAGCAAGAGCCAAACAGCATTCAGGAATCCGGTCAGCTCCAGAGACCATCTACAGTATGTTTTATCGCTCACAGGTTTTGAGAGTTAAATGAAGAAAAAATTTTCATGTCAAAGAATAAAAGTGGCATAGAAGTGGAATGAAACACCATAAATATAATAATATAACATTAATATCACTTGATACGCTAAACCCAAGCGAAAATGGTTTAAAAAACCAAAAACATTTAGAAACCAATAAATAAAACGACAAAAAGATGCACCGTTTAAGTGAATGGGAAGGACTTGCGTATCATATGCATGCATATGCATATCGCATGATTTTCACACTTCGTGCTATTTATACGCATCTACATGAGACTGGGTTGGATGAAAGCAGTACTAAACTAGTCAATGGGCTAAACTTCAATTTGTACCCATCTGAATCATGAACAAATTGTTCCCTTAGATTTGAGATCTGGATCAACTGGTTAATTGAAAAGAAGCAGTTCAAAGGAATGTTTCATTTTGTGAACTGAACCTTAAATTCGGCTCACTAACTTCATCATCTTTACAGCTCACCGGAGGGGAAGATTATCAGTAACTAAAGACTTCAATTTCAGTCTCTTCCTTACACAAAGTTATTGACCTTAGAAGGCTTTAAACACAGCATAAATATCTTGCTGACTATATTTGTAGAGCGTTTTCATGTTAATTTTGGAGCTTAACAGACATGATCCTTCTCTCAAAAACAACTGCATGAAGATTCTTTAAAAACATTTTATATATGGGTTTTTTTATGTTTTAGTTATGTCCCTAACCAGCTGACACACCAGTTTGACCAGGCTGAAAGACCAGCTCGACTAGCTTTGCCATGCTGAAAGGACCAGTGTAAACCAACTACCTTTCATCTTAAAACTGCTACAACTAAAGCTGCCAGCCTAGTCTAGCTGGTGTGTCAACCTGTCTTTCAGCCTGACCAACTAAGACCACATTGACCATTAAAATAGTGGCCAAAACCCCTCTAAACCCAGCTTGCTAGAGTCGAAAAACTTTGGGTTCAACACTTTTTGAAATGTACTTCAGCTCAACTAAAACCAGTCTGGGAGACCAGCTTAGATTGAATTTTTTAGTATAGGGAATAATGTATAATGAGAGTATTTTGTCAGAAACATATCTAAGAGATTTTGCCGGTCAAAGACAAACATGCAAGAAGTCAAGATTAAACAGACGTAATATCTGTCCTCTGAAGAGTCACAATAGGAGAATGCTTAAACACACACATGCAAACCAAACAGCGTTTTACATCAGCACCATCTTCTTACACATGTTCCTGTTATATTTGCCTCACATTTTAGGCACAAATTTCACATTTCTATGAAAAGTTACATGTGTTAACCTGAGGTCTCTTTTGTGCTGAGGAGTAGTTATGGTGTACAAGCTTTGTAGCCTATCACAATTTATTTTATGTCGTAACTAGAATCAAAGGGTAAATTTACCATGGCTGTACATTGGTATCCGATGTTAAATATCTGGAAAGAAGAGACACTACACTAACCACCTTGCATGTTGCATGCATCAGGTTACAGCATGAAAGGAAACAAAGGGAAAGGAAACCAACTTTAATGCATTTAAATTTGACACAGTTTTACTGCAAAAAATAATTTTCAAGAAAAAAATTCTTAATATTTTTTGTCTTGTTTTCAGTAAAAATATCAAAAAATTCTAAAATTACAATGCTTTTTCTTGATGACCAAAACGACCCAACGTCTTTTAAATAAAGTTTTTTTTAAAATAAAGAAAATAAGTTTTTAGACCAAAAATGTCAAATTTAAGTGATTTTGTGCATTAAATAAGCAAAAAATAATAATAATCTGTCCAATGGGTTTTTCTTGAATTTATTGTTTAAGAAAAAAAATCAAGATTTTTTTGCTTACCCCAAAGACATATTTTTTGCTTGTATTATGCACAAAATCACTTAAATTTGATATTTTTGGTCTAAAAACTAAACAAATTTTCTTGGATCATTTTGCTCATCAAGAAAAAGCATCTTAATTTAAGAATGTTTAGATATTTTTACTGAAAACAAGACAAAAATACTAAGAAATTTACTTCTTGAAAATCATTTTTTGCAGTGTTGTTCTATGAGTATTGGTGTTATGACAAAAACAAGAGAACACTGAATCTTATTATAAGGCTAATGGTTCAACCTGATATTCATAGTGAATGGTGTTTTAGAAAAGAAGTAAGAAAATATTTCTGTAAGGGTTTGGATGCGGAAATATTTAGGCGCGAGGAAGAAGAGGTCAATGAAAAAAATCTTCATAATAGTAGTGGTATATTGATATTGGTTTGAAGCTCATCAACTGCTCATCCGCAATGCTCAGTACAATATCGCCACCCTGTGGATATTAAGAGTAGTACATTTAAGGACCCTTTCAATCCAAGTGTGCATTTGTCAAATACTTTTATTGAATGTGACTATGTGTGCATAATAAGCTATACATTTTATGATATTTATGTGTGAACCCTGAGGATCGAGCCCTTGACCTTTGCTATGCTCTACCACACTGTCAGAAAAGATGGTCAAAATGCTCCCTAGCTGTGATTGAAGTGGTACCTTTTAAAAAGTACACATTTGCACCCTAAATTTCCTTTAAGATACACATTAGATACATATTGGTACCAAATGCATGTATGTACTTAAATAGTATACATTAGGAACTTTTTATAGGATACTGCCCTAGCTTGTACTGTTAACTAGCCACAAATACAATGTATACTTTGGTCAGTGTATGGTCTTTCATTTTCTGTTTGCTTGTAAGTGAGAAATTTACAAATTTCTGGAAACATTTCTGGAAAAACTTTGATGTTGTTTTTTAAACAAGAAAGAAAGAATCAATCAATCAAACAAACAAACAAACAAAGATGACAGTGTCTGTTTCATAGCCGAACTTGTTGGTAAGGGCTCTGTACCTGTACCATTAGGAATGTAAAAACAAATCAGTACATCCCTACTGAAAAATCCAGTAAAGACCAGCATAAACTGGTGAGCTGGTTTTAGCTGCTCTCCCAGCTTGGTTTTAGCTGGTATTGCTGGTGTAGCAAGCTGGTCTAGCTGTATTTTGGTCAGCTGGTATAGCTGGACTTAGCTGGTCAGGCTGGAAGACCAACTGACCCACCATCTTGACCACTTTGCCAGGCTGGGAGGACCAGCATAAACCAGCTACTAAACCAACAAAACCAGCTACCAGTTTATGCTGGTCTTAGCTGGATTTTTCAGTAGGGATAAGAAGCGACAGAAGGTGGCAATAGTGAGCTTTATCAATGACGCTAAAGACGCTTACAGATCACCGTCACCAACTGCATTTACTTTGCATTGTAAGACTGAATTCAACTATTAATGTTTCCGGTCAAATCTGTCTAAATTTTCTGCCATGCTGTTTGTTAATATTATAATAGTAATAGGGAAAATACATTGCCATGATAATTTTTGGTAATCTAAAGGTTATGCAATAAAACTAAAGATTATACAGTATATATATGTTTATAATATATGTTTATATATTCAAATTTTTTGTATTTGTATTTTAAATATTTTTATTATGCCATCTGTACATATTTGATTACATTTGCACTCATCCATATTCTGTTCACTCCTGCTTATATTTGTTTATACTTAGAATGTTTGTGAGTGTTTGTGTAGTAAACTTCTAATGAGAGAGATACAATTTTGTTGTACAGATGTGCAACAACAATAAAGACATCCTATCCTACCCTACCATACCCTATCCATCCTATCCTATCCTATCCTAAATGTCCTATTCTATTCTACTTACTTATCCTATCCTATTCTATCCTGACTTTCCTATCTTAACTTATATCCTAAATATCCTATCATATAATTTCCTATCCTATCCTATCCTATCCTATCCTATTCTATTCTATTCTATTCTATTCTATTCTATTCTATTCTATTCTATTCTATTCTATTCTATTCTATCCTAACCTAACACATTCTATCCTATATTATAACTTTCCTCTAACTTCCCTATTTTATCCTATCCTATCCTAACCTATCCTAACCTATCCTAACCTATTTTATCCTGTCCTGTCCTGTCCTGTCCTGTCCTGTCCTATCCTATCCTATCCTTTCCTTTCCTATCCTATCCTATTATATCCTAACTTTCCTATTCTATCATATCCCATCCTAACTATCCTATCCTATTATATCCTAACTTTCCTATCATAACATATCCTATTATATCCTAACTTTACTACTTATCCTATTCTATCCTATCTTACATTTCCTTTCCAATCCTTTCAATCCTATTCTAACTTATCATCTATCCTAAATATCCTATCATATCCTTTCCTAACTTATCCTATCCTAATTTTCCTATCCTATCCTAACTTATCCTATACTATTCTATCCTAACTTATCATATCCTTTTCTATCCTAAACTAACATATTCTAGCATATCTTATTATATCCTAACTTTCCTATTATATCCTATTGCACCTAACCTATCATATCCTATTATATCCTAACTTTCCTTATCCTAACTTATCCTATTATATCCTAACTTTCCTATTCTAACTTATCCTATCCTATTCTATCCTATCCTATATTTTCTATCCTTTTCTAACGTATCCTATCTTTCCTATCCTATCATATTCTATTCTATTCTATTCTATTATATTCTATTCTATTCTATTCTATTCTATTCTATTCTATTCTATTCTATTCCTGTCCTGTCCTGTCCTGTCCTGTCCTGTCCTGTCCTGTCCTGTCCTGTCCTGTCCTGTCCTGTCCTGTCCTGTCCTGAAGAATTTGAATTGGTCACTCATTAGAGAGCCTTTGTAGCTGCATTTCAAATGTATATTTATCCCTTCATATGGTGATGTATCTCGTATGTATAATATAAAGAAGAAAAAACTATAGATAGACAAAAAAAAGCATTTACTCTTCAATTTATCAACTAGGAATGATCAACTAGTGGGCACTTTGCTATGACACCTGTGTGAACTTGAAGTGAGCTTCATGAATCAAAAATATCCCTCAGACACCAGCTAGGTTAAAGTAGTTGAAATTAAAATCAGTTAGCTGAAGTAAAGGTCGCTAGTAGGTCATGTCATTGCAAACTAAAAATGTGAAAAGTTTGAATAAAAAGTGCATGGATGTGAGGTCACTGAAATCAGCTAAATCAATAATAGTCCTGATCATTGAGTGCAAAGTCAGGATGCTGACCCTGACCCCACTTGACCTCTGATGACCTCTGTCACACTTGATTAGTCTGGACACACCCCTGTAGTCCACTTCCCAACCCCCTTTCACTTTCAGAAAACACATCCCACCCCCAGCCCAACAACAGCATGTATTTACCTCAAGTAAAGTAACAAAACAAAGACACAAATTTTTTTAATGTTTAGAGTCAAAAAAGTCTTTTTTGTTTTACTTATCCTTAGAAAGAAAACTAGAAATTATAAATTTATTATAAAGTTTAAGGATTAAAAAAGGTCACTCTACAAAACAACAGAGTCTTCTGGAGCAAAATTAAGTTATTTGAGATTCTGCACTACATACTACTTCTAAAAAGTAAAATATAAAATTAAGCAAATTCGTATGATTTTGTATGACTAAATGTGTATGCTCTTGTATGATTTGCTTTCGCCCTGGGTTTGGGGGTGGAGGGCAGGGTCAGGGGTGGAGTTTCATCATTGTTTTTTTTTCTAAAATTTTTATTTTGTACAATTCACTTCATATGATTTAGCAAACTTACAAAATCCATACAAATTCATGTGTTGGATGATTTGGTTTTGCACAAACTTGTGTTGTTCATGCCTGTGCTGTCATTAAAGCCAAACAGAAACATACAAAATTCTCCTAAATTCTTTAAAGTTAACTTTTTAAAACTTTTCATTGAGCTGTTCTTTATAGTATAAAGTGTAATCATTTTTTTTATTAAATTGGACAAAAATGCGACATAGAAACACTTTCACTATAGTGAGTGACCTCAGACGTTTGGACCCCTCTCACTTTCCATTGCCAAACTGTGGTAGTTAGAGCGTTTTTTCTCTAATCTCGGCCTTCGTTTTATCTTAAGTTATTCTTTCCTGTCTGACCGGCTGCGGCGGGCAGCTCATAGTCATGTTTACACGCACAGATGCTGCCAGGGTGTTTACTGTTTGTGTTTGGAAATGCACACGGAGACTACTTAGCAGAATTAGTCTGCTGATATCCAGAGCACATCTAGGGGGAAGTGGAAAGTTTTAAACAGGCCGAAAACGCAGTTCAGGTCCTTTGAATGGCTGCCAGTGCGCTCGGGCCAGGAAGGCTTGGCCAGGGAGCGCAGTTCATAGCTCAATTGAATCAATGATAAAGATCACTAGTGGTGAAATTGCAAGCAGATACGAACAGATGAGCATTACACTGGGGGTCAGCACCTGCGTTTGCCTTTCACTCATTATTTATTTTTTTTTTCATGCGAGTTTGTGTTTCCTCTCCCAAAGCACAGGTTGTTTTTGTGCTTCAAAAGAGGCAACAGAGGCAGTCAAAATGTGAATGGACATGTCTGGGGAAGAGATTGCTATCAGTGACTCCAGAGGGGGACTTGTGTGAACGCTTTAACCACTGGCCAGCTTACAGAGGCTTTTAAGACCACTGCTTTTAATATAATTTTCCATCCTTTGAGCGATGTGAACCCTGGGTATTCAGAAACACAGGCAATGGTGAAAAGCTTAAAGGAAAATTGTTAGGAGACCGGCTGAGACAATCAAGGAGAGAAAAATGGTTTTTAAAAATGGCTTCGAGTCAAATTGGAGTCACATAAAATATGAGGCTTTGGTTAATTGTTGGATTACGTGATCCTGTGTAGCTGATTTGAATTTAGGTTTGCAAAGTTAAAGGTCATCAGATTTTTTATTAGTATTGATGTGTGCTGGAAAAATATGATATATTATTTCTATAAAATACAGCAAGCTTGACAAGTAGTTAAAATGACAAAGGTGATGTCTTTGGAACTTAAGATCTTTAATATTTGGAGGTTATATTTGTAAAGACTGCACATAAACACATATAGCATTTGGAGTACTCCCTGTAAAAAAGTCCTTGTTGCAATTAAAATTTTAATTTTAATCAACTTAAATTTACAATCTATTTCTACTTTCTTGACTAAATTATAAAAAATTAAATTAAATTTGAAATTTAACAAGGAATTTTATACAGTGTATATATTTACTAGTCTGGTTTTAATCTAATGCAACATTAAAGACAATCACTAAGACAATAACAAACTAAGAATAGTGTACAATGTTCCCGTTTATACTCTAAAATAAATCTGAATCATAAAATATCTTCTGTCTTACTGTAACTTTGCTATTATAACATTTTACAGAAATGTTATTGAAAGATCTTCACATCCTGAAGACTAATGTCCTGTATAAAAACAGAGGCAACTTTGATTTTCTATAGAGATACTTTAAAATTGGGTGAGATAATGACATGCCTGTACTATAACTGCAATTATAACTAAACACTTATTGTTTTCTCAAGTCATTCTCAAACTATAATCCCATTTTAAGTTCTTAAGCCTTGCTTATCTGTTATTGGTTGCTGGCCACGTTTTTCCTTTTCCACTGTTATGTCAATGTTTCCTCATCACATTCTTCCCATTTTCTTACTGAGCTTATGCTGTGGGTTTACAGAATGTGACCAGAGACATTTGGTAGAATAACACAGTCACCATTTTTCTCAAATTGATTTATTTTTGTTATTATAGAAAATATTTGTGACCAGGCTAAAGTCTCATAACATGACATAATCTTACTCAGTTAATATTAAAGATATTTAAAAAGGTTATATTTTTACAGTTTTTTCAATTGGATGATTATGTATGATGATTTTATCCAAAGCAACATAAAAGAGTACAAAAAAGAGCTGGTGATGAATTTGTGGTATTTTGTATTTGCACATAAAATGCATAACAGTAGTTGTAACGGGCCGGCACTCGTCAAACTTTTATGACCCCCTCCCCCACCCGGTGACAGTTGCTGTCTGACAGGTCGTTTTTATGACCCCTTGACAGATGGTGTTTTATGACCCCATGACAGATGGTGTTTTATGACCCCATGACAGATGGTGTTTTGACAGGGTGTGTTTTATGACCCTTAACAGATGGTTTTATGACAGTTTGTGTTTTATAACTCCTTAACAGATGGTGTTTTGACAGTTTGTGTTTTTATGACTTGTTTGACAGGGGGCGGGACCATCAATCAAAATCTGTACAAGTTGTCAACTTTAGACAGAAAGTATTTAATGGTTTTATGGCCGGTCATTTAGAGTGATTGTTTTTCCTGAGTGTATTTTATGTCAAGCCTATGCTGATATGTTTAATGACGGCTCGTGTGTGACAGCTCGTGTTTCGACATTTGATGTCAGCTCGCACCCTTCCTCCCTCCTTTCTCACAAGACCTGCATTCTTTCACATGGGTGCGTGTTGTAAAGCGATTAAAGATTTCAAAAAACTCAATGTTGGTAAAACAATCCCCCATTACGGTGTCAAAAAGTAAATGTTTATTTTAGATTTAGACAAATCATGAACAATGCTACGATTAAAACTTTTGATTGTAACATCACAAGTTATTTAATTAAATATTCCGTATACGGGTATAGTTTAAGCAATGATCTGAGCCAATACTACAATCTTTAGACGATAGTCTAAACTAAATAAATTTTTAAACGGTTCAGGAATTCCGTGAATCTTTTCATAACCTGCACTCACGCGTATTAAAGATCCGGCGGTGCCTGACAAAGCGCCGGGTGAGCGTTCATATCTGCCATTTTAAAATAATGTTAATAAATGTAATTCTGTCCACTATGGCAAAATAGGATTTTATTTTAGATTTAGTGGAATCTTTAACCAAGTCTCTGATTAAGACATGTGTATACGTGCACAGATGGTGACAGAGAAACTTATATATGACGTTAGTAATCTTTTAAATGTTTTTAAGACGTATTCACCCCATTTTGGGGTTTTATTTTTAATTAAAGGCTTCTTAAAACATGTGTGAATATGTGTATATTATACAAAGAGTCTTATATTGTCTGCTCTGACAAAAATAAAGTATTATTTTAGGTTTAGGGGAATTGACTGCGTGTGTCTTATAAATACAACTTGATAATACGTTTGTTTTGTAAAGAGACTTCTTTAAAGTCACGCAAAAATAAAATATTTTAGTTGTAACTGGTTAAACTTAAAGCCGATATTTTCTATCGAACTAGTCTATTTTCTGTTCAGACACAAAGTTTTCTGATGCTGATATTATGTCAGTGTGTGTTTGTGTGGGGGTCGTGTGCTGTAATCTTTGAAAGTTTATGACCGAACCTTTATTGGGGAGCGACAAGAGATCTCCGGCATCAGTTTGGATGGAGCAGAGCTGTTATACTCAAGTCTATTGGTATGTATGTGTTTCGCTGTGTTCGTTTCATTATTTTGTCTGATTATTTAAAAACTAAAAATTCGATCTCTGGTCTTGCAGCGAAATTGTCTAAGCTGGTATTTACTATTCCTGTTAAATCGCGGAGAAGAGTGGAATGAACAAAAAAGTCAGACCGTGACTAGAACCACCAGCAGCGTAACAAGGAAATCTTGGAGCAAAGCGAACGTTGCGTGTACTATTGCAAAATATATAGCGGATCTCCACGGTACGTTTATATTGCATAAGAAAAAAGTTGTTTTATTTAGATATTTGTCCTAATAACTTGTTTTTATCTGTTTACAGGTTAGGATACAGAACACAACGCTTTGGACGTATCTTTAAAAAAGAGAAAAATCAGAGACTTTTTGGATTTGTCTGGGACATTTTAAACATTTTGTGGCAAATTGGATTTAAAACGTTTCGGATACTGGATACATGTGTTTGATTTGTCCACAGAGCTTGTTTAAGACATCTTCACCTCATTTTAGGGTTTATTTTTAATTAAAGGCTTCTTAAAACATGTGTGAAAATGTGTATATTATACAATGAGTATTATATTGACTGCTCTGACAAAAATAAATTATTATTTCAGATTTTAGGTCAATTGACTGCGTGTGTTTTATGTCAAGCGTATGCTGTTATGTTTAATGACGGTTCGTGTGTGACAGCTCGTGTTTTGGCATTCGATGTCAGCTCTCACCCTTCCTCCCTCCTTCTCACAAGCATGCATTCTTTCACAGGGGTGCGTGTTGTAAAGCGAGTAGAGATTTCTAAAACTCAAAGTGGAGTCAAATAATTCCCTATTACGGTATCAAAAAAGTAAATGTTTATTTTAGATTTAGACAGATCATGAACAATGCTATGATTAAAACTGTTTTTTGTAACATCACAAGTTATTTAATTAAATATTCCGTATACGTGTATAGTTTAAGCAATGACCTGTGCCATATCCTTCGGCGCCGTCAATACTACAATATTTAGACGATAGTCTAAACTAAATAAAATTTTAAACGGTTTCAGGAACTCCGTGAATCTTTTCATAACCTGCTCTATAGTTTCACGCGTATTAAAGATCCGGCGGTGCCTGACAAAGCGCCGGGTGTGTGTTCATATATGCCGTTTTAAATTAACCTTCATAAAATGTAATTCTGTCCACTATGGCAAAATAGGAGTTTTTTTTAGATTTAGGGGAATCTTTAACCAAGGCTATGATTAAGACATATGTATACGTGCACCGATGGTGACAGAGAAACTTATAGCTGACGTTAATAAACTTTTTAAATGTTTTTAAGACGTCTACAACTCATTTTAGGGGTTTATTTTTAATTAAACGCTTCTTAAAACATGTGTGAATATGTGGATATTATACAAAGAGTATTATATTGTCTGCTCTGACAAAAATAAATTATTATTTTAGATTTTAGGAAAAATGATTGTGTCTATCTTATAAATACAACTTGATATATACGTTTGTTTTGTCAAGAGACTTTTTTAAAGTCACGCAAGAATAAAATCTTTTAGTTGTAATTGGTTAACATTAAATGTACTATTATCTATTTAACTATAAGCTATATTTTTCTGATCAGATATTTTTCTGTTTCTGATGATGGTCTTATAACAGTGTGTGTGGGATGATGATGGCTGTTCACAGCAGGTGGCGGGATGTAAACTAGGGTCTTTTTAAAACTGTAGTGGTAAAAATGTAATAGCACACTGACAAAAATAAAGCATTTGGTTGTAACAAATTATTTAATGAAATATTCAGTATGTGTATAGCGATGAACGGTGTCAAAATCACCGGGGACCCAACAATACTATAGTCTTTAGACTAAAGGGTATTTATTTTAATATAAATAAAATCTTAATCTTTTCGTGCACAATATTCTGATCAAGCCATTAGATTGTGTTCCAGCGTTTACAATAGAGAACATACGCGGATGCGTGTTCATATACACCGTTAAGAAACTTTAAAACGATTAAAAAATTCATATCTTCGGGGTTTTGTTTTAAATTAATGACATCTTAAAACCAACTGGGAATATGTGTTTATTACACAATAAAATGTAATTCTGGCCGCTCTGACAAAATAAGGGTTTAATTTTAGAATTAGGGAATTCTTTAATCAAGTCCCTGATTAAAACACATGAATGTGCGAACCACAGTTGCCAGAGAACGTATGCTGAGGTGCTCTTATGGCGTTAAGAACCTTTTTATTGTTTAAGACATTTTGACCCCATTTCCTGGTTTTGGTGTCCACTGTGGATCCCATTCCCAAATCTATGTGTTTATTATACAACAAATGCAATTCTGTCAGCATTTCTAGTTTAGAACGCCTCTGATTTAAACATGCGGGTTTTAAAATGAAACGGCCATGTGACTTTTATGACAAAAGCTATTCGATCTTAATTTTTTGTTTTAACATCCAAAAGTTTTTATACACATTCCATAATTAAACATCTAGGTGTGTATGAGTAAGTTTATATCTAATGTCACACGAGCAGCACCAAATCGCGCTTGTGTCTCTGTGTGTGCATACAGGCTGTTTATGTGGGGGCGTGTTTATGAGCCCGTGTCTTTGCAAGGTGTGTGTGCGTGTGTGTGTGTGTGTGTGTGTGTGTGTGTGTGTGTGTGTGTGTGTGTGTGTTTGCATGGGGGTCTATGATGTCTCTGTTTGTTACTAAAGTTTTGACATTAAGTCTGTGTCCTCATTGACAATAAGTAAGGGTTTTTAGATGTAGGCTTCATTACACAGATACTGATTAAATCATGTTATCCATTATTTGCGATTTAAAGAAACTTAAAAGGTTTAAGACATTTTATCTCACATTGTGGGGTTGTTTTTAATTAATGTAACCTTAAACCCCTCTGTTATCCATTTAGGGAACAATAAAATGTTAGCAAATATTATTTATCAAAGTTGACGATGTTATAAGCCAGGATGTCACTAACGTGACAACAAACATTTATTTAAAGACAAAACATTTTAACAAATTGCCATGGCTTACAGAGACACACTAGACTTAATAATAAAAATAAAAATATACTATTCGAACATCCTAACCTGATATTAGGTTAGATTAGGTTTAAGGTCAATCAGCGTCTTTAGCTTTACAACTTACAGCACAAAACCCCCCCCAATGACAGGATTTTTATGAAGTGAAGCAGACTCTTGGTATGCCTGTGGGGTTAGGTTCAACTAAGGTCAACATCTATCAGTGCATAATAAGCAAACATGAAATTATATTTTACCTATGGTTTGTTAATGATGTTGCTAGGTTCGCGTATTTTTTCTGAAACAAACTTTTCTTTTCAAACTTAGTTAGGATACACATGTTGTCGCCTCAAACACCTGATCAAAGTTTTTCTTCGCTAGCGACAACTAATGTCAGAGATTTTGTAAATTCATCAGATGGTTTTACGTGTGTATTTCTTAAACAAACATGTTGCTTTTCAATCTTAGTCAGAGTTCATACGTTTTGTTTTTTCATAAGTTGTTCATAGTTTTTTCTTCGCTAGTGTCAACTAATGTCTGAGATTTTGTAAATTCATCAGATGTTTCTTACTTGTGTATTTTCTTAAACAAACTATTCTTTTCAATCTTAGACAGTCTTCATACGTTTGTCTTTCGATAAGTTGTTCATAGTTTTTCTTCGCTAGTGGCAACTCATGGCTGAGATTTGTAAATTTCATCAGATGTTCTTACATGTGTATTTTCTGAAACAAATTTATGCTTTTCAAACTTAGGTAGTCATCATACTTTTGTCTTTCGATAAGTTGTTCATAGTTTTTTATGTGGAAGTGTCAACTTATGTCTGAGATTTTGTAAATTCATCAGATGTTTCTTACGTGTATATTTTCTTAAACAAACATTTTTTGTTTTTCAAACATAGTTAGGATACACACTTTTGTCGCCTCAAACACTTGATCAAAGTTTTTTCTTCGTTAGTGTCAACTAATGTCTGAGATTTTGTAAATTCATCAGATGTTTCTTACTTGTGTATTTTCTTAAACAAACTTTTCTTTTCAATCTTAGACAGTCTTCATACGTTTGTCTTTCGATAAGTTGTTCATAGTTTTTCTTCGATAGTGTCAATTCATGTCTGAGATTTGTAAATTTCATCATATGTTCTTACATGTGTATTTTCTGAAACAAATTTATGCTTTTCAAACTTAGGTAGTCATCATACTTTTGTCTCTACATACATTTGTTCAAAGTTTCTTGTAGCTAGTGTCAACTGATGTCTGAGATTTTGTAAATTCAACAGATGGTCTTACGTGTGTATTTCTTAAACAAACATGTTGCTGTTCAAACTTAGGCAGAGTTCATACGTTTGTCTTTTCATAAGTTGTTCATAGTTTTTATTTGTTAGTGTCAACTAATGACAGAGATTTTGTAAACTCATCAGATTCAAACAAAACTCATTCATTTCTGTAGTTTATGTAACACCTTGTCAAACTCTTAAAGGTAGTACTAACTGTTTAAAACAACAATGCAAAGTATTTTAGATTTACTTGATAAATCTTTTACATCAAAACAAACTAGGATAGCAATATGGCTGAATCTGTAACAGGTGATACCACCAATAGCGTGTTGTACATAACAAAGTCTGCAAAATAATAAAGATTGATTAGGTTTTTATTTAGTAAACCTTTTAACATAAAGTGTAGAGTCTTTTGTATGTAACAACAAAGATGCGATGAAACAACGCAAAACAAGAGAGGATGCATACATCTACAAATGGGGCAATGTTTGAAATAGTTTCCCCGTATAGCCTCTAAATTCGGGACCAATAGATTAAAGACATTGCCCCATTTGTAGATGTATGCATCCTCTCTTGTTTTGCGTTGTTTCATCGCATCTTTGTTGTTACATACAAAAGACTCTACACTTTATGTTAAAAGGTTTACTAAATAAAAACCTAATCAATCTTTATTATTTTGCAGACTTTGTTATGTACAACACGCTATTGGTGGTATCACCTGTTACAGATTCAGCCATATTGCTATCCTAGTTTGTTTTGATGTAAAAGATTTATCAAGTAAATCTAAAATACTTTGCATTGTTGTTTTAAACAGTTAGTACTACCTTTAAGAGTTTGACAAGGTGTTACATAAACTACAGAAATGAATGAGTTTTGTTTGAATCTGATGAGTTTACAAAATCTCTGTCATTAGTTGACACTAACAAATAAAAACTATGAACAACTTATGAAAAGACAAACGTATGAACTCTGCCTAAGTTTGAACAGCAACATGTTTGTTTAAGAAATACACACGTAAGACCATCTGTTGAATTTACAAAATCTCAGACATCAGTTGACACTAGCTACAAGAAACTTTGAACAAATGTATGTAGAGACAAAGGTATGATGACTACCTAAGTTTGAAAAGCATAAATTTGTTTCAGAAAATACACATGTAAGAACATATGATGAAATTTACAAATCTCAGACATGAATTGACACTATCGAAGAAAAACTATGAACAACTTATCGAAAGACAAACGTATGAAGACTGTCTAAGATTGAAAAGAAAAGTTTGTTTAAGAAAATACACAAGTAAGAAACATCTGATGAATTTACAAAATCTCAGACATTAGTTGACACTAACGAAGAAAAAACTTTGATCAAGTGTTTGAGGCGACAAAAGTGTGTATCCTAACTATGTTTGAAAAACAAAAAATGTTTGTTTAAGAAAATATACACGTAAGAAACATCTGATGAATTTACAAAATCTCAGACATAAGTTGACACTTCCACATAAAAAACTATGAACAACTTATCGAAAGACAAAAGTATGATGACTACCTAAGTTTGAAAAGCATAAATTTGTTTCAGAAAATACACATGTAAGAACATCTGATGAAATTTACAAATCTCAGCCATGAGTTGCCACTAGCGAAGAAAAACTATGAACAACTTATCGAAAGACAAACGTATGAAGACTGTCTAAGATTGAAAAGAATAGTTTGTTTAAGAAAATACACAAGTAAGAAACATCTGATGAATTTACAAAATCTCAGACATTAGTTGACACTAGCGAAGAAAAAACTATGAACAACTTATGAAAAAACAAAACGTATGAACTCTGACTAAGATTGAAAAGCAACATGTTTGTTTAAGAAATACACACGTAAAACCATCTGATGAATTTACAAAATCTCTGACATTAGTTGTCGCTAGCGAAGAAAAACTTTGATCAGGTGTTTGAGGCGACAACATGTGTATCCTAACTAAGTTTGAAAAGAAAAGTTTGTTTCAGAAAAAATACGCGAACCTAGCAACATCATTAACAAACCATAGGTAAAATATAATTTCATGTTTGCTTATTATGCACTGATAGATGTTGACCTTAGTTGAACCTAACCCCACAGGCATACCAAGAGTCTGCTTCACTTCATAAAAATCCTGTCATTGGGGGGGGGTTTTGTGCTGTAAGTTGTAAAGCTAAAGACGCTGATTGACCTTAAACCTAATCTAACCTAATATCAGGTTAGGATGTTCGAATAGTATATTTTTATTTTTATTATTAAGTCTAGTGTGTCTCTGTAAGCCATGGCAATTTGTTAAAATGTTTTGTCTTTAAATAAATGTTTGTTGTCACGTTAGTGACATCCTGGCTTATAACATCGTCAACTTTGATAAATAATATTTGCTAACATTTTATTGTTCCCTAAATGGATAACAGAGGGGTTTAAGGTTACATTAATTAAAAACAACCCCACAATGTGAGATAAAATGTCTTAAACCTTTTAAGTTTCTTTAAATCGCAAATAATGGATAACATGATTTAATCAGTATCTGTGTAATGAAGCCTACATCTAAAAACCCTTACTTATTGTCAATGAGGACACAGACTTAATGTCAAAACTTTAGTAACAAACAGAGACATCATAGACCCCCATGCAAACACACACACACACACACACACACACACACACACACACACACACACACGCACACACACCTTGCAAAGACACGGGCTCATAAACACGCCCCCACATAAACAGCCTGTATGCACACACAGAGACACAAGCGCGATTTGGTGCTGCTCGTGTGACATTAGATATAAACTTACTCATACACACCTAGATGTTTAATTATGGAATGTGTATAAAAACTTTTGGATGTTAAAACAAAAAATTAAGATCGAATAGCTTTTGTCATAAAAGTCACATGGCCGTTTCATTTTAAAACCCGCATGTTTAAATCAGAGGCGTTCTAAACTAGAAATGCTGACAGAATTGCATTTGTTGTATAATAAACACATAGATTTGGGAATGGGATCCACAGCGGACACCAAAACCAGGAAATGGGGTCAAAATGTCTTAAACAATAAAAAGGTTCTTAACGCCATAAGAGCACCTCAGCATACGTTCTCTGGCAACTGTGGTTCGCACATTCATGTGTTTTAATCAGGGACTTGATTAAAGAATTCCCTAATTCTAAAATTAAACCCTTATTTTGTCAGAGCGGCCAGAATTACATTTTATTGTGTAATAAACACATATTCCCAGTTGGTTTTAAGATGTCATTAATTTAAAACAAAACCCCGAAGATATGAATTTTTTAATCGTTTTAAAGTTTCTTAACGGTGTATATGAACACGCATCCGCGTATGTTCTCTATTGTAAACGCTGGAACACAATCTAATGGCTTGATCAGAATATTGTGCACGAAAAGATTAAGATTTTATTTATATTAAAATAAATACCCTTTAGTCTAAAGACTATAGTATTGTTGGGTCCCCGGTGATTTTGACACCGTTCATCGCTATACACATACTGAATATTTCATTAAATAATTTGTTACAACCAAATGCTTTATTTTTGTCAGTGTGCTATTACATTTTTACCACTACAGTTTTAAAAAGACCCTAGTTTACATCCCGCCACCTGCTGTGAACAGCCATCATCATCCCACACACACTGTTATAAGACCATCATCAGAAACAGAAAAATATCTGATCAGAAAAATATAGCTTATAGTTAAATAGATAATAGTACATTTAATGTTAACCAATTACAACTAAAAGATTTTATTCTTGCGTGACTTTAAAAAAGTCTCTTGACAAAACAAACGTATATATCAAGTTGTATTTATAAGATAGACACAATCATTTTTCCTAAAATCTAAAATAATAATTTATTTTTGTCAGAGCAGACAATATAATACTCTTTGTATAATATCCACATATTCACACATGTTTTAAGAAGCGTTTAATTAAAAATAAACCCCTAAAATGAGTTGTAGACGTCTTAAAAACATTTAAAAAGTTTATTAACGTCAGCTATAAGTTTCTCTGTCACCATCGGTGCACGTATACATATGTCTTAATCATAGCCTTGGTTAAAGATTCCCCTAAATCTAAAAAAAACTCCTATTTTGCCATAGTGGACAGAATTACATTTTATGAAGGTTAATTTAAAACGGCATATATGAACACACACCCGGCGCTTTGTCAGGCACCGCCGGATCTTTAATACGCGTGAAACTATAGAGCAGGTTATGAAAAGATTCACGGAGTTCCTGAAACCGTTTAAAATTTTATTTAGTTTAGACTATCGTCTAAATATTGTAGTATTGACGGCGCCGAAGGATATGGCACAGGTCATTGCTTAAACTATACACGTATACGGAATATTTAATTAAATAACTTGTGATGTTACAAAAAACAGTTTTAATCATAGCATTGTTCATGATCTGTCTAAATCTAAAATAAACATTTACTTTTTTGATACCGTAATAGGGAATTATTTGACTCCACTTTGAGTTTTAGAAATCTCTACTCGCTTTACAACACGCACCCCTGTGAAAGAATGCATGCTTGTGAGAAGGAGGGAGGAAGGGTGAGAGCTGACATCGAATGCCAAAACACGAGCTGTCACACACGAACCGTCATTAAACATAACAGCATACGCTTGACATAAAACACACGCAGTCAATTGACCTAAAATCTGAAATAATAATTTATTTTTGTCAGAGCAGTCAATATAATACTCATTGTATAATATACACATTTTCACACATGTTTTAAGAAGCCTTTAATTAAAAATAAACCCTAAAATGAGGTGAAGATGTCTTAAACAAGCTCTGTGGACAAATCAAACACATGTATCCAGTATCCGAAACGTTTTAAATCCAATTTGCCACAAAATGTTTAAAATGTCCCAGACAAATCCAAAAAGTCTCTGATTTTTCTCTTTTTTAAAGATACGTCCAAAGCGTTGTGTTCTGTATCCTAACCTGTAAACAGATAAAAACAAGTTATTAGGACAAATATCTAAATAAAACAACTTTTTTCTTATGCAATATAAACGTACCGTGGAGATCCGCTATATATTTTGCAATAGTACACGCAACGTTCGCTTTGCTCCAAGATTTCCTTGTTACGCTGCTGGTGGTTCTAGTCACGGTCTGACTTTTTTGTTCATTCCACTCTTCTCCGCGATTTAACAGGAATAGTAAATACCAGCTTAGACAATTTCGCTGCAAGACCAGAGATCGAATTTTTAGTTTTTAAATAATCAGACAAAATAATGAAACGAACACAGCGAAACACATACATACCAATAGACTTGAGTATAACAGCTCTGCTCCATCCAAACTGATGCCGGAGATCTCTTGTCGCTCCCCAATAAAGGTTCGGTCATAAACTTTCAAAGATTACAGCACACGACCCCCACACAAACACACACTGACATAATATCAGCATCAGAAAACTTTGTGTCTGAACAGAAAATAGACTAGTTCGATAGAAAATATCGGCTTTAAGTTTAACCAGTTACAACTAAAATATTTTATTTTTGCGTGACTTTAAAGAAGTCTCTTTACAAAACAAACGTATTATCAAGTTGTATTTATAAGACACACGCAGTCAATTCCCCTAAACCTAAAATAATACTTTATTTTTGTCAGAGCAGACAATATAAGACTCTTTGTATAATATACACATATTCACACATGTTTTAAGAAGCCTTTAATTAAAAATAAAACCCCAAAATGGGGTGAATACGTCTTAAAAACATTTAAAAGATTACTAACGTCATATATAAGTTTCTCTGTCACCATCTGTGCACGTATACACATGTCTTAATCAGAGACTTGGTTAAAGATTCCACTAAATCTAAAATAAAATCCTATTTTGCCATAGTGGACAGAATTACATTTATTAACATTATTTTAAAATGGCAGATATGAACGCTCACCCGGCGCTTTGTCAGGCACCGCCGGATCTTTAATACGCGTGAAACTATAGTGCAGGTTATGAAAAGATTCACGGAATTCCTGAACCGTTTAAAAATTTATTTAGTTTAGACTATCGTCTAAAGATTGTAGTATTGGCTCAGATCATTGCTTAAACTATACCCGTATACGGAATATTTAATTAAATAACTTGTGATGTTACAATCAAAAGTTTTAATCGTAGCATTGTTCATGATTTGTCTAAATCTAAAATAAACATTTACTTTTTGACACCGTAATGGGGGATTGTTTTACCAACATTGAGTTTTTTGAAATCTTTAATCGCTTTACAACACGCACCCATGTGAAAGAATGCAGGTCTTGTGAGAAAGGAGGGAGGAAGGGTGCGAGCTGACATCAAATGTCGAAACACGAGCTGTCACACACGAGCCGTCATTAAACATATCAGCATAGGCTTGACATAAAATACACTCAGGAAAAACAATCACTCTAAATGACCGGCCATAAAACCATTAAATACTTTCTGTCTAAAGTTGACAACTTGTACAGATTTTGATTGATGGTCCCGCCCCCTGTCAAACAAGTCATAAAAACACAAACTGTCAAAACACCATCTGTTAAGGAGTTATAAAACACAAACTGTCATAAAACCATCTGTTAAGGGTCATAAAACACACCCTGTCAAAACACCATCTGTCATGGGGTCATAAAACACCATCTGTCATGGGGTCATAAAACACCATCTGTCAAGGGGTCATAAAAACGACCTGTCAGACAGCAACTGTCACCGGGTGGGGGAGGGGGTCATAAAAGTTTGACGAGTGCCGGCCCGTTACAACTACTCATAACATCTTTAAATACATATTTATTTGAAATGACTTGAATGTTTTAAATAAAAATAAATATGGTGCACTCTAAAAAAACAAACGGTGCTATATAGCACCAAAACAATTGCTTTGGATCGTAACGATAGAAGAACCATTTTAGTGCCATATAGCACCGGTGAAGAACCAGTGAAGCACCAGTGAAGCACCAGTGAAGCACCAGTGTAGAACCATATAGGGGCCATATAGCACCACATATGGTTCTACATAGCACTATATGGTTCTACACAGGTGCTTCACTGGTGCTTCACTGGTTCTTCACCGGTGCTATATGGCACTAAAAATGGTTCTTCTATCGTTACGATCCAAAGCAACTGTTTTGGTGCTATATAGCACCGTTTGTTTTTTAGAGTGTGGGCTAATACCCTAATATTTTTTTTTGCTTTGATGTGCTGTTTGTTTCCAGCAAATGCTAATTTGGTAACATAGATTTGGTGAATCCATTACCAGGCTGTATCATTATCAATTATGACAATTATGTTACCATATTAATTACCCAATTTCCATGTTTAAAAAAATCTGTTTAGTGAGCATGAATTGATATTAAAACGTTTTCTGTAAATAAAAACACATTTTATGAAGGTCATCTTTTACTTAATAAAATTAGAGCGTATAAGTATGATGATAATATCTCTAAAGCCACTTTTAGTCCTATTGTGTTTTTAACAGTAAAAAAATAAGTGTAATCAAATTATGTAATTGAATCTTTTTGATAGCCTACAAGAGATCGTCTGTTATGGGCTATAAATAGGCTAAAATATTTTTGTATTTAAACATGCATGCAAATGAAAACTGAATAACTGTGTTCTAAAGATTCTGATTGAAATCATTTTAATGCATTATAGCTTCCGAAATAGATTCCTGCTAACCAGCAATGTGCTTATTAAAGGCGTATCAAAAAGAGCTGGAACTTAAATAACACACGAAACAGGCTTTGTGGGATGCAGAAAGTCTTGTTACAGCCAATTATGAACCCCAGGAGAAACACCTTCGACTTCCGACCAAAGAATTTTTAAAGTCCTTTCTGGCTGTTAGTGGGAGCGCTGAAGTTGTTGATCAATATGCAAAACAGCCTGATGAATATGCATGAAGGGGGTCCGGTAATTGCACGTCACTGTGGCAGCACCGCTAATTTACAGCTCGGGATCCTGCAATCAGCGCGCTATTCATTAACACGGCAGCCATTTCATCTGCGCGCACTCGAGTCTGCCAATCACCCCCTCAGACACGCGACATCACAAAAGCGGAATAAAAAAAAGTTTCAATTACCAGCCAACAACACTAAACACTATATTTACGCCGCTTTATGCACTGAATGGCTGTTAACGCATTGTGAAAGAGAAGGGAGACGAACTTAATGAAACAACATAATCTTATGCATTTCTATCACCTTTCCCTTAAGCGCGCGCTCGTTAGACGGCGCTTGTCTCGCGTGGAGAGCAACAATTACCTCGCCACCATAATGGGAATATGAAAAAATGTCAGACTGAAAGCTATGGCACTGAATGCGTTTGTCTCTGTGGTAATTCCTGCAGCTCGTGAGAGGAGTGGACTTGTGTGTTTTTCACTGGTTTCTTGCCCTTTGGGTACCCCTCGACTGCTTATAAAAATTTTAGCTTTCATGGAAATAATTTTCAGGATTTTATAAAAAAGCAATAGAATGAAGTATATCGCTTTCTAGTTGGGATTTTAGCGCTATCATTTATTAAAATGTGTTTATGTAGCTCAACTGGTGGTGGATTGCATAGCAACGCAAAGGTCCTGGGTTTGATTCCCAATAAAGAACACACATGGGACTACTAATAAAATACATATCTTGTAATGCAATGTAAGTAACTTTAGATAAGTGTGTACCCTCAAAAATAAATGTTATTTTAACTATATTTTAAATGTTTTAATAAAATGAATTGTAAGTTGCATTAATAATGTTTTAGTTCCTATTAACATCTACTTTTTCTTTCATCGTATTTCCACCTAAATTCTGCACTTTCTCTAAATCACTGAGTAACTCGCTACTTTGTAAGTCAGTTTGGATAAAATCGTCTGCTGAATGAAGAAATAATGGAAAGAAAAAAGTGTAAATTCCCTAAAACTTGAAGCAAAATAGATAGTTTTTTTAATTGGTTGTTTTTATAAACTTTATTAATGTCATCACTTAACCTTCAAATAGGTCTCCAGCACATACAGTGGTTTAAAAAATTATATTTAAATATGTATAAACATTTAAACAGATATTTGCAGTATACATTTTGTTTTAAGTAAAAAACCTAACATGAAAAAACTAAGCTTTCAGTATTTCATTCAATATAACATAATAACATTTATTTGTAAATTTTTATGAAGGACCTAAGTGTCCACTGTGTGCCTCATTCATTAAAGTGAGTCAATTCTGATATCTGACAGTAGGGGCGCTCATGAGTTCACCCAGCCTTATGAATTCTGGAGCAGTGAATGTCAATGTCAAGAGATGGGCGGCAGGCCAGTTTATACAGGAACACCCGAGTCTCCACGTGAGGTCTGGTAAACCTATATATCAGTATGTGATGACCTACAGGCGTGTGCTGTCAGGTCTGTCTCGGACCCCCTGTCATATGTTGATCTCTCTTTTTCTCCGGGTTCCCCCTGCTCTCTTTGGCTGGAAAAGCTTGCCTTTCTACCAGCTCTGCAGGAAGGGAGTTTCTGGCTTTAGGGGAAAGAGTCCTGGTGAAATGTAAGTGTCTGTCCTAGGGCCACCGCTGTTGTGTGAATCCCCTATTGTTCGCTTTGACACCCGGCTCTGTTTCCTCAGCAATAAATCTGCCCCTTCGGCCCTGGAACGTCCCAGTACTGCCCCCCTATTGTCTCTCAGAGGAAACCTGCGCACAACTGAGACCTGGCTACGTCTTCGGCACGGCTCAGGGGCACAGGGCAACATAAGACTGAAGACAGGAGGAAAGATGTGCAGATGTTTATGAGCAACGGCAGCTCCTTACGTTTGTGGAGTTTAATAACAAAAGCATCCTTGAAAGTAATAGCTCTCGATGGTAAAAAAAACTCCTAAGAGGAATAAAAATACCATCTAAAAGTGTACATATTACTCATCTGCAATGTATTTTATAAATATATTCCTAACCTTTGTTGTGCGATTTACTAAAAACTTTCCATAAGCAGTTGTTTTCTGTGACCCTCTTTATGAAATCCAGGCTAAAGTCTTAAAATCTAATAGTGAGATTAGGAGCATCAGATTTTGATTTAACATTCATTTCAATCTTTGACATGATCTTACTCAGTCAATATTAAACATACCAATGTTATATATTTATAAACTACATTACCTTGTTTTTTTACAGTCGGGTCACATGTCTTATACTACTCATAATGTTACGAGGAGGATGTGCCTCTTCAGAGTTGATGTCAACAAATAATCCCATTGCTTCTCGCATGTCTTAAAATTATTTCGGTCTGTTCCTCACACAAAGCCATATGCAAAGTCATATGGACTCTTTTGGTTATACATTAATAATGCTTTTTGGAGTTTGTATGAAAAACAACAGCGTGACCATTCTTCCAAATTTTCCTCTGTGTTCTGCAGAAGAAGGAATGTCATGAAGGTTTGGATGGACTATTATTTTGTCAACATTTGTTAGCTGATCTTCTTTGAGTGATCACAACAGATCAGAGATGGGAACATCAGTGATCAACCCTTGGATATTATCTTTCTCGGTCTTTCACCTTCTCAAATTTGATCTCTCTTTCTGTCTCTCACCAAAAGTTTGGTCCAGTCAAAGCTTTATACTGTAAATCATGACTTTCATCAACTTTTTCATAATGTATCAAGTGTTGTATTAGGGCCACCACCAAATAATTACTCTGGATATCAACCAGTGTTTACAAACTGTCAGAAATAATGGTCCAAAAAGCTCCCTAGCTGTCACTGGGGCAATACCCTTTCAAAATATACACCTTTGCACCTACAGAGTTCACATTAGTACCTAGAAGGTTCATATTGGAACCATAATACCTCAGAGATACACATTGATGCCAACTAGTTCATGTTATACCTCAGAGACATACTGATGCCAAATAGTGCATATTTGTACCTCAGCTGTACATTTAGGAACCAAAGAGTTCATGTTATACCTCAGAGATACATATTGGTGCCAAATAGTTCATGTTATATCTCAGATGTACATTTTGGAACCAAAGAGTTCATATTATACCTCAGAGGTACATATTGGAACAGAAGAGTTTACCTCGGCGGTACATATTGGAACCAAAGAGTTCATATTATACCTCAGATGTACATATTGAGGCCAAATAGTTGATGTTATACCTCAGAGGTACATATTGGAACTAAATGTTATACCTCAGAGGTACATATTGGTGCCAAATAGTGCATATTTGCACCTCATAGGTATATATTGGAACAGAAGAGTTTATGTTATACCTCAGAGGTACATATTGGTGTCAAATAGTTTATATTACATATTGATGCCAAATAGTGCATATTTGTACCTCAGAGGTAAATATTGGAACCAAAGAGTTCATATTATACATCAGAGGTACATATTGGTGCCAAATAGTTAATGTTATACCTCAGAGGTACATATTGGAACTAAAGAGTTCATGTCATACCTCAGAGGTACATATTGGTGCCAAATAGTGCATATTTGCACCTCATAGGTAAATATTGGAACAGAAGAGTTTATGTTATACCTCAGCGGTACATATTGGTGCCAAATAGTTCATGTTAAACCCCAGAAGTACATATTGGAACTAAAGAGTTCATTTTATACATCAGATATTGGTGCCAAATAGTGCATATTTGTACCTCAGAAGTTATTGGTGCCAAATAGTTAATGTTATACCTCAGAGGTACATATTGGAACCAAAGAGTTTATGTTATACCTCAGAGGTACATATTGGAACTAAAGAGTTCATTTTATACCTCAGAGGTACATATTGGTCCCAAATAGTTCATGTTGTACCTCAGAGGTACATATTGCTGGCAAATAGTGCATATTTGCACCTCAGAGGTGAATACGGTATCGGAACCAAAAGAGTTCATGTTATAACTCAGATGCACACATTGAAACTAAAGAGCTTTTATTTGAACATCTGAGGTACGTATTGGAACCAAACAGTTTATATTTGTACCTCTAAGCTACATATTGGTGCCAAATGTATATACCATTTTAGAGGGTGCTGGCCCAGTGACAGCCAGGGACCATTTTTTATACCTTTTATTTCTGACAGTACTATCAGTATGAAAATTCTTCAATGTCCACTCATTTTTAATACTTCTGACTTTGTGTTTATATAATCTGCAATGAATTAAAACATTTAAGATCTTTATTTACATAGTCTATAGGTTTTATATTTGAACTTATTATTTTTGTTTTAAAAAGTCTCCCTGTAATTTTTTTATGAAAAAATATTTACTATCATTGCACGTAAGTCATTAATTTGAACCAACTGGACATGGCACCAAATGGCTTTGTTGTGACTTCTGTTAGGCCAAACAATTGAATATGGTGGCCTGTTTATAGTCATTATTTTTCCAGTTACATTTGGTACAAGAAATTACACAATTCACTTTCTAATAACTGTCACGTCCTTTCTGTCAAGGTGTAATATTGTTAAAGCATTGCTATGGATGTCAGAATTTCACTTAAAAATAGTGTGCAAGCTTGCCTACTGTCATATTTCTTTCATGACTTGACGTTGACGCAAGCTCAAGCTGTCAAACCTCAGTTGTTAAACTCTCGTACAGGGCAGGAAAACAAAGTGTGTGCGTACAGAGACAAGAGGTGAGGAAAAGAGCACCATTTTTACAACATTCCTCCCAACATGTAACAAACCACAGGAAGGTGTGAACAGCACGCCAGCTCCGATCCGCCAGCTGGCAGTGAATGGGACGCTGTCGTCCACGGTCACTGCCCCGGCTCTTAACGGGTCTTGACACTTGCCTGTCAATTCCAGTGGCTCGGTGGGTGGCGCAGGGGAAAGATTGTCTTATTTGACAGCAGCTATTTCGCTAATCCAAAACAACAGCTGTAAGGTAAAAATGAGCAAGATGGGGGTTTGGAGGGAAGGGAAAAATTAAGTCCTCATGTTGCAGAATAGGGATGGAAAATAGCACTTCAGATGCGAAGAAAAAAAGGGCTGAGCATAAATGACTGAGCTCATGTCGGTGACAGACTTTGCTCAGCTCGCCTAAAAAATAGGCAAAACTCTGGGCCAATGACTACACGGAAAAGAGGGTGAAGTTTGTGAGGTTCACGAGGTCTCTGAGGGCTGCGGTGGGCCTGCATGTATTTGCATCTACACGGGAGACGGTACAGGTGAAAATAATTACTGCTACTAGCACGGCGAAGCTCATTACACATCTGGTTGAGTTTTGGGGAAAACTTGTGTAGGGGTGGTCTTCTCATGCAGGGAGAATGCCCTGTTAGCACAACATGTTGCTAAAAGTCAGTCCGCCCCCAATACGTAAACCTTACATGGGACAAAATTGTTATTGCTTACAGGTTGCTCTTTTATTGAGCACAATAATAATACAACATATTAAGGCAAGAGGGTGTGCTTTTTCATAAGTCATGGCCGAAGGGCGTTGTTAGGCACGATGCGATGCAGAGTCAATGCGACTCTAGTCCTGGAATCATGGCTGCTTTGGCCAAGGATGCCAAAGACGCCATATTAAAGTAACCAATCACGCTTCACATTGAGCTGCGTCCTGTTTAGGGGAGTGAAGATTTCGCCACAGTAACAGAACGGTGTGCAACCTTCATTCACAGATGTATCTAAAGTTTATAACAACAATTTAAAAACATATTTAAATATGTTGCATACTTTTTAAATGCAGTCTTTATTTGATCTTGGTGAAATAGTGTACTGTTACCGATGTAAACACGACATATTTCTTTATACATTAATAACTGTGTTTTATCAATCTGAATTAAGGACTGGAACAAACTACAATATAATAAATTATAATTATATATTAACCTATAAAGAAACCCAGTTGTATGAGGTACAGTATGAGTAATTTTATTTCACGGTAGCGAAATATATTCATATATATGAAGAGTTTGGTTCCAAAACGCAATAAATCCATTTTGACTAATTTCTGTAAAAACGTGTTTTCTATACCAAGAAAGTGACGAGATGAAAAACACGAACACTGTTACAAACTTTCACATAGCATTTTTAGGTTATAAAAACATAAAAAAAATTAAAATCCATAATTTGATTTTCAAAGATAAAACTGATTATTTTTTACACAAAAATGAAATCCATGACAAGATTTTTTTCAAAATGCTATAAATCTATTGAATCAATACATAAATGTGCATTCATCTTTGCCATGTTATATTTATTTAGTTGACTATTGGTATACACTGATAAAAAAACACTAAATGGCATTTATCAAAACACTTACTTTTTCATATTACAGTCATTGCTGCTATTATATGGAACAACGTCGCTGAACTTTTTCACAGCGATCAGCTGTAAAATGTTTTGGTCCTGCTCGATTTGGCTTCGAGTAAAATAATGGAGTTTTTTATAAGATCCCCTGGGGTCAATGTGACCACCACAGGTTTAGCAATCCCATCAAAGTATTATTTTGTTTTTGTTAGTAGAATGAGGAAAATTAGGATTCCATGTGGATTCAATGCGCCGCCATTGTTGTTTACAATGCGTGGAATGGTGCACTGAGATTTCTTGGGCGGATGTATTGCATTCTGCAGAAAAGAAGGACTGACATTTATCGGGTTTTGGGAAAAAAGGGAGAAAAGATGACAGAATAACATGGCAGATATTGGATTTTGCATAGATTAAGAATTTACTTTTTAATACTGACCTGATAAAATACTGATTTTGGTGGTAACAATTTTTTTTTAAATTGCGTTTATCGCATTTTGGAACCAAACTCTTCATATTTCTATAAGTAAAAAACTTTGTCAACACACGGCATACCTCTTTTAGAAATAAGCTCCTCCTTCAGCTTTAGATTCGGTTGTTAGCCATCTTTTTGTTTATCTATGCATATTCCAGACATTCTGTCTGCTTTTGTCTGAAATCATTTTTTACGTTCATTTTTCTAGTGCAGTAAAAGTGCTTTGGCTGACATCGGACCTAGCAAAAGGGGGCGGGTCTTTGCGAAGTGTCAATTACGGTATTAGGATGCTTTATCTTTCTTATGAAATCCAGGTCAAATTCTCCTCACTGAAAATATCTGCCAGTTGAGCTACAGTTTATTAATGGATGAAATCAGTATTCAGAAATGAATGAGCCAGTAGGAGACCACAGATGTACGTCCTTGAGATGGACTTAGCTGCCAAAACTGACAAATCGGTCTGAGATCTTCCCTTAGCGTTAATGTTGGCAGAGCACAGAAGGGTTTCCTGTGTGCAAGTGCATACATTTCAGCTGAAGAGTGGCAAGATGAAGGCACGTCTACTGGAATTTGCCAAAAAGTAAATTAATAAGGAAACTGAGGCATCGTCTGAGTGACTCAGTGTTGTCAAGCACACTAGCACAGATCTCTAATTCATTAGCCTGTCGATGGAGCCGTTTGTTATCAAAATTATCCTCTATGAATCAACGCATCCCTTCAGATTAAATCAGCCTATCTCATAGTGTAATTATAAGATAACCAGCATCAAAGTTTCACGTTGATTTCAATCTTTGACATGATCTTACTCAGTCAATATTAAAGGTATTTACAAATTTTTGGATTTTATGTATAAAAAAGAAAATCACAAAACATAATTTGGCACAGTCAAATATATGTTTGTAGCAAACCTAGTTATTTTAAAATTCATTTCCATTGACTCCCGCATTAACATATTCAACTGTATCTTACTTCTTGAAATGTCTGTATTCCTTTCAGGACTTTACTCTTATGTAATATTTTCTTGTCTTGAGGTGTTTTAATCCATTGAAATAGCATCAGTTTAAATGTAACAGTAAATGGCACAGTTATTTAACATAACACTAGTATCACCATTTAAATTCATTGTTACTTGTGAGGCCATTAAAGATGTGACCATTCAGTGGTGATTGCGCAGGCTCGGTTGCCGTGGCGACCAACACAAAGCAACCCATGTATCTTGAACATAAGTAGCAACAGATGCTGCACTGACCTCAGCCGCTTCCTGGAAACACGAATTTGTCAAAATACGAAAAATAAAGCAGTTAGATTAATGCAGAAGGTCCTTCACTCAGTGTTGGAGAAGAGTCAAAATTGTGTTGTAGTACTTCATGGTTTTACTAGATGTACACAAAACATTCCTCGCAAGATGAACCATATGAAGAGGGACGAACAAGTCGATCAGACTCAAGTAACTGTTTGGACAGAGTACTGAGTGAATATAGTGAGAGTCGCCCAACAGCCAGGAACTGGACTGTCTACTTCCACCAAAGAAGTAATCCTTTCTGAAGCAAAGCCTTTGAACTTTTCATAGGTATTTATCAAATTATGATTTTTGGCATGCATCGTACTCTCAAATAAAGCAGGATCGTGCTGTCAGAGAGCTCCAACATGTGCGCAACGGCAACAGCTGGTCGTCCCTTTGAAAAACCTGGAACACCTAGTTGAAATTTTCCTCTTTGATTTTTGTCTCGAAAACATCTTGTAAGCTTTCGATTTTAATTGTAGTCAAATTTCCTTGCCACGTCATGTTGACGGCAGACACGTAGCTTCCGAGTCCATGTGGCCAGAATCCAAAGCTGTTTGTGATAGTGATAACGCACACTTTGATAAGGTCAGCTGGTATAATCTCGCTGGCCTGACCGCGGCGGAGAAAAGCAATCACAGTATCACAGGAAAGCTCTGACCGTATGATATCACCTCCAAAATGGAGGAAACGCGCACCGACACGCTCACATGTGATCAATT
Organism: Paramisgurnus dabryanus; assembly: GCF_030506205.2. Lineage (NCBI taxonomy): Eukaryota > Metazoa > Chordata > Actinopteri > Cypriniformes > Cobitidae > Paramisgurnus > Paramisgurnus dabryanus. Next base: position 22,455,263 of record NC_133346.1, read on the forward strand.
ATTTAGCTAAAACTTATTCAGGGAATTTCAGCCATTAGCTCCAAAATGGGATCATAGCCAGGGTAATGGCAGCTCCCAGAACAAACACATTTGGGTAATAGGTCGCAGGGAACGGGCTTGTTGCGGAGGTGGTTGTCATTTTCAAAACTGTTACATGTCTAGGCGTGTGGCAGAGTTCGACTTTAAGCCGTTGTAATTGCCTCAAGCAGAGGGTCTTCCAATATCCTGATTACGGTTGACCTTTATTCCCAACTGAAAAGACTACAAGCACATGTTTTAGATGCTTGTGTTGCATGTAATGCTAGTATTAGTCTAACCAAGGATTTCCTTGATCAACAAGCGAGCGTTACTCTTGAAAAAATAGGTGCTTTAGGATGCCATTGATAAAAATTTACATTTTGGTACAGTACCAAATGTATACATATCTGTACCTAAATGGCACATATTAGGACCATTTTAAAGGGTACTGCCCTTGGGACTATTTTTTTCTGGGTGACATTTTCCTGCTTTGAAAGGTCTTGGTTGGCCGTGGTATCATCCTGGCCTTTGTGTTTATTCTTGCAGCGCAAGCAAAGCCCGGAGGGTCCTGATTCTCATAAATAGCTCTCAAGTCAACTCTCAACAGAGCTAATATCAAAATAGTTTATAAAGAAATCATCTGATAGCTCCCAGCGAGCAAAGCCACCAAATGCTTCCAGATCCTTCAGTGCTGACAATCCATAAACAGCAGCATGCTGGGAACAAACTGAAACAGTGTGAACTATTCAGACTTGACACAGTGTCAGACTACACTTAAGTTGAACAATGAAGGTACAAATTTGTTGAATACATTTACAGAAATCACTTACGACTGCTTGTCTGTTTCAAGGGAAAAACAATCATGATTCAATGATTTCCGAGAAACATGTTACGTGGTGGGTGGCATCACTCCAAAGGATGCACTTTAAGGTCTTTTGTGGGTGGCAACACAAGAACTGTAACAATGTGTTGAGATCACATTTGTTGTAATTATTGAAAAACTGATCATTGCAAAAATACTTGAGACCCATCAAACTTTGAGACCATCCTTTATGTAATAGTGAGGTATTGGTCACCTGCTGGTCATATAATATTAACTCTATTTGACAGATAATTGACCTATGGCTAAGCCACACCCCCAAACGCGAGGAGCCAATCACAGTGTGCATAGCAACCAATACACTCAGACATTTTTTCCTTCCACATCCATTGAAATGCATTGCAGTTAGTCAGTTTCATTAGTTTTTTATATGTTTTTTCTTGTCATTTTAAGTTTAAAATGGTAAAACGGTGTGCATGGGGTACATGCAACTCAGACACAAGATATCCTGAAAGGCTGGGCGACAGTGTGTATTTTTAACCCTCAAACCCTTAAATCTCGTTTTTTGTTTGTGCATTTCAATTAATATCAATATAACTGCAGTTGGTTTGTTTAGATTTAAACTCTCATAACTTAAAAAATACAGCTAAGTAGCACCATAAAACAAAATAATAATAAAAAATAACATGATAACATAATAGTAAACATGTTTTGACAAAAAAGTTAAAAACGGATTTATCTCGTTTTGCAATGAAACTCTTCATATATAAATATATATAAATAAATATATATATAAATATCTAAAAATATCATACACTAAAATATGTGGGGTTGTTTTAACACATTGTCACATTGTTGGGTAAGTATTGGACAGAATTAGCCATTGCATGGGTTATAAATAAATGTATGCTGGGTTGTTTTAACTTCTTTTTTACTCATATTAATGACATGTTTTCAGTCATATTTTCTGACTTATCTATCTAGTTCAGTTTACTCATTTACCTAATAAAAATGTTTATGATCCCTTTATCCAGCGATCTTGATCACAGTTCTCATCAGGGACCATAAATGTCAAATCTCAAGTTGGTTATAAATTTGAATTCAAATATTGCACCTCATGAATCTTTACGACACATTGCTTTACGGCAGTGTTATCAAACGCCTATTGGCTCTTGTGTGCAACGTCAGAGATTTGCGACATTGTTGTCTTTCAGTCTATGGACTTTTGAAATTTGAATTGCGCACCTTGACAGAGAGTTAATGAATTAATGTAATTGTGGATTAATAACTATAATACCTCTCTGTACTTCATTTACTCCAGAGAGGACCGTGGCTGCAACACATCATCATTTTAACTACTTTTGGTACTGCTTTAGAAATTACGCAATAAATTAATTATTGTGCTTACACTTGTCTGTCTGTTATGCTTTAATTTCTAACAGTACGTGATTTTGAGAAACCGTTTTGGGTAGGTTTAGGGGTGGGACTGTATAAATGTTATAAAATATCCTTTAGATGGTATATTTCAAAATTGTACTACATATTTCTGTTCATTATTTTGCAGAATACAAAAATACATTACATATTTAAATTTTTTGTATAGAAATGCTTTAGGATAAGGTTTGGGGTAGTAGGGGGGTAACATTCGATAAAATGGTTAAAGGGAAATTATACAGCAATCTTTATGGTATAAATATTTGAAAATGCTTTAGATTTTGTGGCTGTAAAAATTTAATAATGCTACAATTAAATATTGCAAATACTTCTACATTATACGCTTCAGCATCTATTTAAACGTACAAAAAAATATATGTTTTGTGTTTTTGAAAGTAACGTTGTATCCAGAAAAGCAAGGCTTTGCTTTAATATTACTAATTATTTTGCATTACATTATTTTGTGTATTTGGTGTACCATGATGTGTTTAAGGTTCATGAAACACATTATTTTCATCTCTTCTATCAGCTTTTCAACAAACTTGCTCATTATCCTGAAAAGCACGGTGTGTTCTGATTGGCCAGCTATGGGTGAACACATCAAGCATGTTATGGAAATGTTACCCCCCACCATATTTGGAACATCCTTTCCCAAAGCACAGCGTCTTCACGACAAGGCAACAATACTACAGTGGGAATTAAAGTTACACCTTTTTTATTTGCATATACATTTGGACGGTGTAATGCAAATCTTCCCAAACAGCATGTTTGAATGAGGCGTTTCAATGCAGAATTTTTGCATGCGTGTATTCCTGGCCAGGTCTAAGGTTGACTTCATCTGCTTTTTTTCTGGACAATGAAGAACAGGGATCATAAAGGTGAAAGTTAAGCACAGAAACTTTCCACCATTTTCTCTCCCCTTATTTATTTTTGTCCATGTTGTTTTCGCAGTATTGCAATGCATCACTTGACATTACACAAGCAAGTTTGAGCTGCAGTGTATCAGCTGAAAGCAATTTCCAACGAGCGCAGCTGCCAGGCGGATAAGACTCTCCCTCTTTCGTTTACTTTGAAATGCTGCTTTTTTTCAACATCCAAAATACACAAGGCAGCCAAATTGCTGACATGTGTGCGAGGAGCGGTGAAGTCCCACATTCTTTCATGCCCCTCTATGCAAAACTCGCCATTGTTTATTTAAAGAACACAGAACACTTTAGCACTATTAAGAAACATGTCATATAGTAAACTAAAGGTTTCCTCCCAGGAAAAATCCCCCATCGTTTATTTTTCTTCACAAAAAGTTATTTTACTTTCTATTCGCAAACTCACCGCATACACAATTAAAGCCATGGTGCTTGTAATTGGCTTGTGTACAACTGGACACTAACAGGCAAGGCAAACGTGGAAGTAAGGTGCTTATTTGTGTTCAGGAGGCAGGCCGAGTCGACTAGTACTCGTACTCACATCAGCCTTCACACACCTCGCTGGCATGAGCAAGAACTTGCGAAGTGAAGTTCAACCTTAAAGTTGTCAACTGTTTACTGAGCATTTTCATCTATCTGCTATTTTGCTCCTGAAGTCACTGTATCAGATGAGGTCATACTGATTCCACTCATGATTGGTTGAGTTTAACAATCAGTCTCAAATGTTGAATGAAGAATCTTAATAAAAAGATTTTGAAAGTGTTAATATGAAAGCAAACTTTTGGTTGTATGAATCGCATGCATTTTTCTGTTTTATAAAGTGTGTCATCTCAAGCTAAATGAATTGTATTACATTTTTTGGACATAATTCTGCTATATGAAGGGATATTCACCCAAAAATGATAATATTACAACCCTCAAGTTGTAACAGATCTGTATACATTTTTTTGTTTTGCTGAACACAAATGAAGATATTTTTTAGCAATATTTGTAACTGTTTTGGAGCACCACTGACTTCCTACTATGGAAGTCAATGGTGCCCCTGTTTTCTGCTTGCAGAACAAAGAAATTTATACAGGTTTGTAACAACTTGAAAGTGAGTTAATAATGACAGAATCTTCATTTTTAGGTGAATGGTCTCTTTAAGGTACTGTAACAGGGTTGACCGTGAAAGACCTGACTCTCTAAGGTAGCAGGGTTGACAGTAATAAAAATATTTAAAAGGAAAAACTTTAAATTGTCCCTGACATGTTGACTTTTTCAATGATGATGATGGTTTTTACTTGTGGATTAGTTAATTGCATAAAACAGAAAAATATGATGGTTGACACAGGGTTAAACAGGGTTGACATATAACATGGATGGAACAATAAACAGACACAACAATCTATTGCAGCAGCTATTGTAGCTTTTATATATATATATAGTATAAGCCAAAAGTGATGCCGGGTCTTTCTCGGGTCTTTATTCTAATTTTTATTTGCATATTGTATTGGTGGGTTTACACTATTAACTTAAGCTCAGCTTTGACAAGAAATTAAGGAGGCTCAACAAAATATTACACATAACACATGTTTAAAAAGACAGCCCAGTATTAATAACTACTAAATATTACCACAAAGAGTGTTAAGGTTACGAATGGTAACAATTATGTTTACACCTCAGCCTGGTTCGGCACGGCACGATTATAAACTTTTCTTAGACCATTCTTGTCTGAAGCCGCCTGTCCACTGTATGTGACATTTGGACATGAGTGTCGAAGTTCTCCCCCTTTTGGGAGTTGTAATGAAATTTCTGTTTAATCATAAATTCATGCAAACATGGAAGAGAAGCTCATTACAGCACTAAAGCCTTCAATTTATGAATTCACCATAGTGTAATGAATAAATTAATTTAAATGAATGAAACAATAGAAAGCTATTTATATATGACAAAGACCGTCGCTATTTTTGGTAAGAACATATTGAGACAAGATTAAAAATAATAACGCATAAATATTAAATTCATAATTTGTTAATTATCAGCAATCAATCGTTTTTTTAAAGGGGTCAAGTGTTACTGATGAAGTTAAACAGACAAGAATTCATAAAAAAATAAAAACTGAAATGCATCACTTTCGGTCAGCGTGTTGCATGGGGTGTAGTCACACCACAATTTTTTTTATGCATCCAAAGGTCAAATCCTATCTGAAAATTACTCATCCGCAGATGGTCACCCCACGCAGCCCCTTTGCGACTCTCCATAGGGAATGAATGACTTCCGGTTAATCTCCCGTCGTGTACAGTGGAAAGGAAGCTTAACATTGCTGAATCGTGCTAATAAGTTAACACAAATCAGGTAAAAAGTAGTGCTAAAACAATAAATAAATGATCAATAACACGCTCACTATTTACATCGCATAACATATGGAAACTGGGTTACCAAAGCAACAAACAGACACTTTGTATTAACTTGCAAAAAACAATATTCAACCCCACAGTGGAAAACGAATAATTGTACCAGATCCATCGGATCAGCACACAATGGAACTGTTGCACAATATTGAATATAATATTGAATATAAATTGAATATATTGAGATAAGAAATGGCAATAACACTGGCGCTCTCACTATAAAATAAATGTCCTGAGTCCACATTTTTCTAAAAGTGCTGAAATGATTTTTGAATAAACATTGCGTAAAATACACATTTGTTTAATACTCAGCAATTAAAATCGGTCAGGCACAACCACAGAGTCACGTTCTGGTAGTTGTTATGCCAAAGATCGCCGCAAGCTTTGTTGTCATTCAAAGTTAATCTAAATAGCTGATGGAAGTGGAAAGGGCATAAAGACCACGGTAAACAAGAATGATGTCATGAGACCTGATGAATATGGTTGTAATCATGTCAAAAGCACTGACCTTTACAATGAGTGACAAAACTGAATTGGATTCAGGATCCGTCTACCGGCTAAACACTTTCAGCTTTCCTGTCACTGAATGAGGTCTGCAGTGTAAATATAATCGAAACCTTTAACACAACGACACACGTGAACTGATCCTCACATCCTTCTATTGATTTTCAGGATGGCTGAGTAAGTCCATCATAAACAGAGAAATTCAGATTGCATTACGGTGCGCAAAGGTCCCTCTAGACAATGCGCTGCTGGAGCATCCAGATCCTTTTGCATTTTTATGTCAAGCGCCAAGACTATTGTGTTGTCCAACAAGTGACAAGCTCTCAACTTCCCAGTATTTGCTACTTGGACGGGGGCTTCCAGCAAGCAGCTGCAGCAGTAAACAGGATTCTTTCAAACCCACACTATCCTGTGGTTACCTGGAACAAACACACCTCCTCGCGTAAGTGCTCTGACTTGTGGCTTTGGCTCGTGGATGTCCGCGTATCATACAGAAGTACAGAGGTTCTGTTGAGTGAAAGAACCACGGTTGAGGTCAGAGTGCCAAACAGCTGAAAAAGTCAATAGCAGAACCGCAGAATAACTTGGCAAGGTTGAAAATGTTAAAAATTAACTTGAAAATGTTCTATAAGGGTTCTTAGGTGCATACAAAGTTTATCAACAACCATTTTTCGCCAATGGTCAAATTTTTGTTCAGTTTGGAAGTTGAAAAATGTATGCTACACTGTTAGAACAAATGGTCAAATTACTGTTTGAACCCAGATGTCACTGCAGTATCCTTTATAAAGTCTTAATACTGTGTGTACCATAAAGTACACTGTCAGAAAAGGTACAAACCGGTACCTTTTCTGTCGCTGGAGTGGTGCCATACGGCAGTGCACAATGCGAAGTTCGTCAGAAGATGTATGTAACCCGTGTATGTAGTTGTGTGTGGTTCATCATTTCAAAATGTGTTCGGCGCGTCGAGTGAACCTATGTGCATCACGTGTCTTGTCAAAATAAGTGCCTACTGCTTTAGGGTTTATGATAAAAGAGACACTCGCTTAATCTCATTTGTAATCAGAGTTTACTGTTAAGAGAGTGTCTTGCGTGTATTTTGTGAACGTGAGCGTCTCTTTTATCAAAAACGGCTTTGAGTCGTGTACAGCAGGCACTTATTTTGACAAAACACTTGATGCACATGTTTCACATGACGCAACAAACACATATTTTGAAAAAATGAGCAACACACGACACTCCGAACATTTATTTTGAATTTATCATATTTTGTCACGAGCCGCCACTGCCATATAGTTCATTTTTGTACAAAACATAACACTATGTTGTATCTTTTTGGGTACATTATTATAAAAAATAAGTAGTGCTGGGCAAAGATTAATCGCGATTAATCGCATACAAAATAAAAGTGATTTTTTGCATAATATATGTGCGTGTACTGTGTCTAATTATTGTGTATATTTAACCACACACACATTCATATATTCATTTCAGAATTGTTTTACTTATATATAATTTTTTTAAATTTATTTTTAATATAGAATATATAAAAATATAAATAAATATATATAAACATGTAAATGTTTCTTAAATACATACATGAATGTGTGTGTATTTATTTATACATAATAATTACACACAGCACATACTCATATATTATGCCAAAAATCACTTTTATTTTGTATTCGATTAATCGCGATTAATCTTTGCCCAGCACTAAAAATAAGTAATAAATTGATTAAAACTTGGAACCCCTAAAGGCCCCCTAAAACATCAGACTGCATTTATGTATATGCGAGGGTCTGCGCACAGTGCTTGTGACGCAATTTTCGTAAGAGTGTGCACGTACTATACGTGCACTGCCAGGTTTTTTAAACCCTGCGTCTGTCTTTATGATAAAGCTAGTTTAGAAACCCAAACACCCCACGAAAGGCACAGACAATCTTTATTCCAGCATGCAGGTCATGTATTATTTTTTTTAAATACGTACCGTATTAAAATGAATATTTAAAAGAAGAAATTCGGACCAGAACTGACAATTTTTTTTAAAATAAATGTATTGGTCATTTTCTGACAGGAAATTGTATATCCATTTTATGTGATTACATTTCCGTTAACCCTAAAACACTTCGCAATGCAGTGCAAAATTCAAAATATAGGTAAAACACCAAATATGAACATTACATAAAAAATACCTTACATTAGGCCCTATTTTACCATTATATGGTAAATTATTGAAACAATATAAAGTTGCTAATATAACCCGAAAATCATTTTGAAGTACATAAGTAGAGATGAAAGGTATTGGGCTTTCACAGATCAGTAGCATGTGGATTAGATTCAGTGCTGGAGTGGGAGGTGGTCTACTGTGACTGATAGCCCACCATGGCCCAAGAAACTCAAGTTGCAGGAAAAGTTTAACACACCTTGACATGCATAGGAAACTCAAGCCCAGCTCCGAGTTGAGTCAGATACGTACCACCAAAGGAGCCCAGCCACAACGTTCGGCACGGCTTTTAACTCAATCTGTTTAGATGAGCGCACGGAGGAAATATTTCTCCATCCTGCACCTCCTCCTCTTACCGCTCTCCCCAAGAGGCCTTAGACCACATACACAAATGCATTAAAATGACATGTAGGCAGATACGCATGGGAAATGAGCAACTGTTTTATAGGAGCATTCAGCTGTGTGCCAACCAATGAGCTGACATAAGATCTCACTGTATACTTTTGCTTGGGAGCAACAAATATAGGCCCACTGCCTTCAAGTCGGTGCCAGGATGTTTGGAGAAATCAAGGAAAATGCCCTCGAGGACCTTGACAGTATGGAATAAAATGGAACAAATAATTTAAAATTTAAAAAAATGCAAAGGTTTGTTTGATGACAGCATGCATTGGCTAGTGAGTCTTATGATGTAATTTTGCCTCAAAAAGAAAAATTTAAGAAGATAATATACGGAAAGTCATTTAGAATAGAGGTACAGTAATGAATCCACTCCAAAAAATCGTGTGAGCTACCTCTTTTGCTACTGCCTACATAGGCAGTTAGCCATAGGCATTATCATCCAAAATATAATGTCAGAAGTAATTTATAACATACCTCTATGTGACCCATAAAAAACAGTCAAAGGGGTCAGTTTTTTAACATTCAGATTTATTCATCATATAAAGACTGAATAAATAAGCTTTCCGTTGCTTTTGTGACTATTTAAAAAATTGGAATCTGAGGGTGCAAAAATTCTAAATATTGCGAAAATCACTTTTTATTAAAGTTGTGCAAATGAAGTCCTTAGCAACACATATTACTAAGTTTTTGTGTCTTTAAACACTAGTTTTTTTAGGTCGACAGCTTATAAAAACGTATTTCTGGGTTTTTTGGCTTGTTAGCTGTACACCTTGTCACACAGCAGCTTTTAAGTATTATTCTGTTTTTAAATTTAATCTGTAAATACGTTTTTATAAGCTGTCGACCCCAAAAAACGAGCGTTTAAAGACACAAAAGTGGAAACAGGCAACTTTTCATAGTACTCATATTAATAGAACTGCGTCCATTAGGGGAAAACGTAGTCGGCGATCCACCTTTTCTCCTTAAAAGCTGGGTTTTACGGCTCGACAGCTTATAAAAACTTATTTCTGGGTTCTTTGGCTTGTTAGCTGTACATATTGTCACACAGCAGCTTTTAGGCATTATTCTGTTTTTGTTATAAGCCAGAAATGACAAGGAGGCAGCCTCTCGCAATACAAAGTCAATGGAGACGGTTGGATTGTTCCCCCCCGGTGGGCGTGGTTTTCAGGTTATGACGCGCTGCGCTCTGTCTCTATGGTCAAATACAGATTATATAACACATAAACAGCACTTAATACAGCACTTTACACAAGGACTCAAAAGACAAAGTGATTCATTCCAATTAGGGTTATTATAAAAAAAACTAAGGCCAGGTTTCACAGACAAGGCTTAGCTAAAGCCAGGACTAGGCTTTTGTTACTTGTGTGTATCCTTTTGAAACAAATCAATCCCAGCCAGCCCCCCCCCACATTGGGCCCAAAGGAGTTGCAACTGGGCTTTTATGTGGGGTTAATTTTGTCCTCAGTTTCAATGGGCTCCATATAACCAAGTAGCTCCCATTTGATGCCAGGAGTCTGTCTACATGGGATAGAGATGGACCCAGCTAGGTCTTATGTAAGCCTCTTAGCCCAGAGGAGCTAATGATGAAGTCTTGATGAGTCATCAATAGCCTCAGTTGCACTATCGGGCCTGTGCGAGCCAGGGCTTCAAACGGGCCTCGCGGAGCCAATAGCCTCAGACCTCCAGCTGTGTAGCCAAAATCACGACGCGTTTGCATTGTCAAGCCAATAGCGCCGCAGCGCTTCAGAAAACCCCGCCCTTAATACGCCTACCTGGATGTAAAGTCACACAACTCCGCCTGTTTTACCGTGAGGAAGTCACTTCAATCTGACAGGAGACGGGAGTGAGATCGCATCATCATACAACAAACATAATGAAAATAACTGAGGCGGCTGTTTGCACGGTGAAAGCCAAGATGAGAAGATAGAGATGTTTGCTCCATCCGCGGTGTTACTCTTGAAGTTTATGTTGGCTGCACACGAGCGATCTCACGACGAGACATCAGATCAATAAGCAATAGTAAACTTTATGAAGTAGGATAATTACAAATAAAGCGTTCATCTACCTAATGTGCCATTATACTATATACACAATATTTTAAAGAATATCACGAGTCATAGTTTTACATTTATATAAAATAATCTTATTTTAAAATATGCACGTGTGTCTAAATATGTAACGTTAAGTTTGTAATTATAGTTCTATGGCGATGTAAACATACTTACACATTATAAGAGGTGTGATATCTTTAATCATGAAAACGTTAATAGTTGAGCATCACATGAAACACAAGGTAACTGTCTAGTAGCTATTTCAATAATGTGTCAATCAATAAATACTTGTCTATAAAGAACTGCCTCGAATAGCTGAATAAGACTGAAAATCACTTTACTTGCATCTCAAAACGTTTGAGAAATCATTAGAAAATGTGTATATTCAGAGTTGATTCTTAACGAGTACAAGTATTTAAAAAGCTATGTTACAGTGGTTAAGTTAATGATATATTTACCATTTTGTTGCATACCATTTCTGTGTTTCAGATGTGATCCTTATTAAGCAATCATTTTCAATAAACTGACAAGCAGCCGTAGTAATAATAGCGCGGTACTTTATTTACATATGAAGTTTATATCAGTGCACAAACAGGTGTATTTAAAGACATCTCCTCCGGACGGATTTTAAGAACCATGGCTCCTGTCGTCTCATCATCATCATCTTCGTTTCATCTCCTGCTCTTTCATCTGTTGCTGTGTCATCTCTCATATACAAAATAAAAACTCCTGGATGACAAATTGAAAGCTTTAAATTACTGGTGATCCCGATTATTTTTAAAGTTTTAAATCTGCAGACAGATGGTTGCGCATCTTGCCAGAGACTCAGATAAACTCCGCCTTTGACCTTTACCACTCCCCTAGCCCCGAGAAGCTCGCTCTGGCCCAAGGAATTCGGCGGGCCAGAAAAGCCGGGCCTTAAGCCCCAACGAAGCACCAGTGAAGCACGATCATGCCCCGGAAGTGACAATGCAAACGCCACAGGCCTCGGCAGGCACTGGCACGCATCTGAAGCCCGAGCTAATGGGCTCCATATAGGGCCAATTTGGGTTAAGGTAGCTTCCATTTGGTGCCTATAAGAGACATGGGTTAGTGATGGGAACCAGTTAGGTCTTTTGTAGGTCTCTAATGGGCTACAACAAGCATACAAACGGGCTAATGCATTCCTTTGTTTGAGTTTCCTTATTTTACAGTAAACTCCTAAAAACATCATCACATTTAACCAACATATCCTCCAATCATATGATTGCTTTGGTCGCTTGTCCATTTTACCAAATACGACCAATAGATGCATTTACTTAATTAGCGCCTCTACCGGCAGCAGGTGAAACTTAATATATTAGAGTATAAAATGATATTTTGCTATGATGACATGTACTGGGATAAGATTTTCAATTTAAACCGACAGTATTAATTGTATTTTATTACACATTACACTATTCAGGCATTTAGGGCAAATAACATACCCATTTATTTATTATATTATATAAACACAACTTTTTAAAAAAGAACTTAAAATATTCCAAGTGTACCGAGGTCAAACGATTGTTTTATTTGAAGAAAAGATGCAAAAGTGATGACAATCCTCTGTAAATATAAGATTCGGACGTACACTGATTCAAAAACTACTGCCAGCAGAAGTGATGATTTGTCATTTATGATTGTGAAAAGGCATTGGCTCTCGTGTGTCTTGTGACCGATTGCATCATCACGTTAGCTAAGAATGTAAAGCACTATTGGCTTTTGTGACTGACTACGTCATGCTGGTTTATGTTTGAATGAGATCTGGCTGTTCGTTTTGATCACTGAGTTCTTCATATAAAGTAATCTTATGGCTTCAGTAAGCAAGGTTTGCAATGCGAATGGTTTATAATATATTATAACAATATTTTATATTGTTTTATGCAATAAATACCTGACTGTACTTTTGCTTACGTGTTGTATTTTATATGGTTGAGAAGTGGTTGGGTTTAGGGTAAGGGTGAGGGTGGGGTTAGATGCTCCAAAATATCTTTAAAACCATAAATGTTTATGAAACCGTTTCTACATTTACAAATTCATAAAATTAAATGTGTCTAATCTGATGTATAAGGCAATAACCTTAAAACATGACAACAGGTTTTATAAGCTACTGCCGCTACAGGACACTAATCCCTTAATACGTCACTTTACGTCATAATAAGGTGCTTGCACAAACGACCTATGAGGTCCTTATTTTTTGGAAGACAGTCTCCATTTAATCCACTAAAATGCTAAAGGTATTCAATGAACAGAAACCAGTTGTTCACACATGTAAAAAAATAGGAATAAAACTACAACTAAACTACAATTAAAAGCTAAAATTGCTAATGGAGTTTGCCATTAGCATGTCGCTAGGCTAACAATGTGAAACTATAATAAGCATAAAAAAGCGCACAAAATATTGAAAAAATTATTTTTAAATTACACTGAAATAGTTTTTTTTTCAAACATTTGTAATGTAAATGATATCTTATTAATTATAACTTGACTTTATTATGACAGTAGGCCTGCGTCACCATTAAGAATTCACACGATGCTGTGTTTGAATTCAGCTGGAACAAAAGCATAATTTTGCTTTATTATATTAATGCATGGACCAAGGAATGCACATTAAGTCTTCCTGTAGCTCAGTGAGTAAAACATTTTAGCAGTGCAAAAGATTGTGGATTTGATCCCATACATACAAATTAAATGTAAAGCTTGAATGCACTGTCAGTTGCTTTGGATTAAAATGTCTTCCAAGCATTGCATATAATAAAGATTGATATTTATCTGATCAATCTAGCTGCCTACGTATTGGAACAGACCTTGTGTCAGTAGTGCTCCTATGTTACCTCAAAATGCTGCCCACAGTTGCAGCCCACTTGAATTTGTAATGAGAGTGAATGAGAGTCGTGCCCATTCAGCATCTTGCCATTGGCCAAGACGCCATGATTATTCTCCTTCATTGAGTGAAACCAATGAATCGAGGCTGAAGTTTCAACAAACAATGTAGTATATAAAACTGCCTCTTCAACAACGAATGAGGGTAAGGGGAGGGGGGGAGAAAAGGATTTGGAGCTCGCACGAACACTGTGGCCAGGGCTGTAAATAGAAAGCTGAAAGCTGTATCTCAAGAGGAGTAATGGAAGGCTGGTCATGAGCCAACACAAACACGGGGCTGGCCCGAGAGGATCTGCACCGCTGGGCCCGTTTTCCTCCTTTTCAAATCCAGAGCCCCGTCGTGCCCTCCGCCATCTGCTGCCCTCCTCTACATCCCCCTGCAGCTTTCAACAGCTGGCTCTGTCATTCACTGGAACCTCTTATAATGAGCAATCAATCACTCCTCTATTTGTTTATCTATCTATATACAGTATGAAGTCAAGTGCCGAGCCTCCAGCTACGTCTGTTGCGTTGCATTGCATACGTATTACCGCAGACTGAGGTTCCCAAATGGTTTCTGAGACGAATTTTACACTGGACATCTAGAGGTGACTCAGCACAGTATTACATTTGTTTATTGTACAAAACTATACTAAAAACATTTGTTGCTGAATTAAATATTTAAGTTTCATCAAATTGGCTGTGCAATGTATTGATTACAGTTTATCATTGCTTTATAGTGCAAACAAAAATGTCCTTAAATGCAGACCATTCTTAAAAAAATAAAATGATTGAAAGGTGCCATACAATAAAAAACTGTATAGATGAATAATGAGTTCTGTACATGGGAAAAATTCTCAAATGCATTTGTTTCCTTATTTTTATGTAAACCTTATGCATGCAAAAGACTGGTGGAAAACAGGCCAATTTCAACATAACACCGACTGTGATGTATAAGTCGAGATGTACGCCCCACATGTTTACTAATGTGAGCTACTGGCATGAGCCTCAGAGAGAGCAGAGCCAATCATTACAAATAAAAAATAAATAAACAAACATTATTATTCAATCATGGCCCTTTCAAATAGACCATTTCATTTAAAGGACAAATCCTATGGTTTATTTTTTTATTTTTGCACTTAATAAAGTCACATATCTTCTATGTAAATATCAAAGAACAATTTAACAGATTATTTCAATGCATTCTTTGGCACCTTTAATTGTTTTACTATTTGCCTATTTAATGTTAATGCTTTTGGCAGCCAACAGATCATTGTACAAAACACAAAGCATTTGCAGGTGAATTTGTATTTAATATTGTCATATCTCCCATTGTTTTTTTAGGTGTGAGGGCATGTCATTCAACCTGTTGACTCTATCTTCTACATGACACATAATTTGCACCAAATAGTATTTTATTATTTCAAAGACCCTGTAGAGAAGTAGCACCACAAGGCAACAATGTTTGCAACATTTTCTGGCAGTTATGCAAGACTAAAGTCCAATCTACTTGAATCAATTGATGATTGGATCTTTAAACTGAAAGGCGGGACTTCTGCCACAAGCTCGACAATATGGAGAGTTGTATTGCCCCCCTATTCATAGTAAGAGGAGTGCTCAATCTTGTTATATCCAATATTTTTTATTCTTCACATCAAGTGTTCTCAGCTGCGACCCAGTTTTTTGGTCATCCATTATACAGGTTATTGTATAACTGCTATGTACAAAGACTATGATGTCAAAGGCATATACACTGTAAAAAGTGAACGTTGAATCTACTTTTAAAAAATACTTTTACATTTTAGTGAAAAACTTTTAAAAATTACTAAAAAAAAACTGGTATCACATAAACCACCTTTTTCCACTTCTGCTTTCTATTTTATTTAAAAAAATCTTTTACAAATTGAAATAATATTTTTGTCTTAATCCAACTTTTACTTTTTGCAGTGTAGTTGAAACAGCTCTATGTTTAATTTTTGGAAAAACAGCATAACACCGCCTTCAGGCTGTGACGTATTGTGACATTGTGTGTCATTGTGCACTTCCGTAACCATTTGCAAATGCACTGACACTTTTCACTCTTTACCCACTGCAGTATTGCATTTTGCTGGTGATTTAAATGAAAAAAATCAATAGTCCATTCACAGACATCTTTCAATTTCATTATGCTCTCCTTCATGACAACTATTTCTGACAGTCTGTTTAACCAAGAAGGCGGGTTACGTATGTGCCTATTTTGCAAATATTCAGTCATACTCAGCTGTGATCGGGACTTTATAAATGTGCAGTCTTCTTTTCTGTTCTAACACCTCATTTTGGCTTCTGAAAGAGACTTAAGCTGTCACAAGTTTTTTTAAAACAGAAAAAGCCACTTCACATGCTGTTAGGAATGCAAAGAGCAAACACTGTAGTGGCCATCAGTTATCAGTTGTCTGAAAGTGTCTCTTTACAGAGGCATGATACTGGAAATTTCCATGCTAAATCAGCTCAGGAGGTCTAAGGATGGTTTTTGAACAGAAATGCATCAACAGGTAAAAGCTGCGTGTATTTGACTTGGCCATAGTGCACATCAACATCCTTTGTTATACAATCTTTAAAATCATATTACTCTTACCACAAGACTTTAGTACAGTGGCATAGCAAAATAATTAGAAAGTATGCTTTCTCACATACAGAAGCTTATACACACAGGTGTCTGTCACTTTATCCACAAATCTGTGTTAGTGCAATAACTACATAAAAACAGCCCAAGCTGATGTAACAGTATAAATTGATGCATGTCAGGTGGATATGGTATCAAAAGTGTGTTTACTGTGTTGGGTTAACAACTGATGTCAATGCAAACCATTTGAGATCTACGATCTAGAAGTTAGAAGAGTTTAAAATAAATTGTATTGTTATATTTAAAAAGGTTTGCAAAGTTTATGCCATTATCGATAAAGCAAAAATGTGACCGAAATCCAGGTCAAAGTCTAATATTTATTACAAAATTTTGATTTTACATTGATTTACATTTTTGGAATGATATTACTCAGTCAATATATCAAAAACTATCTAATTTAAAGATAATAAGATCTAAAGATACCAAGATTATATTTTCACAGAATTTTCTTTACATTAGGATGATTTTATGTAGAAAACATTAAATTACTAAAAATGACTTGCTGGGTTTTCACAGACTGGGTCAGAAATGTCAGCACAACAAAAATGTTCTGTTTTTTTTAAGAATGAAGATTCAGAGAAATCAATAAAGGCAATACAATTTCTAAAAATGTAGCCTAAAAATGTTTAACTCTTTAAGCTACTATATGCGACAGATTAGGAATAGCAAAACCTATGGCCACAGAGATAACATCAAAAGTACAAAGTAAATATTTCTGTATTACTGACAAAAATATCTAATATAATGAATATAATTCAGGGATTAACCCCCTTGTCAAAAAAGCCAACCCCAGCTCTAAAAGGCCTGTGTACACTTAAAAAAATGCTGGGTTATTTTCAACCCAGTGGTGGGTCAAAAATGGATTAACCCACCCCCTTGGCTTGTAATGTAACCTATGCTGGGTTGTTTTAACCTAAAATGCTGGGTTGTTTTAACCCATGTTGGGTCAACTACAAACATGTTTTGGGTTCATTTAACTCAACGGCTGGGTTTGTCCCTTTTGGACCCAATGCTGGGTTAAACATAACCTATAAAATATGTAAATATATGTGAGTGTATGGAAAATGAACTAAACTGAAAGTTGTCGTTTAGAAAAAGTAGCAAGTTACACCACAAGCTACGCTCTCCGTTAAAAGATACAAGAACGTACAGAAGTTGGTTATTAGGGTGGTACCTCTTCAAAAAGTACACTTTTGTACCTAAAAAGGTGCATATTGGTACCTCAAAAGTATGGTACATCCTGGTACCTGTACATATCTGTAGGAAAATGGTACATTTAAAAAATTCCACTGACATCTTTTGTACTTTTTTATGAGAGTTTACAAGGCAAAAGTAGTTTACTACATTCAAGAAACCTTTTATTTTCCAAACTCTAAAATGGCTGGGTTATTTTTAAGCCATATTGTGTAAATATTGGACAGAACACATTGTGGGTTAAAATTGATCCAATTGTGGGTTGTTTTAACCCAACTGCTGGGTTATTATAACCTATGGTTGCATAACAACAACCAAACATTGGGTCATTTTTAACCCAGCATGTGTTTTGTCCAATATTTACCCATAATGGGTAAAAAATAACCCAGCCATTTTTAAAGTGCAAGTCAGCTGTACTTTGATCTAATAAATGTTTAATTTAAATACTCAATACCTTACACTGTACATGTCCATAAACATGACAATGACACAGTACTACAGTATTGTTGCCTTCTTCTGGTGTTCAGCATTGTTTGGAAATTTTGTTACTGTACCTGCCATATAGAAGTCTTTCAAAAAGTTACAAATCTGCTTCATGGCTGACAAACGACATAGTATTAAAATACTTTCAATCGCAATTTTAGGCCATTTTGCTTATGTTTAAATAAACAATCAAGTGTGGGGAAAAAACGCTCAAAAAGTGATCCCAACGATATTGTTCATTGTATCTTTATCGTTATAGTTGTGGTGTGAACTCCGCTATTCTCTTTAATATAAAAAGATTTTTAAAACTATATTTTTTAGTTATCGTTATAATGTGAATTATAATGTGACAAAATACTTTTACAAAAAAGTGTTTTTAACACTGCTCCACTAACAGCATGGCTTAAGTGCTACTGTTAAAAAAACTATTTGTACTTTATTTGAAAACAAAGGACAATACTTTTACAAGCACCATTGAGAATTATAAAACTCGCTTTTAGATTTATTCAAATCAATATTTGTCCAAAATTGCATTACAGTTACGGCTGTTGAACACAGTAATGAAATGATAGAATAGATAGCATGTACCATTTAGAACAATGTAAATACCACTGTGTAAATAATCATAGAGTACCACAATATTACAATAAGACACGAGTAGGCTACCTCAATACAGCGATAGTAAAGTTTTAGGAAATGTCAGCGTGTTTCTTGTATTTTCCCTAGCGCTTTGAGATCTGTGTTTGCACATGTGTGTATATGAGTAAAATCAGCCTGTCCTGTCAAACACATGACATTAATCCCATTAAAATGCAAGGCCCTTTATACTGTATGGCATGGATCAAGCTGTGCATTATCCTAAAATGTGCATGTATTGTTACACAGACATCTGGACTGCAAGTCCGCAGCCTGTGGCAGCCTGTGTATTTTACTTAGACCTGCATGTGAGTTCAAAGCCACTCTAGTAAGAGGCCGTTCTAAGTGGAGACATGAAAGCACCTCTCAACACGCCAGATCAGAGAAGAGGAGAAAACTTAAAGTAAACATATAGCATGTGATCTTGTGGACATTACAGACACAACAACGTCTAAATTATTTGCTGTTTTTAGATATTTTGCTTGATACATCAGTAGACAAAACCACAGTTGATAGGTCCAGTTAGGTGCAGCAAATCTTCGGCCCCACCCACAAGCAGTGACATTATGTACCGGGCATGCGTAATGTAGAGTTTTAAAATACCAGTTGAATTAAAAAGATTATACATTGTAAAAAAGGCTAATAATGGAGCTCCATTTTAAAAACAAAACATTGTAATAAGAAAAGTGAGGTTTTTTGCAATTTGGCAAATACTCTTTATAGTCTAATATAGACGGTTTCATCGGACGCACGTAAACATACTTTGTTGTTATTTATTCTTAGCAAAGATTCCATCAATATATCTATTCAGCCAACAAACCATCCATCCAACTATCCATCCATCCATATATCCATCCATCCATCCATTCATTCATCCATCCATCCATTGTATATCCATCCATCCATACAAAAATCCATTCATTCATTTATCCATCCATCCATATATCCATCCAATTATTCATTCATCCATCCATACTGTATATCCACTATCCATCCAATTGTCTGTCCATCCATCATCCATCCGTATATCCATCCAACCGTCCGTCTATACATATATCCTTCAATTTATTAATTCATCCATCAATATCCATCCACTATCCATCCAACCATCCGTCCATCCATCCATTCATCTGTCCGTCTATACATATATCCATCCATTTATTTATTCATCCCTCCATATATCCATCCACTATCCATCCAACTGTCCGTCCATCCATCCGTATATCCAACCGTCCGTCCATACATATATCCTTCCATTTATTCATTCATTCATCCATCCACTATCCATCCATCCATCCATCCATCCATCCATATATCCATCCAACCACCAATCCATCCATCCATCCATCCATCCATCCATCCATCCATTCATTCATTCATCCATTTATATATATTTATATATCCTTCCATTTATTTATTCATTCATCCATCTGTGTGTCTATACATATATCCATCCATTTATTCATTCATCCATCCATATAACCATCCACTATCCATCCAACTGCCCGTCCATCCATCCATATATCCATCCCACCGTCCGTCCATACATATATCCTTCCACTTATTCATTCATTCATCCATCCAACCATCCGTCCATCCATCCGTCCGTTCGTTCGTCGTCCGTCTGTCAGTCCATCATCCATCCATCTATCCTTATTTCCATCCTACCGTGCGTACATAAATATATCCTTCCATTTATTTATTCATTCATCCATCTGTCCGTCTATACATATATCCATCCATTTATTCATTCATCCATCCACTATCCATCCAACTGTCCATCCATCCATCCATCATCCATCCATATATACATCCCACCGTCCGTCCATACATATATCCTTCCACTTATTAATTCATTCATCCATCCACAATCCATCCACCCATCCGTCCGTCTGTCCGTTCGTCGTCGTCCGTCCGTCCGTCCATCCATCATCCATCCATCCGTATTTCCATCCAACCGTGCGTACATAAATATATCCTTCCATTTATTTATTCATCAATCCATCCATATATCCATCCAGCCATCAGTCCATCCATCCATCTATTCATCCATCCATCCATCCATCCTTCCATATATCCATCCATCCACTATCCATCAAACTGTCCGTCTTATCCATCCATTTATTCATTCATCCATCCATATATCCACCCACTATCCATCCAACCATCCATCCATCATCCATCCATGTATCTATATATACATCTATCTATCTATCTTTACCAATTCTCTAATTTATATTTTCCTAAACAATTTTAGAAGAAACATCAGAGATTAATTGATACCTAAATGAAATGTGACCATGGCCTCAAATCAAAGCAATATGCAATGACATTTTCCTATGGGAAACTTTAGCATTTTACTTGTTTTCCGACCTGTCTGCACACAACAACAATCAAACATTTAAAAATGTGACAGTGTTTGTGATTTATTGTGATTAGAAGTAATTAAGTGTCAAATTTGAATTTAAGGTTGCTTCTAAATGGCATTTTATACCATATGGCACATGTGTCTTCTGTGTAGTGCAGAACATGCTCTACATAGGTAAGTTTTACTGTAATATAATAGTTTGTAATACTGAGGGGCCTGTTACTTGGTGTTCTGTATGCCAGTGGAAAGGTCATTTCAACATATCACACATGTGTCATGTTCAGGTTCTGGGGGGCCCTCAAACAGGTCATTGCTCAGACTTCACAACATCGGGCCCTTTGGCTCACGTACATGTGACCCGATGACTAAACAATAAGGCATGGCTGGGTAACATGCAGTCTGTGCACATCGCTGACTCAAATATTTATTTAATCCTGTCAAAGCAGACAGCGAACAATAGGAATATTGACAGTATAAGAACGAGAATGAGCTAGTTTGTTTGAGTGTTTTAGCACCGAGGACTCCCGTGCGGGCTGTTGCTTTGTGAAAGTCCAGTATTGTATTTCTTTCCGTTGCCAGAGAGCGCTTCCTGCGACGGGGTTGAGTCGACCAACGCTGACCCCCATTTCCTTTGTTAGGGTCTAAACTAGCGCTGCCACGAGCCCTCGGGCCCTGCCTCCAGACTCCGGCCTCCCTACACGGACCTGTGAAGCGGCCCGGGTCACAGTCACTGCTGTCAACGTTTCCTGCAGGAGTCGGAGGATCGGGCCGCACCTTTGCATATCTAGGGGGAATTTTTCAGTTGGACACATTTGGCTACATGACAACAATGGTGTTTGACTTGAGGGTCCTTAAGTAAACAGCAGTAAAAATAGATGTACAGAGCAAAACATAATTTGCAAAAAAATGTGTGCATTTCTCAGAACAATTTGTACAAACTGCACAACATCATGGATTACTTGCAAAAGCGTATAACTTGTTCAAAATCTCTTAAAATGTTAATCTCTTAAAAGAAAATTTTAATGTCAGTGAACATAAAACGTCATTGAGCAAGTCGTTGTTGATGAACGACAGAGTCAAAATGTTTAGCCATGTTGTCAATATAACAAGAGTACACAATTATGGGTGTCAGTATTTTCTAATATGAACTTTGTGGCTTCAGTTTTGATAATGATGATTGTAAATGAACATGGCTGCACTTTTTTAATTTCAACAGTATGAAGTTACTAATTCGTGTATGTACATTATTGATAGAAAGACATTGGACAGAATTCACTTTTAACCCTTTCTGTAATACAAATACAACATAACAAAACTAGAAAGGTATAAAGTCTCCTGATGGACATCCTGATGTCTCAGGCTGTCAGGCAGGTTTGCATCCACATCACAGATATCTTTCCTTGCAACCTAGCATTAACTCAGTATGTCTTATAAAGTCATCTAACACTTCACACATTAATTCCCCTTCAGACATTTTTAAAGTCCACATTTACAAATAGGGAAAAAAGATAATGACAAAAAGGTCAACCATTCTGCATGTCATGATTTATGCGATAAACTAATTTCTAAATGTTTTGAGGTGTAAAGGGGGTCGCACACTGGACACGCAGCACCGCGTCGAGTCGCATCTATGACAACTTAAAGGTATCGTAAACCAGAAGTGCACATTAAATAGCGCAAGCTTAGTCAGATACTCATAGAAAACAACGACCCCCTTAAAACTACTCAACAGAAACCAATGTAATACATTTTAAAGGGGACATGTCACAAGACTTTTTTAAGATGTCAAATAAATCTTTGGTGTCCCCAGAGAACGTATGTGAAGTTCTAGCTCAAAACACCATACAGATAATTTATTATAGCATGTTAAAATTGCCACTTTGTAGGTGTGAGCAAAAATGTGCCTTTTGGGTGTGTCCTTTAAAATGCAAATGAGCTGATCTCTGCACTAAATGACATCACAAAGGGAGCCAAATTTCAATGACCGATTTTTTCACATGCTTGCAGAGAATTGTTTATCAAAACAAATTTACAGGGTTGTTGTTTTTCACATTTTCTAGCTGGATGGAAGCACTGATGACCCAATTATAGCATTTAAACTTGGAAAAAGTCAGATTTTCATGATGGGTGATTCTCACGAAATCCAGTAGGTGTCCAGCGTCAGATTTTTAAAAAGCCCTTGAAGACAATTTTATTTTTTTGCACGTATAAGATAAAGGTCTGAACTTACTATAACCATTATTTTTAGAGGATTTAAAACATATTTCCTATAGAATTATTTAAATTTTTTAGATTATCATTATAAAAAATTATCATAACCGCAACATATTATATTAAATATAAGCATTGAAAAACTCATGTTTCGGTAATAAAATGTTGTCTAGGTACTATGACAAACAAACTTTAAACTGTTATCTGGAGAGTACAATAAGAACTGCTTACTTAGCCATCTTGAGCGTAACAGTCAATTATGTCCCTTCCAACAAATTTTTTTTTTTTTTGAAAATGTTAGTTCCTTGAGGGCTTAAACAATGATTGAAAATTGTTGCGGAGGATGAGAAAATTGGTCTTGGACACATTAATATTCTTTATTATTGTCTCTACATTTACCAATGAACACCAAATACCAAATGTTTCATTACTGTAAATGTTTATAGTATAACATGCACTGAAGCTTTTAATTTTTAGATTTTTTAATTATACATGTTCCATGTCAAAGAACCCAAATCCAGTCATGGACACATTGCAATAATGATTTTTTTTTTTACAATGTTTCATGACACCTCATAAATCTAATTTGGCGAAAATCACCCTGAAATGTCCCCTTTAATAAAAATTACATAAGCAATTAAAAATGTAGCAAACAGCAGATATTTGTACATAATCAACTGCATGACTGCATCAAAAATTTCTCCAAAACGTCTCGGTTACGTATGTAACCCTCGTTCCCTGAAGGAAGGGAACGGAGACGTCACGTCGTGACCGACGAATTGGGAACCGCTTCGCGGGTGACCTATCTACTTCGAGAACTATAAGAAACGCCAATGAACTTGGCATGCAGGTATTTGCATAATGCCGGCGCCGCCCCGCCAGGTGCGTATATAAGGCGCAGGTGCACAATACCAAATTAGCTATATTATTGCTGAGAAGCCGAGCAACAGTGCCCGGCCTGAAAACAGCAATGGAACAGCAAACTGTGGCGACGGGACGTGACGTCTCCGTTCCCTTCCTTCAGGGAACGAGGGTTACATACGTAACCGAGACGTTCCCTTTCAGTCGGTCACTACGACGTCACGTCGTGACCGACGAATTGGGAATCCCTACCAAAACGCCACTGCAGCTGAACCCTTCCAGTGTCTGTAAAAGCCCTCCGCCCTCCACATAGGGGGCGGAACCTAAGGCAAAATGCAGAAGGCCGGTCACTACCTGTTCCTTAACCCACGATAGTGAAGCAGCGAACTGGGGAAGCGTCTAAACTGAGCGGAGCTAGAACACTGCGGAAGCCATCCCCTAAGAAGGTTGAATGGATGACATAAAATATGAAACAACCGATAGGTTGCTCATAAAAAGTCTCTGAACAAAACATAGTATGCAGAGAGATGCAGAGCAGGCTCTGCTAAGGAAAACGTGGAGGATTAGTACCCCACGGAGTATACACACAAATGAACCCCACGTAGGGGACAAATGTGGACGCCTAGCCTACACAGGTTTACAGAGAATACATCAGTGATAGGTTGACAGCGGATGCTCCGCAACACCAGCTATCAGGGCGGTGGAGGAGAGGCAAAAACAGTTTTTTAGACGTTTTTGCCCCGATGGCCTTCCATATTGGTGCAGATGTGCAGCACCAAAATAGAGGCTCCAAGCCGACACACGAGCCGACCCTCGGCATTCTTAACTAGTTAGTAGAAAGAACCCGAGTGGAAACCGGTTCGACACGAACACTATAGAATCTTGTGAACGTATTAGGTGTCGCCCAGCCTGCAGCTCTACAAATATCTGTTAGCGAGGAACCGCGAGCCAGTGCCCAAGATGATGCCACACTGCGTGTAGAGTGGGCACGTAAATTAAACGGACAAGGCACATTCTGCTTTTGATATGCAAGGCCTATAGTATCCACAATCCAATGGGACATCCTCTGCTTGGTGACAGCTTTTCCTTTCTGCTGACCACCGTAACAAACAAAGAGCTGATCTGAGGTCCTAAAGCTTTGCGTCCTGTCTATATACACACGTAGTGCACGAACAGGGCATAACAAAGCCGTGGCTGGGTCTGCCTCCTCCAAAGGCAGCGCTTGGAGGTTCACCACTTGATCTCTGAAAGGAGTGGTGGGAACTTTGGGCACAAAGCCGGGCCGGGGTCTCAGTGTTACGCTGGATGCAGCCGGCCCGAACTGAAGGCACGATTCGTCGACCGAAAATGCATGAATATCCCCTATCCTCTTAACAGAAGCCAAAGCAAGGAGAGTTAATGTTTTCATAGTAAGAAATTTAACACTCACACTATGCAGAGGCTCAAATGGGGCTTCCTGGAGTGATTTCAGCACCAAGGACAGGTCCCAAGGAGGAATAGAGGGAGGACGCGAAGGATTCAGTCTTCGAGCGCCTCTGAGAAATCTAATGACCAGGTCGTGCTGACCCACTGTTCTACCGTTTACGGGTGAATGGTGAGCTGATATCGCAGCGATATCGACTTTAATAGTGGATGGTGACAGCCTATTCTCCAAACGACGCTGGAGATATAAAAGCACAACACTAATCGGGCATTCTCGGGGGTTTTCACTTTGGGAAGAACACCAGTCGACAAACAGGTTCCATTTAAGCGCGTAAGCCTGTCTCGTAGACGGCGCTCGCGCAGCAGCAATAGTGTTAGATACCTCTTGCGGTAAATCACTCAAATCCTCCGTGCCCCGTCCAGAGACCACACATGGAGGTTCCATAGGTCGGGGCGCGGGTGCCATAATGTGCCCTCTTGTTGAGAAAGAAGGTCCTTCCTCAGGGGAATCTTCCAAGGAGGGGCTGTCGCGAGGAGAGAGAGTTCTGGAAACCAACTCCTGGTTGTCCAATACGGTGCCACCAACAGCACGCTCTCCTCGTCCTCCCGGATTTTGCATAGGGTTTGCGCAATGAGGCTCACCGGAGGGAACGCGTATTTGCGCATGTTTCGCGGCCAGCTGTGTGCCAATGCATCCACGCCGAGCGAGTCGTCGGCTAGTGAATAGAACAGGCGACAATGGGCCGTCTCTGGAGAAGCAAACAGATCTATCTGCGCTTTGCCGAAACGTCTCCAAATCTGCTGAACCGCAATGGGGTGGAGCCGCCATTCGCCGGGACGCGCAGCCCGAGAGAGCGCATCCGCCTCTACATTGAGCGTGCCCGGAATGTAAATGGCACGAAGAGACCTCAAATTCTTCTGACTCCAAGTGAGGAGGTGACGGGCGAGATGCGACAGGTGACGCGAGCGTAAACCGCCTTGACGATTGATGTACGCCACGGTCGCAGTGTTGTCTGTTCGAACTAATACATCTTTGCCCCGTAACTCGTTGCTGAAACGGACGAGCGCAAGATATACAGCCCACATTTCTCGGCAATTTATGTGCCAATGCAGCTGGGGTGCCGTCCAGACCCCCGAAGCCGCAAGCCCATCGTACGTGGCCCCCCACCCCGTGTCCGAAGCATCTGTGCATACTATTGCATGCCTGGAGACCTGTCTCAGAGGCACACCGGCTCGGAGAAACGCACGGTCTGACCACGGAGTGAAAGTGCGACGACACGCAGGTGTAATGATAACACGGTGAATGCCGCGCAGCCACGCTCTCCTCGGGACTCGATCGTGAAGCCAATGCTGAAGCGGTCGCATATGAAGCAGTCCGAGCGGAGTTACAGCTGCAGCTGCTGCCATATGCCCCAGGAGCTTCTGAAATTGTTTCAGCGGGACCGCGCTCTTGCTCTTGA
The DNA here is from genome assembly GCF_030506205.2 of Paramisgurnus dabryanus. Classification (NCBI taxonomy): domain Eukaryota; kingdom Metazoa; phylum Chordata; class Actinopteri; order Cypriniformes; family Cobitidae; genus Paramisgurnus; species Paramisgurnus dabryanus. The sequence continues at coordinate 22,482,209 of NC_133346.1, forward strand.
ATGTATTCAGGCAAGTCAGAATCGACTGTACACGCGCTTCTGTTAGACGAGCTGTCAAATCGATCGAGTCCAGTTCCATCCCGAGAAAAGAGATTCTCTGCACGGGGCAAAGCTTGCTCTTTTCCCAGTTGACCCGAAGACCCAAACGAGCGAGGTGTTTTAGAGTTAAATCTCTGTGATCGCACAGCGTCTGACGTGTTTGAGCTATTATGAGCCAATCGTCTAAATACGCGAGAATGCGCACACCTTTCTCTCTCAGGGGTTTTAAAGCCCCCTCCACTACTTTGGTGAATACACGGGGAGACAGAGAGAGCCCGAACGGGAGGACTTTGTACTGGTATGCTCGCCCCTCGAACGCAAAGCGGAGAAACGGCCTGTGCCGGGGGAGAATCGATACGTGGAAGTACGCGTCCTTCAGGTCGATGGATGCGAACCAATCGTTTGGACGAATGCATGGAAATATGCGTTTGGGCGTCAGCATCTTGAACGGCATTCTGTGAAGTGCACGGTTCAGCGAACGCAGGTCCAGGATCGGTCGCAAGCCGCCGCTTTTCTTGGGTACAATAAAGTAAGGGCTGTAAAACCCCGACCTCATCTCGGCTGGAGGGACCGGCTCGATCGCGTCCTTCGCCAGTAGGACAGCGATCTCCGCACGGAGGACGTGCGCATCGGCAGCTCTCACCGCAGTGAAACGAACGCCGGAGAATTTGGGGGGATGCCGGGCAAATTGGATCGCGTAGCCGAGACGAATCGTGCGTAAAAGCCAACGCGACGGGCTGGGAAGCTGTTCCCACGCCCCCAGACACCGTGCGAGAGGGACTAAAGGCACGATCGGTGTACCCGCGGCGGGCGCAACGGAGGTGATCGCCGGTGTGTGCGTATTGGCCGCACCGACAGCAGTGTTGTGCATGATAACACTCACCTGAGTCCGCTGCTGGGTGGGTGAGTAAGGGAGGCTCTGCTGGAGACACCTCACGCCACTCGATGCACCCTCTGGCGAAGGGGGAGGAAGACGATGGGTTATGAGCCCGTGATTGTCTTCTCTCCCCTGAGAAGACAGAGAGCGCGGAGGGGTTATGAGCCCGTGCGTTGCTCTCGTACTCCTCTGATGAGTCGGAGAACGAGGGGGGGTTATGAGCCCGCTCGTGTCTCCGGCGCTCATCTGAAGACCTAGAGATGGAAGTGGAATTCGCTCTTTTTGTGGAATTGTGGGTGCCGACTGAAAAGTCGGCGGAACAGAAAATTGAAACAAAGGATTCCCCAACCGGCCCTCCTCCGGTGGGGGGAGTGGTGCTTTCACCATCTCCCGAAGAGCGATCCCCTCCATCTCTAGGTCGCCCGTCTCAGGGCCGCTTCGATTTTCTTTTTCCACCCTTTGAAGCGGGCTGAGCGGGCGGGGCGGGCTGCTGACGACCGGTTCCTCGCTTCTTAGAAGAGCCCCGGGGAGGAACGGAGGCGGCCGCCGCAGGACGCCCTCGGCGAGGAGCAGGCTGAGGCGCCGACGTGGATGGGGCAGGCGCAGGACGCTTCCGACGTGGCATGATCTGAGCGATGGCCTCAGTCTGCTTCTTGGCCGCGGAGAATTGCTGCGCAAACTCCTCGACCGTCTCGCCGAACAGGCCGGTCTGGGAAACCGGAGCATTCAGGAGCCGGGTTTTATCGGCGTCCTTCATGTCCGCCAGACACAGCCAGAGATGGCGTTCCTGGACTACCAGGGTAGACATCGCACGCCCGACGGCGCGTGCGGTGACCTTGGTCGCACGAAGCGCCAGATCCGTAGCCGCACGCAGTTCAGAGAACTCCGCCGAGTCGTGACCTCCCGCGTGCAGGTCCCTCAGAGCCTTAGCCTGGTGGACCTGCAGCAATGCCATGGCATGCAGGGCAGAGGCTGCCTCCCCACAAGCCTTATAAGCAGCACCGGACAGCGCCGAAGACTGCTTACAGGCCCGTGAGGGGAGAGTAGGCTGGTCCCGCCAGGAGGAAGCGACACCGGCCGGACACAACTGCATCGCGACCGGCCGCTCCACTGACGGGATACCAGTGTACCCCTTGGGATCTCCACCCTCGAGAGAGGTGAGGGGTGAAGGCTGAAACGGTCGGTTCCGGGCGGAAAACGGGGTTTTCCACGACCGCGTCAGCTCTTCATGCACCTCGGGGAAGAAAGGCACCGGGGGCGAGGACTGAGAAGCCCTGGCACCCCCGAAGAACCAATCATCGAGGCGGGACGGTTCAGGTGGGGGAGGTTTAGTCCACTCCAAGCCGACCGCCTCCGCCGCCCGAGCGAGCATGGCTGCCATCTCGGGGTCGAACACAGAAGCCGCAACCTGGCCCGAAGGCGGGAGCGGATCCGGATCGACGTCCGAGGCTGACAACCCCCCTTCCGATGTTACGGTGGACATCGCGTCGGGTGGAGGCTCGACAGAGCGCGAGGACACCGTAGAACACGGGCCGCTCGTCTCCATCGGGACCTCCGCTGGCAACGGATCAGGGCGCTGGGAGCTGCTGGACGAACCAGCAGACCGACCCAGCACCGTTATACGGAGGTCATCCTTCGCAAGTCTGGTAGCTGCGCTCTTAGCAGCACCAGACTTGGAAGGCGGGCGCCGTTCCCGGAGAAACGACACCCGTCTCCGCAAATCCGCCATAGTCATGCCCTCACAGATGGAGCATGAACTATCACGCAACGCTGCCTCTGCATGCTGGAGCCCCAGACACGAAAGACAACGCTGGTGGCCATCCCGGGGGGCGATGAACACACCGCATCCAGAAACCGAACACGGACGGAAATCCATCTTTAAAAAGACGACCCCGACCGTGACACGAATGAGTGGCTGTCTTTAAAAAGACACAAAGCTCAAACGTGCTGCTCTTTTAGGGAAATCACTCTTTTGTGCAAGCTGGTGAAACACACAGGGAGAGGCAACGCACTCACTCGAACTCAAGTCCTGATTAAAGAGACAGAGAGAGAGAGAAAGGGTGGAGAAAAAACACTGCGAGCCTCCGCTGAGGTGTCTTCGCCCAACCAACTTTGGCAAGCTGAGATCTTTTTTCCCACAGAACAGGATCTACGAAGATCAGTTTTTTCAGAATAGCTTCTCGTGAGCAGATGTCTGCCGGCTTCGAAGCAATAAAGCTAATTTGGTATTGTGCACCTGCGCCTTATATACGCACCTGGCGGGGCGGCGCCGGCATTATGCAAATACCTGCATGCCAAGTTCATTGGCGTTTCTTATAGTTCTCGAAGTAGATAGGTCACCCGCGAAGCGGTTCCCAATTCGTCGGTCACGACGTGACGTCGTAGTGACCGACTGAAAGGGAACAATGAGAATTTGCTTATATGTTGTGCAAAACTGACTTGATGACGTTCAGGTTGAACAAAGTTTTTTGAAAAATTCATTTCTGATCCAAAAGCGACTGAGAAAAACTAAGAATATGGTATGACATTTTTCAGCAATGTAATGATTCGTTTTTTTTTAAATGGTTATATTTTTATTTCAGATATTCTATGCTTAGATACTGTTTGTTTTACCAGGTTTATCATACCAGCCAGACAAACATTGTTAGTACGAACACTTATAAAATAATAACGTGGCCATTATTGATGTAAATCCCTAACCCTAAGTATGAGAAAGATTAATTGTGATACTTGTCTAAAAAAAAAACTTTACTAATAACTGACATGCAATGAAGTATTTGTGGGCACATGGAAAAAGCTCATTTGAAAGGCATGCACTAAGCATTAAATGTAAGATTGCTTGAATGAAAACGGCATGTTCTGCATCTTTTCTCATTATAAAAATGCTCTGTTGATAAAGGATGGAGTAGATCAAAATGACAGTGAGCAGAGTGTAAACACATGTATTCTTACTGTTACAGCACAGATACATTGAGAAACCTCTTTATTTACCCACGACAAGGGTAACATGAACGGTTCCAGCTTTGTTGTGAATGGATGAGCTGCAAAATGTAATACGAACTATATTGCTTGAAGGGAGAATTGATTATTCCAACAATGATTAACAAATTGTCCATATTTAATCATATTTTTGTGGCTTCTTTAAAATGCGTCTATGACATACTTTAACTGCCATAACTCACTTAGTAAAAATTTGTAACCTACTACATATTTAGTTTATCGGTTGTTGTTTCGTCCAAATAAAGCTGGTTATAGTGTGTCATATTTCTCTTGGTTAAATATCCCTATGCCTTAATCCCTCTGTTCCTGGCACAAAGCTGGCCCTGCTCTATACGGTTTCACTCCAGCCAAGAAAATGTCAGAACAAATTCACCAGTGCCTCTCAAGCTGCAATCTGACATCAGCTTACTCTGGTTGTTCAAAGCCCAAGTATTTCATCCAGAATGACGTCTTGACTTATACGAGGCACTCTTGAGCTAAATTAGGACACGCAAGAAAAAAAATTAGTTCCAGTTTGATTAAATTTCACGTGTGGGACCTCCCAGAAATACGTTCCACATTTTGAATAGCAAAAATCGAATATGACAGTCATTTTACTCGAGACGCAAGGGAGTTTTATGTAAGCATTTTAACATTTAAAAACCTGTTATAAAAATATGCTACAAAACGAAGTTTTGCACATTGGTTTATTTACATAGGGCAGCGGTGCTGTTGCCTGTAGGGCCAATTGACCTGCGGTGCTCTGGGGCTACGAGGGACTGACTCTTTGAACTTGTATAGTGTTTTCAGGCAGCTCTGCTCCAGGGGCTGAGTAAGGAAGTTCTGGTGGAAATTGGCTTTTACCCGAGGGAACAAAGTCGCCAGTTCTTGAGGTTCATGACACTACACAGCCAAAATCTGGTTTTAAAACACGTACCATAGCACTAAATTAAGACAGGAGGTGATGGCTGGCCATCACAGCAGACCAACTGCATAAAAGCACTATTATAACAAGATGAATTGGTGAATATGTGATCATATGAACTGGAATGTATTGCTACTTTAATAATAATATTGAGCAAAGTACAATCGAAAGAGTGCAGAAGTCAAATTTTACAATCGAGCACCATCCAGAAAAAAGCAACCTAAAGCCAAATGTAAATTAAATCTTTTTAATTCCATAACATGTATTGAGAACAAAATTTATTGACATTTCTACACTTTAATTTAGGATAACGGCGCTACCACTGGAACGCCATTTCTTGTACTGTCCTGTCTGGTGGATGGAGGCGGCGAAGGACGTGACATTCTTTAGAGGGCAGCGATTGGCTCATTTCACCAGTTCCAGAAAAACATGCGGCTGCCGTGCTTGGCTGGTTGTAGCTCGGCCTCAATGGGAGGGTTGGGGTCTGGTCTCGGTCTTGAATGATAGGGGTTTTCAGGCAGGGACCGAGTTGTTGCCACTTTGGTTACCTGTAGGACAAAGGAAGGGTGTGAGCCACATGATCTAGAGGGGAGACTGACAAATCAAAACATTGCATTTAACAAATATTTAATTGAGGTATGATACATGCAACATCTCATACTTATTTTGCTCAGGCTAAAGTATAAAAGTCAAACAGTGGATGAAAAATACAAACTTTCAAGCAACATTTCTGTAAGCACAAGAACCAATTTAAAAGTAAAATGAGAGAAAAGGAACCAGATCTCTTTGTATTCACATTGTAACTACACATGAAAGTGAACTGGAGTCCACTTAAGCCATGACAAGCTCTTGGTTTATAACCGTGTACTGTGACAGTACGTACTAAATTAGATTAAGTACATACTGCTTTATTGTTATAACAGTATGTCCTATAGTAGGCCTATGTGTGGGTGCCGTACGAATACATTTTGGACATACTGCATTGTTGCATTGTTTAACAACTACAATTCAATCACGATGAATACATTTCTTGGTACCTAAATCACTTAAAGGATTAGTCCATTTTCTTAAAAGAAAAATCCAGATAATTTACTCATCACCATGTCATCCAAAATGTTGATGTCTTTCTTTGTTCAGTCGAGAAGAAATTGTGTTTTTTGAGGAAAACATTGCAGGATTTTTCTCATTTTAATGGACTTTAATAGAGCCCAACATTTAATACTTAACTCAACACTTAACGTTTTTTTCAACGGAGTTTCAAAGGACTATCAACAATCCCATGAGGCATAAGGGTCTTATCTAGCAAAACGATTGTCATTTTTGACAATAAAAATAACAAATATACACTTTTAAACCACAACTTCTCGTCATGTATATCCGGTCCTGATGCGCCAGCTGACCCCACACAATACGTCATGACGTCAAGAGGTCACAGAGGACGAACGCGAAACTCCGCCCCAGTGTTTACAAGCGTCTTGAAAGAGGACCGTTCCTACGTTGTTGTATGTCAACTGATACTAATTAATGTCTTTGTGTCAGTTTATTGTTTACAATGGTCCGCAAATGTGCGTTTTATATATGTAACACGTGACCTCCCTACGTCACTACGCATTTACTTTAGGTCGCGCTGGACCGAATTTAGACAAGAAGTTGTGCTTTAAAAGTGTATATTTGTTATTTTTATTGTCAAAAATGACAATCGTTTTGCTAGATAAGACCCTTATGCCTCGTTTGGGATCGTTTAGTCCTTTGAAACTCAGTTGAAAAAAACTGATAAGTGTTGAGTTAAGTATTAAATGTTGGGCTCTATTAAAGTCCATTAAAATGAGAAAAATCCTGCAATGTTTTCCTCAAAAAACATAATTTCTTCTCGACTGAACAAAGAAAGACGTCAACATTTTGGATGACATGGTGGTGAGTAAATTATCTGGATTTTTTTTTTAAGAAAATGGAATATTCCTTTAACAGTCTAGTCGTTAGTCAGTTATTCGGGTCCTTTCGCCAGCTGTTTTTCGAATATTATGCATATTAATTTAATACACCTGTTACATAGTGTGGAAGTGGGCGATTTTGGCTGCAGTGAAGGTCTCAGCCTACCTTTTACTCAAACATTAATTATAATGTAATACAACATTTTTAAAGGTGGGGTGCACGATTTTTAAAAAAACACTTTGGAAAAGAGAGTCGGGCAGAGTACCAAAACATACTTGTAGCCAATCAGCAGTAAGGGGCTTTTCTACTAACCAACATTGTTGCCTGGGTTTCGTATGTGTGGTCTATCAAAATAAGGTCCAGATTCTACTGGGGTAGGGGAATGTTTATTTAGGTGATTTCAAATGTCAACATTGGCTTTCAGAGATCGTGCACCCCGCCTTTAATATTTTGTTGAATACTGGAATAGTCTAATTTTGGGAAAAACATAAGTTTTTATTATGGTGGAAAAACGAAAGAAGATGTCTGATGTGTAGGTAGGGTACAATATGCATTCCAAATATGTAAAATATCATCACCACCTCCTTTTCAATGACACTCTGCATGTAATATTAGAATTGTATAGACAACTTTTGTGTTTGCAAACAGAGGTGACTTTTTTGTGGGAGGAGCCAAACTGATTGCAGAGAGTGAAAGCTCTGCAGTAGCGGTGTGAAGCGTTTTAGCATTAAACTGTGATTGTTATGGATCCGGTGTTCTGTCAAAGTCTGATTCCCCTATGTTTCCCTTTAGTGCAATGTTTCTTATAGCGTTTTAATCATGTAACATTTATTTTTTAGATAAATAACACGTTTAAATGGCTTGGCTACTGATATGCATGTATGTAATGCAGGGGTTTTCAAACTTTTTGTGTGTGTGGACCACTATTTGTAATCAAGAATTTTCGCGGACCACCTCATAATACTTATTATAAAATATGTCTACACAAAGTCCTGAATTAATCTGCACATCTAAATAGTCTTACTAGCACTAAAACTATAACTGGTCATCACATCAGTACAACAGGTTTCTTAACCTTATATCATAATTATTTATATACATATTCTTAGTGTTGTTTCTACATGAACTAGTTTAGTTCACAAATTTTAAAATGAACTAGTTCAGTTCATAGTTCATATTTGAAAATGTTAAACTAGGTCACAGTTCCAAAAATGAACTAATTTATAGTTATTTTTTCCCATATTATTATTTTTATATGATTGCCATTATAGCCCATATAGAACCACCACAGACAGCAATTATTTGATCAGTTTTAACACTGAAGCTAAATGCGTCAGATTTCATCTTAATGTCCAACTATAAATCCCTATCCAACCAGTGTTTACATTAGCATTGACTGTCTTTTAATTTTTGTATTTGCTTACACATACCTTGAAAGGCTAGCTGGGTGGGGGTCGCACCCCGGGCGAGAAGCGCTGCGAGGCATTGCGTGTATGACACGCAGGTATTGCACACCACACGTGCACGTTAAATAGCGTGAGCTTAGTCAAAGTCTATTTCAAGATCCGGAATATGCGTCAGCAGCCTATGTTAATCGTTAACGATTTAGGACAAATATGTTATTTAATGTTAAACTATTTGAGTTGCGCGGCAGGAATTTCAGCAGCGTCTGTGTTGTTGTGATGACGCATGCAGCGTGACTGGTGAACACCGAGTGGTGGCGGTGTTGAAAGATTGGGTGTTTTTTCCGCTACACATTAAGGACTGTTTACAGTGTGTTTTAGTCGGGTTTTCGCCTGGAAGAATATACAAATCTGGCACCCTATTGAACGACGTTAAACTGAGAGAGCTTGTCGTTCACAGGCACCAGAATGAATGAGTTCACAGTAACGTTTATTAGGCAGCAGTACACGTTCGCCCAAAATATGAACGAGTTTGTGTATTAAAATATACATATTCTTATTTTGCCTTTTCACGGACCACCTGTAGTACCCTCACGGACCACTAGTGGTCCGCTGACCACAGTTTGGGAATGGCCGATGTAATGTATTGTTCTTTTTTGCTAAATCAATTATTTTTACAGTCTGAATCGCTAAAGTACATATAAGAGCAATACTATCAGGTATTCATGTAATAACATTTATTAAATATTTCATCATTTTTCTGTTTTCTATTATTTCTTCCTTATATTTATAGCCTACGTGTTTCTTCTAAAACTATTATAAAAGTATTATGTTCAAACACAAATTAAAAAGGCCTGTTTATATATGTAAATAACACTTTACATCGTGTGTGTGTGTGGGCTATATTTATATATTTAAACATAATAATTTGTATTATAAACATAATAATTTTAGAACAAACAGGAAGAAGACATAAGCTAAGATATAAGAAAATAATAAGAAATAATAGAAAACGAAAAAGAAATGTGAAATAAAAAAAATTATATTATTGCCTTTGTTGCATAATATCAATTTGTTGACTCACTTTGGACAGGTCTCCTAATGCAGGTCTCTCCCAGCCCAGTTTCTCAAACACGCAGTTATCAAACTCCTTCTGCTGTTTACGACAGTGACGCAGCTCGGCCAGGTTCGAGTAATCTAGACATGTCCAGTACTCTGTGAAGGACTCAGCACAGTTCCCTTTAATTTGCCTGCGGGACAACAGCTTGTTAGTATGGCACCATTTGTATGATCCTTAAATTGTTTCCCTTGCAACACCGTGTAAGACATAAGTAAATGCAGGTTTGGATTGACATGAGAACAGAATACTCATTTTTGCAATCCTTTTCATATTAACCTTAATATATTTTGTTATTCTCTTACTTAGAACTTTTACATTGTGGGTAAAAATAGCTTGTCCCCCATGATCAGTGTATGTTTTGGTTATTTATGGAAAAGCACCTGTCCTTACATTTTCAAGATCATATAACAATCAATTACATGTAAATCTCTTATAAGGTAAATGAAAGGGCATGAAATAAGGTTTACGTGTTACTACTAAGATGTTAGCACTAAATCTATTTGAAAGCGTCTATTCACTGCAAAGCACATCAATACCAAAGTATTTACTGCAATATTAAGATTTAAAAATAAAGACAGCAACTGTTTCAAATTTGACTATATCGATACTAAATTTGCACTGTTTTACACAGTGAAAGTTAAGTGTAAAATGAAATTTGTTCAAAACACAAATCATATATCTGAAACCTAAACCCAGCAAACCAGAGCAATAACTTAAACACATTGTTATAAAGTGACACAAATGTCAAGACAAACAGGTGTTGTTACCTGAAGAAGTTAAGTGCACACTCATTAACTTTCCTCCCTTCATTCAGACACTTTCTAGGGTCCTTCTCTTCCCAGCGGCACAGCATGAACTCTTTATTAGGTTTGTCACACTGAGAGCCAAAGTGATGAGCAGCTGCCTTCAGTACAGCAGAGGACACATTCACCTGCACAGAATAACAACATACAGTTCACTTTGTGTATAGTCAAAGTTAAATGCATTTTTAAATGCTTTAATTGAAGAAATCCGCAGGTATGACTAACTTCATCACATTTTAGAGTCCCCTCTACATATGCAAAATATGTTTTATGTAGTATATTTGATTCTCCAATGAATATTGGTTAGAGGGCATGCTATTTCATCCTATTGTGCATCTAAAATACGCCTTCCAAATCAAAAGTTGTCAGTATAATGTGTTATCTATTACATTTCACGATGTAAACCACTCTTAGGACAATGCATGTAAGGTTACCCAATGCTATCACTGAAAAAGACAAAAAACAGTTAGCTTGCCGCTAATTGTGCTAAAAACAACACCAGGACAGAAAGCCAGGTTAGTTTATCAGTGTTTTTAAAATTCTTATAACTTATTTGCTCCTACATACACTCCACTAACATACCAGTTAAACAAATTTCAGTAAATATTACTAGTTATCGTTAGCATGTAGCTTCAGGCTACCATCTGGTAAAGTGTATTATTTTTCAGACTTACCTCTTCAACGTTTAACTCCTGCAACGGAGGAACCTCAACCACACCGGGCATGGTGTGACTTTTACCACACCAAAACTACCCAAAATCCGTTTGACAGTTCACAACACACCTCAAGGTCCACCGTCTGCAGCGAGACGAGGCCACACGGAGAAGGTCAGTTAACTGCGCATGCGCGGACGCATTGCGGGCGCATTTCGATGGCGTCATCCGCGTGGAAACTAGAGAACTGGAACGCCATCTTGGCTCTAAACGGAACACAGCAACATGAGTCAAACATGATGGTGTTGGTCTGTGTAAATTTTATTTCTTTAAAGTAAACTATGTGTTTTTATTGTCGTATCAGCGTCAAATACGTACGATCCATTAATATTGCTTCATTTGACCGCATACTACTAGAAAAGCGTCTCCTGTCACGTGCGAAGCGTAAAAATTGAATGCCGTGCGCGATGACGCCAAGTTTTGTTACCATGGAAACAGTGAAACGCTGTTGATCAACATGGAGTTTATGGGTAGCAATTACAATGGGGATTACAAAAATGGCAGGTAAATCATATATATTTGGGAACATTTAAATATCATATTTAATTTTTGAATCAACTTTATAAGTGGGTGTAAGAAACAAGGATTAGACCTACATCTGGTTTGCACCAAACTTTATATGTTTGTTTAAAAATAAGAAGGGTTACATTTATACTATGATTTCAATCTCAGTTAGAGATTAAGCATTTGTGGAGGTATAAATAAAAAATCTTCAATTAAATGTGTGGCTAAATAATCAGAAACAGACTCCGCAAGCGTGGTAGCGCTATTCAAATATGCGTTTATAGTGAGTTTGGCGGCTCAGTAACATGTTTTTGTCCGGGATACCCATCCTACAGTACATACAAAGACATGTTTATTACACATGATAGAGGCTGATCGCTCAAAAGAATATTTACAGCAACGGTGACAGCTACCGGTGCTCGTTTACTGCGCTTGAATAGCTCTGTCATGCGCTCCAGTCAGGAACTGCTTTGAACAATTACCAAATTGGATGCAGAATAAATAAATAAGAAAGAAATATATCTACAAAATTATTAAAAATAGAAAAAAGTTAATTATGCTCATATGTGGTATATAAGAATTGCAGATTTGCAAACCCACTAACCACCAGTACAGAAAACTTAGAAATCTTCTAATAGACTATTAATATATAATCAATAGAGACAACATTTTGATAATATTTAATTTTACATTATTTGGAAACATTGTAGACATTTACTGGTGCAGTTTTTATGGTTGCTTAAATATTTTGAACAGTTAATAAATAAATATGCACAATTATTTAAAACTGTTAATGTAATTTTTTATGTTATGTACATTTTTTATATTTTTAACAATGCATTTGTGGTATATATTTGGATGAGCCAGTGTGCTCCCAGTAAATCCAGTATCTTGGCTTTGTTGGTGTGATGCTTTACAAGTTGACAAGCTTTACAAGCTCTTAGAACCTGAATTGTAGCCTACTGACTTTAGGCTTAAATCCTTCAGATCACATGGATTGTCGCCTATGCCAAAGTGCTCTCAATTGTGCAGGAAAATGATCTTGCAGGTTTCCATTGAGAAGTTAAGTGAGAAGCTTTGCACTTAAAGAGATCTCATCTCATGTTGTTTTTCACAGGATGGAGGGGATGGGGGAGTACACATTTTCCACTCAGACCAGATATGTTGGAGAGATGAAAGACGGTATGTTCCATGGAAAAGGAGTGGTACACTTTCCCAATGGAAGTAAATATGAAGGAACCTGGGAAGATGGAATATGCAAACAGGTCTTTACTATCCTCAGTATCTTAGGAAACAAAACCGATCTTGCTGTCTAAAGGCAATATTATAGCATAGAGTTACCAAGCACATCATTAGGGTGATTATATAATTCCAGGTACATTTGATGTCCAAAGCCATTATTTTTTTTTTGCTTTTTTCAAATGGTTATATTTTTTATTATTTTAATAATGTAGTACTCACTGCCATGGATCACAAGGTGTTACAGGCCATAACAATATCATATTTTCTATAAAAACTTAAATAGCCGAGCTGTATAAACGACATATAAGTGTCCTTTTACCTGTATATGAAGGTAGTATATGAGGTAGTTTGTACACACAAAATGAGCACTAAATGTAGATTAGTGATAAACACTAAGGTAGATGAAATGTTTCTGTTACATATAGGGAAAGTTCACATTTTCAGATGGTCTGGAGTATGAAGAGACGGACTGGGATTACTGTGATGGCAAAGATAGACGGTTTTACTCTGAGAGGTGTAATGGCCTGAAACCAGCAGGTATTTTCTACTGAAATCATTGGTTCCTGGCCAAGTATAGCTTACAGAAAAAACAATGGTCTTTTCTTTTGAACAGGAGAATCCCAGTTAACAAATCAGGACCCTCCGCGGGTCATCCCAGATGGTTGCTATGACACCGGTGATGGCTTTTATGATCCTAACACCCGAGTTATCAAAGACTATCATGACAATTTTCTCAGGAGCGCAGGTGAGAGCATGCATCGTGCAATCCTATGGGTTTTTTTTAGTTCACAAGGTTTATATTACACAGGGTTTAAGGATGAAATGAAAGCTTGCTGGATGAGTGGCATCAAATCATGATATAGATATTTAAAATCCCACTGTGAGGATATATTGTTGTATATACAGTATGTCTAGGTGGTGTTTTAATACTTTTAGAACAAGCCATGTGCAAATTTATCATTCAATACCATTGCAAAGTATTTTCTCCATAAAATTGGAGACAGTCTCCTTCCCGTGGTTTAAAGTCACCATTGTTTCCAATGTCACAAACATATAACCAATCACATCAACACAGCTGAATGCATGGATCAGTAGTTTGAGTTATAGATATTACGTATGGGTGCCGCATAGACTTGGTGCTGAAATGATTGCAGCACAACTGCTTCACCTTTGCTTCTGTGCTGCTCACACATGCAGGGTGAGTGCTGTAACCTGTTAACATCAGCGGTAAAAGTTTATTACTCAAACGCACAGTTTACGTATGCATTGTGTAAAACCAAATTTAGCAGTGTAGCAGGGACTATTTCTCATATTCATTGATCCATATATACTAAATGAAGCAACGGTGTAGAGTTACAATCAAGCTGTTTAAAAGCATGAAGAAATTACTGTGACAGGTAAAACCTTTAATAGTGCTATTATGATGCTCAAAGATGATATTTTGACTACAGGGAGACTTTAAGATATTTATGATGAGTTTTTAAGTAGAAAGTTAGATAGTGTATTTACAAGCAGACACATTTTAATGCTGGTCTATTGTCAAAATCGATGTGTTCGCCTCAAATTACGGTATGTTGTCATGACCAGAATGAGAAGCATTGTGGACCAGATGACATGAAATTCAGTCAAGGGTCTGGCTAAGCAAGACTAACAATAACCCAGCTAACCCAGACTCAATTCTTTGACCATCAATTTCCTTCAAAATAATTTCCATGAAATCAAAATGTATTTCTTAATCCAATCCTCCTTTTAGTCCATGATGTGCAATGCATTTCACCAAAGATTTTGCCCTCGGTCCTGCCACCTGGAACACATAAGAACACAAGAGCATTAGAGTGGCATAAATGGATTAGCTAAATGCGTGTAGATAATGTATAGACTGAAGATTGAGCAGTGAGATGGTAAGATAACTATTCTGTAGGTCTTTTCTCTCAGCGAGACATGCCTCTGTGCTGTAGTCACTTGAATTGTTTTCAAGGAAAATGTAAAACACATTTTCCAGTGCCCGATGTAGTATCTGTGATTTGAGCTGAATTCTGTATGTCAGTCTGTATGTCCTTATACATTTGGGAATTCCAGTCCCCGTGCCAGTTTCACCTATTAGTACAATATGGTACAAGAGGGTTGTGATTAAAAAAGTTTGCGAAATTAATAGCCTCTTTGAATTGGGATTTGAATTGGGAAGTAAGGAAACCATAAAATCTAGTGGTGGCTCTAGATAAGCTGTATAAGTTATGACATGATCACCCCCCAAACGCACACACACACATACACAGCAGAAAGCTGTGTTACCTGCTGTGTTTAAACCCTTTTGTGGTAATTCTATACACATCATGGGCATCGGAAGACAAAAATATGTGGGTGGGTCCAAAACATTTACTGGAGTAGATGCCATTTTCTTATATTCTGGTGCTTTTTAATTAACGAATTTGCTTTTATAGCCTAAAAACGTTGCTTACCTCTGTTGTGGAGTGCAGAAAGTAGTGGAATTTTCAAAAACACGAAATGGAGTTTAAATTATATGGACTCTAAATGAGCCAAGTGGAATGGATTTGAGGAAGCAGCAGTCTGGAAGTCGGGTCTTGTCCTACCCACAAATAATGTTCAGAGACACCTTATTTATTTGCAAGAAAAAGTGCTTAGTAACATTTTTTATTGTTATATTTAGTTAGTTACTGCATAGTTGGATTTGATGTACTGTAACAGGTGCATTGCCATAACATTACCTTTATGGTGGATTTTCTTGAATTAGTGCATTAAACATATAAATAAGATTTTTTTCTCTGTAAATGTAACGCCACAAACAACTTGCCTTTTTTGCACTTTTACAATTTATTATATGACATGAGACAGCAGTGGTTCTCAAACTTTTCAGCGTGCGCCCCGACCTTGTGTAGGGTGCATCTCTTCGTGCCCCCCAAAGACAATTCATGACATAACAGGTCCGCTCCACAGGGGGGCCAGAGTGGGCCCCAAACCACATAACAGCCAATCTTTTGGCCAAAAATCTGTAATGTTATACAGTACTATATTAACAGACATTAGAATAATTCTTAAGAAACACAGCATTTCAGATAAAATTAACATTTTTAGTTTGTAACAAGTTTGTTTTAGTTATTTTAAAATAACTGCCCTGCCCCTTTTTATCTAAAATCGAAAGTTCTGTTAAGGAGTCAAAAAAATATTACAAATGAAAAAAGAGAGAATGTAAAAATGAACATGTTAACCATTTATATATATATATATATATATATCAGAATCAGAATCAGAATGAGTTTTATTTGCCAGGTGTGCACAAGCACACAAGGAATTTGTTGTGGTTTTCAGGAGCTCTTGGTACATACATACATATCAAATGAGAACATAAGGAACATTTTAAAAGTAAAACTAAGAAAGTAAGTAATAACAAATAAGTAAGTAAAATAAAATAAATAATAATACCAATGTGGTATACATTTGGATCCATAGACATAGAGATTTGTATTGTATATACAGCAGGATGAATAGAATATATTTATATATATACACACAGAACCAGTTATACCAGTATATATATATATATATATATATATATATATATAAATGTTTTTTTTTTTTGAAAACACAAACACAACAATAACAAACAACCATAACAATTGTCTTAAATATATGATATTACATATATGTGGTGTTACATACAAGAGCACATGTCAAACTAAATATATATATATATATATATATATATATATATATATATATATATATATATATATATATATATATATATATATATATATATATATATATATATATATATATATGTAAAATCATATATTTAAGACAATTGTTATGGTTGTTTGTTGTTGTTGTGTTTGTGTTTAAAAAAAAAAAAAACATTTTTGTACATATTTTGGAACTAGTAACTATATATATATATGTATATATATATATAGTTACTAGTTCCAAAATATGTACAAAAATGTTTTTTTTTTTTTAAACACAAACACAACAACAACAAACAACCATAACAATTGTCTTAAATATATGATATTAAAACTATAGACATGTGAAATTACAGCATTAAAGAACCCCCCAATCCGACGGCCCACCTTTCATCTCATATCTGGAGCCGGGCATGTGACATAAACAATCTCAAACCTAATTGAATTTTTTGAGATTTAATTACATGGAATTTATGATAAATTACTGTATTATAAAATGTCACAAAACCCCCTGGCACCATCTCACGCTCCCCAGTTTAAGAACCACTTGACTACACACATGATTCATCTGAATTTTGTCAAAACACTGTACACATACAATTTTGCACATTATATCTTATACAAGCATATGATCTTCCATGCTTAGATAATGCTTACCCTGTTAAAACAAATACATAAGGCGTGGTATACCTGTTCCTGTATCCTGTTATATGTATTTGGAAAGTTGCTTGGGAATGACTTGGCACCTTAGTGCATTTTCCAGTGTTGCAATATGCATGATTTGCAACTACATGCAACACGATACGCAGCCCCGTTTTCGTCACAGTCTGATTTTGAGCATGCACGTTTACTTCATATCATTGTTCATCTATTGCATATCATTTCATTCATCTATAGTCACTATAACAGAAAAAGACAGCTACATCCTGAACAGATGTCAGAAGACTTAGTCTGGAGAAAATGTGTCTGATGCTTTTATTTTAGAGAAGCTGAATTGTATAACATTTATTGATATCAAAAAAGGGACATTGTTTTTGTCTGGTAACACACTTTAACATATACTAGTAAACATTTTTAAGCTTCAGATATATACTGGGAGAGGGACGGATTGCCCTTATCTTTTCAATCTTATCTTATAAAACCCCTTAAAAACATTTGCAGTTTGTGGTTCTGTGGTCAATGCCTTTAAGGTATTTAGGTAACGATTTTTAGGTTACATTTCCATGTGTAAGTCAGTCAATCTCCCAACTCAGGCTTAGCAAACAATTTCTTCACGTCATATCACTTCCAGCCTCTGGGATAACATTCCTACTACAGTACATGTGACTGGACTGTAAAAACAAACATAAGACTGAGACATACAAGAGCACATGTCAATTGAAAATGTTAAACCACATCCCTTCAAGAGTTTACTTCACCAATAATAACAGACTCGTATAAGAAACCCACAGTAATTGTAAGTACTTTAAATGTCTCTATTTGGTCACTGATGAATTATAGCCAGAGAGCCCCGATTGTATCCTACAGTGGGATATACAGTATTGGGATACAAAATTGGTGAGTTTCATAAAATGTATGCATTACAAGGTATTCATTTTTTGTGTGTTCTTTAGGTTTAAACACATGACCTGTTGCTTTTCCCATTGAGATTAATGCGAATTCTAACATATAGCTTGCTTTAAGTGTATTAGACCAAAGATATTGTTTATAAGAAAATTGAGCACACCATGGATAGGGGACAATGCAACTCAATATGGCCGCACTGGCAACAGAGGCCCCACCTTCCAGTTAAAACAAACCAGTCATCATTCGATAAAGGCTGATGATTCTCTGAGGGAGGGGCTCATGACGGACAACCTGTGCGCATGTGCAGTAGCTGAAACAACCTCAAAAAAGGTGTTTTGACACAATTTGAGCCTAAGGAAGTTGTGGTACAGTTGCTGTCAGGTTTAATTGTTGGGCAGAAATATGTTGTTTAATTGTTATTTATTTTAGCATGTGATTTTAGAGATAACTGTCATTCCCCATTGAAGTAGATAGGACGTTAATAGGACTGCGTGGCATGGCTTCCTAAAGGGACTTTGATTAGACCCACTTAAAGGGATAGTTCATCCAAAAATTTAAATTCTGCCATCATGCACTCACTTTCATGTTGTTACAAACCTGTATACATTTCTTTGTTCTGATGAAAACAAAGGAAGATATTTTGATAAATGTTTGTACCCAAACCATTTCTGGATCACATTCACATCCATAGTAATCTTTTTTCCTACTATGGAAGTGAATGGGATCCACGAACGGTTTGGTTAAAAACATTTCTCAAAATATCTTCCTTTGTGTTCATCAAAGCAAAGAAATTTATACAGGTTTGTAACAACATGAAGGTGAGTAAATGATGACAGAATTTTCATTTTTGGCTGAACTATCCCTTTAAGTCTCATGGAGCAGTGATAGTGAGATTCTTTTCTGTGGAATTTACATTCACACATACCATACATTACTGGCCTTTTTATCTGCGGCAACTCTTACGCTGGAGTGTATTATAAAGGGAATGCGGTGCATCCTACAGATTTATTTTTATCTTCTAGAGGTGACGGCACATTTGTCAACAAGGGTGTGAAGATAGAATTTATTGCCAGTAGCTTCCCTTCAGGATGGGGGATCGGGTGCACAGACTCTGAAGAGGCGAACGAAAAGGAACCACATTCCCATCGGGAGGATGTTTTTGGGAGGAGAGGAAAGAGGGACAAGTCCAACTACAGCTGTGGGGCAGAGAAACAGTAGGAGCCAGGGATGACAGGGGGTGGCAAACCCAGGCAGCAGCAGCCCAGGCTGGACAGGAAGGCTTGCGGAAATGCCCAGGCTGTAGGCCAACTATGAAGTCGGTTGGAGAGCACTAGAAAAGCAGATGGGAGGATACCCTGAGGAATCTCTTTACATTGGTCATTTGAAGAGATGGATGGTGGGTTATTATAAGAAGTTATTGCCGACATACCAAAGTGTGCGATGGGCGATTCTGTCTCTTGCATCAGTCTACAAGCTTCTCATCTTTGTCCCTAATCCAAGCATATTAATGGGAGTATGTACTGTATACTTCAAGCATCAGCATCTTGTATCGCTTGTGTAGTGGACTTGATTGATATCACAAAAGACGTCTTCTACAGCCTTATCTAAGGACCAGAGTAACATAATAGCTATTCAGGAGTGGGTCTTTTAATTTGGGTAATCCACAGCAGCTTAAAATGAGAGCAGGCAAGCATCAGTTGGTTTCTACAGGAAATGTACGAAAGTAGTTTTAACTACAATTATCATTTCACAATGAGACATCTACTGCCACGTTATTATACCATGTCTCCTCAGAAGACATTCCTGGAGAGCAGGGGAGGACAATGTTTGCTTGATGCGGGAACATGGGATGATGTCTAGTTCCTTCCTAACTGGAAACGCTTTGATATGGAAGTGGGGGCATTGCCAAAGCTAGTCATTACTCAGAACGTTATAAGTAATAAGCCATACAGAGGTTGCAGGATTAGAGGCTTTATGGTGTTCCTGGTATACTGTAAACCATAGGAGTCAACTAGACAGCGGGACGCAAGCATTTTTTATGGGTGTGATTGGAAATCATGTTTAACCTAAAAAAACGATGTGTTGAAATTAGCTAGAAATGTTAATTCTCTTGATGCTGTTTGACATATCTCATTTACAGTGCTTATGTAAGGTTTGTGCCACAGCTGCATGAAACTATCAGTATTGGTGAGAAAGCAAAAAACATGGCACTTTATTATTATTTTTATTCAGATGCCCAATTCACAATTATTTACAAAATTACTTCTGTGATAAACTAACTAAAGGTTTACATTGAAAACATATTATCGCCAATGAAAACAGCCCAAGCCTAAATCACTGAGCCTCTATTTTAAGGTAACCTTTTCAAGATATGATCTAACCTGGTGAGGACACACCTCAATCCTTTCTGCGCCATTGGAATAATTTTGAACAATAAGTGAGATCCTGAAGCCATTAATGGAAAGTGCAGATCTGCTTGGAAGGAAACACTTCTCTCTTTTGATTGTATTTTAGGGATTACGATAAACACCTCCTAACAAGGTGCTATTACTGCTTTCCTTCTGACTTTTGCTTTGATGTGGGTGTCAGTGTATCACATTTATTACATTAACATGAAAATGTTAAATTAAAACAACTAGAGGAAGGATGAAACATCTACACATGAACAGTAAAAAGACACAATTTTAAACAGGAGATAGCAGAAACAAATTTCAGAAAATGAAAGGTTCTGGGAAAATGCAATGAGAAGTCTTGAAGTGTTTGTACAAGTACTTTTCCATGAATAGAAAAATAAATGATAGTATTATATCATCATATAATGAAAAAAGACAAGACAAAAGAAAATAAACAGAAGTAATTGAAACAAAGAGATGGCTAAATAGTTTATACAGCAGAGATTTTTAAACGTACACTATAAGTGTAAGACAGTTGTTTACACAAGGTACGTTTAATATATTTCCTTGAATTTAAACGTTTATTTATAATGATTACGGTTATATAAAGAGCGATTTATGAAATATTTAACAGGCAAGCATTACTAGAAAAGCATTTTTACATTTCCCATAACCGTGCTGTCAACAGATAACTACATTAATTCATCATTGTTAGGCCTAGACTTTTCTCTCTGAAGCTGTATATTATAACTGTATATTATACACATATTATGTGTATTGCATATTTCTTCATTTTTTTGCAGCCAACTTACCTGTCACAGTTATATTTAAGGCACTTTTGTCATTGATGTATATCGCACGTGTCCTTCTTTTTAATCCCGACATCTATTTGCGATAGATTTGATGTGACTGACACGTGTGCTATGAAATAAGATTGTATTAGCCTGTGAATTTGCCAAGTGCATGAATGCCAAGGAAACAATAAGTATTGAGGTGGTAATTTCGTGCAAATATAAACCGTTTACCGAACCGTAATTGTAGACCGACCCTGTCCATCAACCATTGGTCGCGGCGCTCACAGAGGTATTAATTGGTTTAAAATAGTGATGAAATGTTCCTCTCGAGTGTGACCTCCATGTGGAGAGCGTGAGGTGGGAGAAGCGGGATGAAGTGAGACTTTAGCATGCAGCTGTCCCAGAACGGACCGGCCGCGTGCTGGAAAACTCTCAATTGCCGCGCGCAGGAGCCAGGTAGAAGTGGCGGGAGGCGCGTGGAGAGGCCGTTTAGGGCCATCGCGTGCAATTACCGACAATCAGAGGAGAGCTTAAGACCTGTTCTCAACAATGGGCCCGGTTCGCCACGTTCATGGGGGTGAGCGCTCAAGTGCGTGCAGCTGCGCGCTCACATTCAGCACCAGCAGCAGAGCTACCTCTCGCTCCGCAATTAGCAACTCCTTTCAGTTTTAAGCATTTAAAAAAGCGCCATATTATGCACTGTTTTTGCGTGCGGAATCATCTCTAGGAACGGGAACGAAATAAAGGGAGCGATTGATTGTCGCGTGAAGTAGGCCGCTGAGAGCGAATTTTCATAATTGTTGTCTTAATCCTGCACGTGAAAAATGTAAATTGCCTTTAAGCGCATATGAATGAGTTTGACACATGCCATTTGGAAGCTCGATTTTTGACCAAACAATCAGAAGATGGAGAAAATGGGACGTTTATGAGGGACTTGACTGTTAATATTCGCTATAAACATTTTTGTCTTGTGAAATATGTATTATTTTAATCAGCATATAGGCTAAGTGAAATATGTATTCCTCTTCCAGACGATAAAGAGCACGAGTGGATCGTGCGGACCTGCAGGAAGAGCTGGGATGAGTTCACTGGTCCCTTTCCAAGAAACAGCACACAGGAGGAAAAACAAGAATACCCAAACACAAGTGAGACATTGTGAATGTGTGCAGTCTGAATGAGACAACACAACAGCTTTTGACATTTATTCGTTTGTCTTATGCTGTTTAAACAATGTTTTCAAAAAAATTGAAAACTTCGATCCTGGCAGATGCTGGAGAACCAGCAACCATAAATATTATGGTATAAAAGCATATCGACAACACTACATTAAATGTTGTATTTGTCAATTAACAATTAAAAGACTTTAAAAGGAGCCTATTTATTTATCTTATTTCATGTTAATTTCACCATTTATGCTAATGCTAATCAAAAGTTGTAACTTTTAACATTCGTTAATGCCCGATTGGTCAGTATTAGTTTATGTTAGCTGATGCATTTACTGATATTAACAAATACCTTATTTTAAAGTTTGACAGCATGCATATCTTCATGCAAAATATTTATACTTTCTCATCAAAAATGTAAAATATTTCTATCACACACTATTCTAAATGCAAACAAGGAAAACTCAATTGGCATAATTATTAAAATTCTTACTGATTTTCTAATTTTTTAATTATTTTTAAATTATAAGTGAAATAATGTTCAAACCAGAATCTGATAAACCATAAAAGAAACAAATCTATTAATAAATCAATTTAGGTTTTAAATGTTGTTAAAACATTTTAAACACAGATTGTGTTTCCAGGATTGTATTTGGGGTTGGGTAGGCTAAAGAAACAGGAAAAGACTGTTACATCATACAGTGTATTCTGTCCAAGCTATTGGCAGATACTGCGCTAACATTAAACAGCTGAATGAATGAGCCAGATTATTGCTCAGCTCACAAAAATGACATGCAAAGTCTTTCGCTTTTAAAACTGTGTGTATGTTTGTGAGTCAGAAGAGTGTATGCTAGGAAAAGATTATGTCTTAGTGTCCTTTGAAACTGAACACGGGATTCAAGATCAGTCCTGTGATGTGGCCTGACAGGGAAATCCTGCATGTGATGGCGATGGAATCAGTGATGGAGTGATTATAGCAAACGCTGACCCGTGAAGGGTCTGCCAGCTCCTCCATCAACTCGTGATTGCTTCCTGCTATAGGTTTAGGGTGCACACTTATACACACAGACCCAATAAGGCCCATGAGTTATATGTATTAGACACATACAGATCTATAGTCTAGTCTGAACATCTGTAATTTAAATATATAGTACATTTTAAAATAAACGTAAGAATTTAAAAAAAAATTAATAAGGAAAATAATTGGGAAAAAATATAATAAATTACGAAAAATATTTAAGGTTCTGCAATGCATGTGTAGGAACGAAATAAACTGATTTTCTATGCTCTTCAAAATATTTGTCTATGCCAGCTTAGGTGCACTGTGTTAAAAAGCATTATGTTAATTTATATTTTATAATAAAATATAATAATAATTAATTAATAATTAATTTTTGGAGAAAAAAAATGAAACCATGAGAGAATGTGATGAATTTTGAATAGCACAGACTTTTAATGCCATTATATAATGTGTGTATTTGTTAATTTTGGAATGTAATAAAAAAACATTTATGATTCACAGACAAAGAAATAGTTTTTTTTTTTTGTTTTATTTCCTTTTGTTTGTTTGTTTGTTTGTTTGTTTGTTTTTGTTATTTTTTTTACAAAACAGAAGTGGGGAAAAGTGCTTACAGGTTACCTGTCTTAATAAATACAACAATGTAGAGGCCTGGTCCTCTATTCAGAACACTTGAGCATATTTCTTAGATTTAAGTTACAATTTCAGACTTTTCCCCTGGTCTCAGACCTGTACACAGATCTGATCTTTTAGTATACAATGTGTCTGCAGCAAGTATACAACATTCTTGCTCTCTGGTCACGGCTGAGGCTTATACGGCACACATGTATGGATACAACAATGAAACAGACACATTCGTCTCCCACACAAAGTTAAGACACCGCTTAAATAAAAATACATGTACATTTTCTTTACACATTTTTTTTTACATTTCACTGAAGTGCTCTTGTAATCTTTCTTATACTAAACGGCTGTTGTTTCTTTCTGACTTTCTTTTCTTGGCACAAAATGCTGTTTGTCATTTATCCTTTCTTTATCCTCATGTGGTTAGTATTGTTTTTCTCATTGTAAATGACTTTTTTTTTGTAAAAATCTTAATACTAAGATAAATGTTTTTGTAATTTATTTATGGCAACAGTAACTGCAATGCATTTAAAAAAAATAACTAGTAAAATCTGCAATTATTTTTAGAGAAGATCTCAAAGGTTTAGATGTCTTCAGGATCTTTGAAAACGTCGAAAATCCTTGAAAATCTTAAACTAAAACAAAAAATAATATGGCAAATTTCTTGCATCTGAAACCTTAAATAAAACAATTTATAACAAACCATCTGGTTTCCAAAGAGAATGTCAACAAGTAATTACGATCACAATTTGTTGTTATTTTTAAACTTTTCCCTAAAATGAATCAATTCAAGTATAAAATTAAAATGATTTGTATCAAAAAAGCTTGACTTTTTTTAAGCCTCGAATAACAGAGATGCTATAGCATTGCATTTCATGCTCTATAAATTTTGTCCTTAAATTTGGGAATCAAAAAGAAAGTAAAAAAGCATTACTCACTTCAAATCCATTAATCTAAGTAAAACATACATGTTTAATAATGGCACTAGGATTTTTTTTTTCACTTTTTAGCAAGGAAAAAATGATATAACATCTTACCACCTTGTCATTTTCCCCATCCACAGCTCTTAGCCTTTATTCCAATCTATATCTTTAACACTGATGCAGGTAACTTTACATTCCTTGTGTTTGCATTCATTCTCCAAAAGATCTGAGATGAATCTATCAGGAGAGAGGACGAACCAAGAGCACTTCTAGTCTTTGTACAGTGTTTTTTGTCCGAAAGTCCAGATTCTGGTCTCGATGACAAAAGTCTTAAATTCACAGGTCACAGATAAGTCTTTTCCGTAAATGAGCGTGACTGGATGCAGGTGAGTAAAATCCTGTCCAATGAAGCCAGAGAGGAAACAGTCTCTCTCCTTGGGAGTTCAAAGGTCAAGAGCATGAGGGACCGTGACCCTCTCCTTGAGCCAGATCCCACTTCTGGGGTCTGTGGAGGAGTGGACGGAAGTTTGGAGCATGAGGTCAGGGGTCACCGTGAGGCGGGGCGGTGGGGCGTTAGCGGCTTAGAGGGAGCTGGGGTAACGACATGGCTTGATGAGGGAGGCTCTGTGCAGTAAGCACGGAAAACGGATGACCTGCGAAACCAAAATAAACATGATGTTAATCTGATTGCGTAAATTTTAATTTTTATGATAAAATCTCAATTTAATATGTAGAGTCACATAAAAGACAAACAGTGGTAATGTCTTTTTGTTCATCCAATGGCAAATGTGTGGAGGATTTGGGAAAACTGTACGTTTTCAGATCACATTTAACTATAGAATATTTCTATCACTGTGTTAAGGATTACAGTTTAAATTTCAGCCTTAATCCCTTCAGACCCTCCGTCCACTGGAATGTACATCATATGTTTTGTGGTACAAAACAACAAAAATGCTGATCAACCAATCAAAATACGGCACATTGATTAAACGTGGGAAAAATCAGGTTTGAATGGGTTAAAAAAACATTTATGCATTGTCCATGTTTAAAAAAAAACACTCACTTTCGATGTACCCGTGCAGGGCCACCATGCGTGCTCTCTCAGGACTGCCGAAAGGGGAGTAATGCAGTTCATCGGGCAGTGAAGGGGGCATGCGGGCCTGAGGGTGTGATTGAGGTGGACCGCCGTGCTGTGGGGTGTGCTTTTTATGTCTCGCTCTGCAGTTTTGAAACCAGACCTAAAAAATATTAGAAAAATTATCTAATTAAAAAGTCTCTTTTTACTGCATTCTATTCGAGAATATGACCCAGGTATACTCATGTTTTGTTATTTACTGTATAATGTAAAGAACATTCTATGAAAAATATTACTTTAATATCTTTAATATGCACTTGAAATGAATATAAAATCAATGCTTGAGATCAAATGTTGATGCTCCTAAACTCATAAATTGATAATGAGACTTTAAACTGGATTTTACAAACAGGGTCACAAATAATCAGAAGAGAGTGAGAGAGAATGAAATGGTGTTTCGTTACCTGTATTACTCGTCTACTCAATCCGGTCATGTCTGCTAGTTTCTGAAGGGTTTGAGCGTCAGGGTTGTTGTCCTGGGCAAACTGCGCCTGCATTACCTGTTCATGCAATAAGTTTCACAGTTAATACTACATGTGTTTTATTTTTCTTTATGATTGTTTAGAAAATGACTATATAAAACACCAGTTTAGCTCATAAACTCTTGAAGATAAAGGTGTTACCAAAACAATTCTTAGCAGCAATACCATAGAAGAACCCAATTGAGTGATTCTCACGAAATTAGTCTTGTGGGGTGTCATGAAATATTTTGATAAAAAAGTAAATGCAAAGTAAAAGTATCAAAATAAGAAGCATACAGTTACAAACATCTTTTTATGTACTATTTTGCACATGATTTCAAATGACATCATACAAACCAATTTTGTTGTTTTTTACACATTTAAGGGGGAAATTTTCATTACCACAACGTGTCCATGACTGGATTTGGGTTCTTTGACATGGAAATATTTATAATTAAAAAAATCTAAAAAATAAAAAGTTTCAGTGCATGTTATACTATAAACATTTACAGTAAAGAAACATGTGGTATTTAGTGATCATTGGTAAATGTAGAGACAATAATAAGGAATATAAATGTGTCCAAGACCAATTTTCTCATCCTCCGCAACAATGTTCAATCATTGTTTAATCCCTCAAGGAACTAACATACAGTAACACAAAAAATTGTTGGAAGGGACATAATTGACTGTGACACTCAAGATGGCTACCAGGTAAGCAGTTCTTATTTTTTCTCTCCAGATAAAAGTTTAAAATTTTGTTTGTCAGAGTACCTAGACAACTTTTTAGTTCTCATTACCGAACATGAGTTTGTAAATGCATATATTTAATGTTATATCATGTTGCGGTAATGATAATTTTTGATAATGATAATCTAAAAAATGTAAATAATTCTATAGGAAATATTTTTTAAATCCTCTAAAAATAATGGTTATAGTGTAGGTCAGACCTTAATCTTATATTTGCAAAAAAAAAATTTGGCTTCAAGGGCTTTTAAAAAAATCTGATGCTGGACACCTTCTAAATCTAGATTTCCTGAGAATCACCCAATATGGTTCCGAAAAGAACAAATCGGCCAAAGTGATTTATTTCAGTCATTTCTTTTTATAGTCTAAAAAACCTTTATGCACTACAGAGAAACTTTTGTGGAACAGAGAGGATCTTCAGATGGTAAAGGTTATTTATGGTTCTTCTACGGCATTGTGTAGCATTGTGAAATATTTCAAGAGTGTAGGATTTCTCTTCAAATTTTGCATGTATTAGGGGCATTTCATTTGAAGAGTCATGATGGGAGGTAGTGTCTCAAAACTAAGAATGGGAAAATAGAAGATCTATGGAATATGAAATCAAAGAGTTTGTGAATCACTCAAAATAATAACTGTCTAGTAGTGACACTACCAAAAAACATTTATGCATCTGGCAGATGCTTTTATCCAAAGTGACTTACAAGCTATGCATTTTTTTTTATCAATATGTGTATTTCCTGGGTTCAAACACATGGCCTTTTACACTGCTATGCAATGCTCTACCACTAACTATACAGAAGCAGTATAAAGCTATACAAATAAAGCTATTAAAATAGTATGTTAAGTAGGGTAGGAATAATCTAATATAGCACCACCAGTTGCCAAATGTACACAAAAAACTCCAGAGATAGGATTTGCTGTCCAAAAGTCAACCACACACCTGCTGTTTAACAATAATGTGAATTATTTTCCACAATTACCTGCAGTTGCTCCGCTGTAAAGGATGTTCGTGCCCGTTTGGCCGGTTTTGGTTGACTGTCCTGTTCCGAGGGCACGGCCCCTTCTAGAGTAAGTCCACTTCCTGTGCAAAAACCAGGCAATTTAGTGATACTATAGAAAACGAGGAACCTCGTTATTCACGTATAACGAATCTGCGCACACTTACCACTCTCAGCGGCCCGCTTTAGGTTTTCCACCATGGTGTCGTAATGGATCCGACATAAAACTTTTTCCTCCACCAGTCCGAACTCCTCGCCTGTAGAAAGCTGACGTTTGCAGGAGAAACACGCAAAGCAGGCCAGATGGTAGGCGTTACCCCTGGCTCGCCGTACCCAGTCGCTGGCATAGATCTGCCGGCCACAGCGGGCACACTTTGTACCAAACCTACTGTGAGACAGAGAAAGGCTTGGGCATCAATACTTCATCCTTAAACTGTAGTGAATCAACGTTAAAACATGTTATAGGGTAATTTTATACTTGCCAATGTTACTAAAGCTCATAACCTAATGTGGTAATTCAGAGCTTAACAATAAGAATGGCCTAGAATCAGGGGATTGGAGGGCCATTCTTATTGTTAAGCTCTGCATTACCACACTATGTTTATAAGCTTTAGTATCATTGGCAAGTATCAAATTTGCATGGAAATGCGACTCTTGCCCGTCAGGGCAAGAGTTGCATTGCCATGCAAATTATTTTGACCCAGGATACCCAGCTGAAGTCATTTTTAGTGATTTACTGTTTTTTTACATACAATCATCCTACGTAATTTGAAAATCAAACTTTGATGCTCCTACTGTCTTCATTAGATTATGAGACTTTAGCCTGGATTTCACAGACAGGGTCATATTTAAATGTTTTTAAAAAGCTTTTTATTGAGTGCCATAATGACAGACAGAGATGGGACCAAGTCACACATGTGCAAGTCTCAAGTAAGCCTCAAGTCTGAACCTTCAAGTCTCAAGTAAGTCCCAAGTATTTTTTTTCTTGGGCAAGTCAAGTCAAGTCGAGTCACAGGCTATGTCAAGTCCTGTAGTAAGTCAAGTCAAGTCCAAGTCAAGTCACCTTATTATTTTAATTTTACCTGCAGAATCTTATCTTAATAAAGTGACAAGATATACAGTAAGTAACTATCAGTAAATTACAATAATTTGGATTTGCATTGTAAATACTCATGTTCAGTAAAATACATCTTGGAATCAAACAAAATTGTAACTTCATAAATTATTTATTTTTCACTTCTGCCAACCGTGTTTGAAATTTTCCACATTGAGTCCATAAAACAAATAACAGCTTAACATCCAACAGACCCCTCTCTGAACACCTCCCTCTCTCTCAAACACAGTTCACGTACAACATTAAACTTTGTTACATTTCTCCTCTCTCTCTCTCTCTCTCTCTCTCTCTCTCTCTCAAACATGTGCCCAGAAAAAACGAGCGCGTCGCATCTCTTCCGTTCGCGCGCCTAAATTTGAAATAACGAACTTGAGCGCGCAAAAGACGCGACATGTGAACCGCCCCTAACATTGTAGAATCAAGTAATTTTTCTCTGTGTGTGTGTTCAGGTGGCAAACTTGAAAAAGAAGTATTCAAAAATAAAAATAAGTATTTAAAAAAATAAATCAAAATTATTTTGCCCACATATTTGTCCCCAACACAGAATGATGAGGGCTACATTAGCTATTATTACATTAGCTAACTACCAACTAACCAGATATTAACAAATTGACAAGCACTTACTGGGCATAATGGCTCTTTAAAGAGTAACTAAACCCTAAACCAACTTTTTTTAGTTAATGATCTGTAAGAATGATGCTTTATTAGTGCTGTTCATTGATTTTAGTAAGTTTTTTGACATTTGGATATAAAGTGTTTCAATACTACAATATATGGTGTAAAAACGTCTGAGTGCTGCCCTCTTCAGGTTGAACGGTGGCTACTGCAGTTGAATTTTCCTATTGGATGTTGGGTCCAAGAAATAACTCGTGACGTAAGCAGGTTCAAGCTCACCACGCCCTTGTTACGATCTCACCACACACTTAGTTCGTCCCCTCTATCTCCGTTGGGATCTGCCCACTTTTCTTGCATTTTTCAAATATTGCAGTGGGTGGAGTCAGGCTCTGACCAGGGGTTTAGTTACGCTTTAAATGACGACCAAAATTGGAGGTTGCCTTCTGGCTGCTTGTGATTTTAATGTTGCATGTCTTGCAAAGCACTGTTCGTCTTTTGCAATCTTGTTGAAGCCAAAAGCGATGACCCTCCGTACCCCTCCGGCTGACATGTTGATATCTGATCTAAGTGGGCGTGGTGTGCGTAAGGTACGAGAGGGCATGACGAATGATAGTGTCGTGATTCAGTCATGACATTCTCAGCCTGCGCTCCAGCTGGGTCGACTTTATTTTTTAAAAGAATTTATATATTTTATATTCAAACTGAAAACATGATGTGATTAACACTCAAGTCATTCAAGTCATCGTGTCTCAAGTCAAGTCAAGTCCCGAGTCTTTAACTTCAAAGTCCGAGTCGAGTCTCAAGTATTTTATTTTTTGTCAAGTCAAGTCACAAGTCACAAAAATAGCGACTCGAGTCGACTCGAGTCCAAGTCACAAGTCCCCATGTCTGATGACTGAAAACAGGCTTACCTGTTTACCATAAAAAACTGTTAATTTTTTGTTGACAAAGAATCATAACATATAGAAAACATAACATATATTGCTTAAGAAACAAAACAACTGCCTGCTAAATATGAATTAACATGTATTAAAAATTACTTTCGTTTTCCTCACAAAAAGCTCTTATTGGCAAAAACAATACAGATACTAGACTGAACCGTGTCCAGAAAGATAACCCCTAAACCTGTCTGACACGGTTGTAAAATGTTCAGTCCAAACAAATTACTAATAATCGTATGAGCCACAGGTTGAGAGGAAATAAACTGAGCTGATAGGATCCACAAACCCTGTTTTGATTTAATCCAACAAAGTGTGTATCACATGTACACACTGAGGAAAATATACAAAAGCTTTCACTGGGATGGTACCCTTATAAAAGGTCCTAATATATCATGTAGGTGCAGATATATGTGAGGTACTACTATGTACTCTTTTGGTACAAAGGTGGACTTTCCGAAAGGATACCACAGCTTTTGAAGCTTTTATCTGAGAGCGTTTTAGTACTTCTATTTTTAATCATTACAAAATTTCACTGTAATTACATGATAAAGATAATGCATTTTATTCAATATGCTATATATTGTTAAATTATATTTTATTATATTATAAATATGGTCATTTAATTATATATTACTTATTTAATTATATTACCTACAATTTGGCCATTTACAGTGCATGCATTTTGTGTCTTTAAAACTTTATAAGTAAAGAAACTAATATAATTACATTTTAAATTAAAATGTAAAAATCTTCCATTGATGTCCCAAAATGTTAATCAACAGCAACAGTGTCATTGCAAGATTTGCATGACGAATTGTGATTGGTCTTTCCTTGCATTTATTTAAGCATTTAAAAAAATACAATGTCACATATTATCTTTCTCTTCCCTGTAAAACTATTCTGCCTTAAAAGTTTGTTTAATCTAATTAGCTTTGAAATTCATTTCAACTTACTATTTTAAATATTGACAAGCGATAAGTTGCCATAACTTAATAAGTTAAAGTAACATAAACAATATGTTGATATAATCTACTGATCAAATCAGTACCGATAGCACACATATTACACAGAGCACAGTATGAAAGCCTAAAACCTCAGCTTGTGTACAACTTTATTTTTCACTGCATTCGTATTGCATTGCATCATCAGATATTTTTCAAAGTGCAAATATAGTTTGCATGTTGAGTTAAAATTCCTGATTCCTAAATTTATTCCCAGCCAACTGCAATTTATACACAAACCCTGCATTTTTAGGAGCTATGCAGACATGTACAGTAGTTTATAGTATCTCCCTTGTTATTCTGTGCCCGACATGATAAACAATTGTACAGTTATGCAAACAAACAACAAATATACAAAGCCTGCAGTAATAAACTCTGATTATCAGGTGCTATTTCGACCGGCCACGTTTGGCTCGATTGCTTTTTGACCCAGACATCACATTTAGGTGACCAAAGAGGGTTTCTGTGCTCCACTGTTGAGCAGACCAACCTGGCTAGAAGCAGAGACTCGGGCTAATGCTCTGCAGATGGCAAGTCATGGCCCCCTTTTTGCCCTGAATCTGAGCCCCCCATGCCTCCCCCCATCACCACGCCTCTGTCATTGGGAACTCTTGTGTAAACAAAGTGTCGTACACAACCCCCTCTGACTGCAAAAAAATCGTGGGATATCAAGATAGCCAGTTTGGCCATGTTTCACCCGTCTGTACTACTGAAGAATGATGACACCGGGCCAGCTCGCTGAAATCCCCACAGTGGGGCCCCTGGGGCCATCCAGTGGGAATGACATCATAGCCGCCATGCAGGGAACTTGATGGGGCTCAGGGAAACAAAAATTATTTTTGCCTCTTTGCTCGAAGATACTACCTTACTATTTCCCTTTAGTCAACAACTCCAAATGTTACAATTCACCGCCTTTCCAAGGCAAAAATTCGAATTCAGTTATTTGTCTTTTATAAATAAAAAGTAAATTTTACTGTATGCACTTAAAAAAATAATCTTGGCCAGAATTTATAGAAAACTTTATAGTGCCAAAAAGCATGACAAGCACTTTTTATTATTGCTCACAAGTATTACAACACCAACTCCTACAAAGCTTATGCTACCTGAATATAACCCTGTTTCTCTTTTGCAACACTGATTTTGGAAAGTATTTTTCCTATCTTTGGAAGTCAGTGGGTGCTGTCAACTGTGTGCTCATCATTATAAAAATATTTTCTTTTGTATTCAACAAAAGAGGCTCATACAGGTATAAAACAACACAAGGGTCAGTGAATGGTGACATAATTTTAATCTTTGAGTAAATTATCCCTTTAAATTGTATTTAGCAATAAATAAACTAAATTAAATTAATACATGTTAAGGTGTTACTTTACTTGTTGCTTCAATCTGATTAGGCAATTTTGGTGTCCATATATACTTGTAAAAGTGTTAACCTGTATGGTTGTAAAATAGATGGTCTCTGCCAATCACCACTTAAGGAGGATGAGACAGTCGAAAAAACAAAACCAAACCTGAATCGAAATCCTTGAGAAATATTTACCTTCCTCTTACATAGCCTACAAAATA
This sequence comes from Paramisgurnus dabryanus, assembly GCF_030506205.2. Classification (NCBI taxonomy): domain Eukaryota; kingdom Metazoa; phylum Chordata; class Actinopteri; order Cypriniformes; family Cobitidae; genus Paramisgurnus; species Paramisgurnus dabryanus. The sequence continues at coordinate 22,515,503 of NC_133346.1, forward strand.
TTGTTACAAAAGGCACGCCTCATGTGTTGATGCCTGCAAAAAGTATTCAAAGGACTTTCTGTGTACATTGCGCACGATATTCTTGACAGCATAATTCCAGACAAAGAATACAATGTTTGAGTAATGATGCATTTCAGACATGTGTTTAGAGGAGAAACATTGCGGAACAGAGCTGAAACCTCGCATGGCACTTCATCTACCGCAAAAAGGCCATAAAAATCTTAAAGGGGATTTTTCTGTGTCGTTTAGATCCGCATGTCCGTGCGTTGTTCTGCTTATTTTAAAATAATTTCTGTCATGCACATCGTACTTGGCGAGTTTCACTCACCATCAAAAAATTCACCTTCAGCACTTTTGTAGAGATACACATTTTTAAATAAAATTTTCAACTAAGCACTGCGTCAAAAAATTGGGTTATATTAAAAAAAATTTATATTTGACCCAATAATGGGTTAAAACTGCAGCATTTTGGGTTGAAACAACCCATCTTAGGTTAAATTACAACCCAATGGGCTGGGTTCGTACCTTTTGACTGGGTTGAAAATAATAACCCAGCATTTTTAAGAGTGTGTATTATAATCTGCATAAATCTTTCTCTCACAACAAGAAGACCAATACAGAAAATGTTATGCAATTTGAAAAGTTTTAGTGCTGTTAGCTAAGACAGAACTGTTACTGTCCCTCACACCCATGGTTTTGGAAAACCCTTAACCCTAAGTATCAAATTCAACATGCAACAGCACTGTTTTTCATGCAGACATAAATTAAAGTTTAAATCATGTGACTTGATGAATAGATGTGTATTACGTTTCTAAGAAATCAGACTGGTGGACAACACATTTATATAGGCTATAAAAACAACCATTTAACCCATTAGTAACCACCTGAAACACATAACAACACCGTAGCAACCACCGACAACATCCTATAATGGCGGTGAGTTTAGTACGAGCGATAACCATCCCCCATTTCCTGAAAATCTGCAAGAATTTAGTGTTGAATATGTAGAGAATTAATCACTTTTGGATTACATTACATTTATGCGTTTTGCAGACGCTACTATCCAAAGTGACTTACAAGCGGCATATTTTAATCATTACTGTATGTGTGTTCTCTGGGAATTGAACTCCTTCTTTCAAACGTATATATCCAGTCCAGAAAAAACACATTTCATCCCTTTACTGTCATATCAGGCACATGCCGCACACCCAAATGTTTTTCCCACATACTCCGCACAGGTTACACAAAAAGTCTTCTATGTACACACAAGCCATTAGAGTACGTCATCTCCTTCCCCAAATCTACCAATCTTCGGTCCACAAGAACCCACTGGGGTTACTGCTTTACTCCATCACTCTGTCCTTATCCTTCGGTTCCTGCGTTTAACAGCCTCTGCTGACTTCATGTGTGGCCTGATCTGATGCTCACGCTTTTGCAGTCGTTTTTTTTTTGTGCGTGTAGGTACGGTCTCTGACCTTCACCGCCAGATCTTCGGCCATACCTCCACCCCCACCTCTCAGGCACGCAGGCTAAGCCCACTTTGATTTCCTGCAATTACACTCTATTAGAGAAACTGTCAGTCTGGCCTAGATGAGAAGCGGACATAAATGAAACATATCTCCTTGTGTTTTTTTTGTTGCAAGAAATCAATGGAAATCCATTTCCTGTGAAAGCGAATATTGGCCGTCTTGTAAAGAAGCTTTGTAGCAACACAAAAACAATCCAGCTGCCAAAAAATAAACTGATTCAGATCGGTCTGTGCTGAAGATACACAAACATCTCTCAACATCTACCTGGGTCATTTCTATGCGGTACATTTTCGTGACCTCATCATATGTCTTAATTCGATAAAACTTAACATTTTGAATCATATTAATTCGTTTTCTTAATCTTCTTTTATTGAGGTAGATGTTGCTATGTTTGCTATGCACTGCTTTTTAAAATAGTGTTCAATGAGAACATTTCAAAGAAATATGTCATTAAATTACAACACAAGCATAACCATAGGGCACTGTGTATGATAAAGACATATAATGGCCATCTCAGTGTCACACCATCTGACCATTTTTATCAAAGTTAATTTTTGTCACCTTGTCTGTGAAATCCGGATTAAAGTTTTATCATCTCATAATAGGATTTTGATTTAATTTCACATTTACTGGGTCAATATTAAAGATATTAAGGTTATATTTTCACAGACTGACTGTTCTTTATGTCATTATGATTTAACATGACAGGGTGATAATTTTAGATAATTTCATAGCAAAATTATATAAAAAGGTCACAGTGAGGCACAATGAATACATTTGCACCATGACATTAACTATCATCAGTAACTGCAGGTTAAGACTAAACATGTTTATGTCCAGATCTATAAATATACAGAATTAATGCTGTTTAGGATCCTCGGTACTAAAACGATTCTAGCACATTATATAAAGCTGAAAACCACTCACAACGTCCTGCCACTTGTATACTCCCTTTAAAAAAAAACACTTATCCTCCTTTCTCTATTCTGAGGGAAAGTGCTTTCTTGGCTTCGGTGTTTCAACAACCGTTTGCTGAGGACTTCAACAAGAGTCAGTGCCACTACAGAAGAAAACATGTGTTCACGTGATCATTAAACTTAACTCCACAAGCTTGGAGCTATTACTGTATCTTTGACAGAGCCAACATGAATACATCATAGAGTCAATCACAATGCTGCTGCAGGGCATTCCTGCGACTGCATGGAAATAAAAAAAAGAAACACAATGATTAACTGTGTATTTAGTAATGAGAAAACCATCATAGATCCATGTGGTTGCTTTTTATAAAATACAAAACTAAAGAGAAATGTGATATAGTATAAAACAAAGTGCTTTAGCTTTCTATCTATTTTTGTATAGTGTATAAGTGTACATTTCCTGTAAATATATAAAATACTAAATATTGAAAATATATTTACTTTTTAAGAAGCAAAGTTCCTTTGAATTAACATAATGTATTTTTGTAGCTCAGTAATAAAGCATTCGGTTAGCAGCAAAAGAACCCCACACTTTATGATACCTAATGCGCAGTAAATCGGATAAAAGCATCTGCCAAATGCATAAATGTCAACATTAAACATGCAAATCACAGCAGCTTTAAGGTCAATTAAAGGAAACATGAATAATATTACTATTTGTATGATAATTAATAATAATAAAATAATATACATTCAAAAACTTGACAAAGGTGTACAACTTTATCATCATGTATTTAACCAGCATCAATAAAGGTGCAATGGCTAATTTTGTTGCTGCAAAATTCCGTTGTACTAAACCGCAACTGGCCATCTTGAGAATATGGTTTCCTCTACACTAAGATCTATAAAATAATCACCAATAAAATCCCTGTTTTGCGGCATGTTACCATTTCTAATTTCACACACCCAAAGTTATCAAGCAGCCACTAAGACATCCCGACATCTCTCAACTGTTGCTCACTGAAGATCAGAGTATTGATTCACCATCTTCTGGAGTATCTCTTCAGATTATTGGTCTTAACATAGAAAACAAAGCCTCTCTTGCAACACAGCATTGACATCTTAAAGGGCCAGTCATTTACATTGACAGGCAATAAGCAGGGGAGGCTGGCCAATATCATACAACCATTCACAGGCCTTGCTGAGTGCTCTGCAATCATGGCATATCTCAATCCTTCTACCCTCAATGCAGTTCCACAGCTTTTCCTGCCTGGATCTCCCTCTTTCAATGCCTCCCTGTAAGCATATTACTGACTCTCACCAGAGGCTGATACTGTCTATTCAATTGTTTAACTTGTCCTTAATGCTTTCATTTGCAGCCAGGGAAATAGTTCCTAGAAACTAGCAGTACCATTAGACTTTTTATAGCAGGAGATATTTTAACAATCAAATGGGTAATTATGGCAACGATTAAGACTTCTCCTTAAAATCCTATTTGAATCTATTTTTGGCAGTAAGATAATAAAAAAAACATCAGATCGATTATTGTACTGTATTTAATGACAATAAGCTGTAATTTTGTTTGTTTTGGTTTAGACTAAGTTTATGTTTACTTTAATTTTATTGAAAGCACCATACTGAAACAAAGCAATAAAGAAGCCAAACTACTAATCTCTTTATTTTTAAACTAATGGACAAACTATTTGTTATAGGTAGGCATATATAAAATATTTCTAATAAATTGATTTTAAAAGGTCGCCAGTTTTGATGTTGCAAAATTTTTAGGTTGATCATATAATTGTTGATCAAAAAAAAAAAAAAATGTGATCATATAAATTGTAAAAAATAAATTGTTTTCATGGCTTTGTCATGCAGAGAACATATCTGAAGAAACGAAGAAATTTCGATTTTGACACAACAATACGCAACACTCAACGCAACATCACTTGTGAGCAAATAATACCTTAGCATTTTTTTATTATATTTCGTTATTATATACAGATATTTTTTTGAGGACAGAAAGTGAAAAACTTACCCTACCTGAAATAATCCATTTTACAAAAGATTTCCTTGTTTTTAATGTAGCAGCTGCTGTGCTGTCGTAGTGAAGTTCTGCAGACTGAACACTCCAGACATCTCACGTGCCAAATCAAATTATTAACCTGTAATAAACAAAGCAGGTGATATAATAATAACACTAATAATAATAATAATAATACAGTGTGTTATATAATAGTAATTACGTTAGGTCTAAATGTGTGATTAAAGTTAGCATTGTAAATGCTATTTAAAATGCTGTAAAATAAATAGGTTAAAACGTACACACGTACGCACAGTGGTAAAAGCAAAATGTATAGGCCCATATGATTATAATATGATTATCTCAATGTAAAATTTATACCAGTTGACCTGCGTTCACTTTATGTAAAATTGAGTTAAATTTAATTTACAATGCATTATTATTTTATTGAATTTTAAGCGTAAATAATTTTTAAACATAAATTGGTTTATAAATCGAACAAATTGTAAATAACATGATTATACATTTTAACATTACTATTAAAATAAAGAAAGTTATCTTTACAATTTTTGGAGTAATATGTAGTGTAATTATTTTAATGTTAAACTAGTATAATAATTTTTTAGAGATTCTCTGAGTAAAAAAATCAAAGGCATTGCAACGGGTGAGGGATCTGACAATCTACAAAGAAACAGTCTAAAATTGTTCATCCTGGCCGAACTGTAAAAGGGTCTAAACTCACACGCATGGTTTTATGAGTTTCCGCAAAAAAAGCCAAACAGAGAGGAATCGCGAGCTGATCCTAGCACACGCACTTCCTGATAAACAAGCAGCACGCGAGTACACGCGCGAGTGCAGGGCAGTGATACTGTCTCAACAATGTCAAAAAACAAATAATGTGGGCAAAATAGCAAATTAATCGTTTTAGGGAGAAAACTAAAAACCGCAGAAAACATATCACTGGATTCAAATATTCATAAAATATTTAAAAAATATTCGCAATTACTAAACTCAAATGTTCTGTTGAGATTAACTTACATGTTTTTTATGTTTGGGTTTGGAGAAACCCCATGATGCACGGGTAAAATAACTAATTTTAAGATAAACCTTTTTTCCCTTTAAATTCTTTTAATGTGCTACTTTGACCCATTTGAATGTAAAATAGTATTTAAGCTTTAATGCTCGTAATTTAAAAGATGCTATAGAACAATACAATTAAATTAAAAAACCTAACAAGAAATGTATTACTATTTTGGCCTGTAAAAAAAATGCCTTTGCTTTTAAACATATTTATAGGCTACCAGATTTTTCATAAACAACAAAATAAAGTACATTGCGGATGGAGGACAATTAAATATATATTTTTATTATTATTTGTATCAGGTTAAAACTGTGTTTATACTCAAGTTCTTAAAACATTAGAAAACATCATATTCATACTCTCAATATTATATATAAATTATATTAAATGTTCTTAAAGCTTTTAGAATGACTTTGGGGTGTCCCTTACCCCAAACAGTATAATTATTAATTCATAAACAATAAATCTTAAATTAAATTAATACTTTAGTTCAGACTAAATCCCAGCAACTGAAAACTTTTACAAAAGTCATGCTCTTGGTCAATAGACTAATATTATATAACACAATTCACTCGTCACATAAGATGACACACTCACACAGACACACACGCCTTCGTACCTTCAGCAGATATCTGTCCAAGATCTCAAGTCCACAGCTCGCGCACACGTTCTTCCCGGTGGACGGAACGGAGGAGGCGGTGGATGTGGGCGAGCAGATGGACGGAGTTGAAGGAGGACTGGGCGAAGAGCGCGTATCGTCTTTCTCCATATTAGACCTGTGTGATTCTCCGTCGGAGTGTGACTGCAACAGTGATATCAAAGAATTAACACAAAACAGACATTTATATAAAACTTTATGAGCTGCATTTAACATTTATAGTTTAGATGTATTTCGTTTTAATTAATATTTCATTTTGAGGGTTGTCAATTCATAAAAGCTATAGAACTTCAGTTTGCAGAACTATTTCAAATCCGATTTCATATGCATTTCTCCATAAGCTAATGTGAAATATTATGATGCATTAAAAAGCAAGTGCTGTGTTTTGAAGGCCCCTATTGGAAAGACAAAACGCACCACTGCGGAGACACAAAAATAAAGGATTATTGTTGGAAACACTCACCATTGCGTGTCCGTGTTGACTGTCCACGCAGCGTGATGCTCCCGGTGTGCTTTGTGAATCTGGCGAGATCACCTAGAAAACAGAAGCCACAGTCAACCCACGGGTCTCCATCTCAGGCATCTCATCTCTCCGAGACATCGTTCCCCCTGCTCTATATATGTGGCCAAAACAATAAAAACGCTTTTAACAGTGCATTGAGAGCCTCGCAACAAAAACTCACTGTTTTAATGAAGCGATTTCAATTTGGATTGATTTTTTTCCCGACACTTAACCCGTGCCTCTTCCCATAATCGCATTTTCACGCAATCCAGGGAGCTGAAAAAAATAAACTACCTGCAATTACAAATAGCTTGAAATGCTCGCGATAAGAGGACCCCAGAGTGTCAATTTCAACTGCCAATCAGGCAAAGCGACGGGCCACCCAAAGAATTGCAAATTTGATTTTTAATGGCAGTAATTAAAATCTAATTTTTCCTCCGCAGACTTGGCATGTGAAGAGGGTGGACCGCAAATCACACTATTCATAATAGATCCTGATTCTCATGACATCACTTTAAGGTGAAGATGTTACAGGCTCTGGATGATGATAAAGAGGGGACTTGTGCAACGAGATTTCACACTGAGCAACATGTTGGCATTGTCACAAAGCCATTTCGTTTGTGTAACTCGTATTTTCATCAAATACATGAATGTCATGCAGAAGAAAGACGTGGTGGTATTAAATGTCTTACCTGTTTTGTGGGAATTCCTTCGGATAGAAATTGATTTCCCTCTGATAGAGGGGCCAAAACCTCATTTTTCCAATACATGAAAAAGCCCAGAAACCACGGCGATTTTTGATAAAGTTAACCCCCTCTTTGCGTATCCTCAAGATGCAAGCTCTTTGCCTTTTGTGTATGTTTATCCAGTGCGCACTGGATGCGCGGTCAATTTCGGTGTAATATCAACCCAGTTCACTCTTTCCTTTATAAAAGTCAATAAATAACGACAGTCCTGTAAAAAAAACAACTCTGTGAAATCTAAAAAAGTCTTCACTTTGGTAATACGTGAGTAAACCGGACCAGATGCGGCCGAGCGCACGCAGTTCGTCAGGACGCCTTATTCAGAACTGTTTGCAGGATATTTCCTACGACTTTTCCTCTCTTTTGGGATGCAGTTGTTTGAGTACAGGAAGTGGAGAAAATTAAGGGGCTGGCAGGTTTTGCTCCTGCTCTCCTCATAGGCAGTCTCTGAAAGTTTGCAGATCAGAGGGGAGGGAAGACGACGTACTGCACATGGGAGTTTGTGAGAATGGTTTATGTATCGAAATGTCGTGATACAGGATACAGAGACCTTGCATTATGCATGATGCTTTTGAATTGTCTGATAAGGAAAAAATGAATCAAATATTTCAATAATAATAATTAAAGAAAAACAAGTCTACAATTAATTAAAGCATGCAATTGTATTATTTTTCTAAGTATTGCATTTTTAGCACATTTAAGTTAAAAAAAGAGACGCACAAGCCTTGAATGTAAAATACGTAATATGCATTACCTTCCACTTCATATAATACATGCCTACATCACGTATTATTCATTATTGTCGGCGACATATTTTAACATTTATTAATTTTGCATTCACGATCGTCTGTTATAATTATTAAGCTTAATTACGCATGGTTTCAGAATTTTGTATTCATTAGATTTGATCCTATAAATGTATTTTGTTTCGTTACACAGATTGCAAACTCTGTTCACTTTGTTTATTTTGAAAATGTTACCAAAGATTGAAGTATATGAATACTCATTAATCAGGAGCATCACGTTGCAAAAACAAATTACTTTAATTTTATTTGTTTAAAGATCCTGTTCAAGCAATATAATGTGAAATATAGCAGCAACATCATGTTAAGGTAGCTTATATTTATAACGTCTAAATGTACTCTATATGTATCATTTAAATTAAAATATTTGTATGCAAATTATTTTGCAAACTATACGAGAGTTTTATATTTTATTTGAAAGGGTTCAAAATTGTAATGAGAGAAAGAAACTCTCAAGTCTAAAAGCGGCATGCTGTTATTTTGTTGGGGAGAACAGTGAAGAAAAATCCAATGCAATCAAATATTCAGGTACACTTCTCCGCTTATGCTGTTGCACAATGGAGGTGTAACGATTGTGCGCCTGTATATAATATCATAAAGCAGTTTGCCTAAGAATAGAAAAAAGGTTTAGGCTATATGTGCATAAAAAGACATACAGGAAAACATTCAGATCTGATGAGGAGAGAACAGAATAAAAAGTTTGAGTATTACTTGATTTTCAATCGGCAATTTAAAACAAACAAACAAACAAACAAACAAATCGAATTTATGACTGAAATGTCGATTTGTATCACTTTCGTTTGAGATTCATATTCACCAACAGTATTTTCTGTAATTCTCTCAACATTATAAATGTTAGATTTTTACGTAACCAACCTTACTTTTATGTCTCAATGTTATATGTTAAAACAATAAATTAAAGCATGCAAAGTTAATTTAACCGGTTATTTTGTCAGAGATTTAAATTCAGTTAGATGCACAATAATGCGATTTTAAAACCGAATCAGTCTTATTTTTAAATTAGGCATATTTAAGGGTTTAACAGGTAGGCTATTAAATATTTTAATGCAGCCCACGCCAGACTAGACGTCTAATATTATTCAACGTATTCTTATATAAAATAAAGATATTACGCCTCCTACGCTATCAAAAGAATGTAAAGTTACTGTGGAGCCACTATTACAGCTCATTTTTGCATTTATACTCTTTTCTCGTCTGTACTCTAACAACACTGTAGATTGATCTCACGAGAATTCGTACATATTTTACGAGTTGGCTAATTCGTATTCGTACGAAGTTAATCATGCAAAAACGTACAATTATCATAAAAACAATAAATAAAACCCCACCCCTAACCCAAACGTCACAGGGGTCAAGCCAAATCTTAGAAAAATGTACGAATGTGGTCGTACGAATTAGCCACCTTGTAAAATACGTATGAATTGCCATTAGATTTGGAGTTGGATTTTCTTTACTTTTTTAAAATTCACTTATAATACTCAAGACAACATGTAGTTTGAACATCATATATGAGGAACATTTGATTTATTTCTTAACATTGCATGAGCAAAATCTATCAAAATATCTGGATATTTACAATTCACCCAAACTGTCAAAAAACACACTGTTGTGATGCCTTGTGCAGATCTGACAGAAGCCCTTTTCACTTTAGACATAAAAAACTGATTAAAGTAAGAAATTAATAGACAGAGAATTGTAAATGTAGCTGTACTAAGCAGAATAATATCATTTCTTTATACGCATATAGTTTAGAGTAACCCATGTAAACATCTTTAGTAGTATGTCAAAATTTTACTCACACACAACAACACACAAGCAGCACAGCATGAAACCACATGGGTCAGTTCAATAATAATAATAAAAAAACAACAACAATCAACAAAAAACAACAGGAGCTGCATTCTGGAGAACAACAAGGGACCGTTTTGTGAAAATGTGTTTGAAAATTCGAAATCCAAAAGTTATCACTCCCTAAAGAACTGAAATTACTAACATCAATATTTATAAAAGGTAAATTTCACCAGAATGCTTGTTTGCTAGATCCTGCTTACACAAGTAAATGCCGTTCACGGTAACAGCACTCCTCCACTGGCCTGGAAACAGCACAACACTACAAACAGTGTTACACTTTTTCATAATACTTTACAGTCTCACATTGGCCGAGAGATTAGATCAGCTCGTTTTTATACAGTTCATCTCTGTCCACAATGTGCACACCAGTGTTGGTCCGTTCAGTGCCGGGATACCTATAGTGTTTTTGAGACGTCATCTCCTGAATTTGCGGAACTGCTTGTGGTAGGGCTGAGACCTCTTGTCCCTCTTATCAGGGGGTTTGTTGTAGATATATGCTGAAGGTCCAGAATAATCGTCAGGGTTTTCTTCCATCATCTGCAGCTTGGCTTCAATGGCCCGTATCTTTGCATTAATACTTTAAACAGAGGAAGGAGAACAGAGAGACATGAAAAAGTATTAATTTTGTTTAAAAAGAGCAGTGCAGATGGAAAACTTGATAGTTAATAATAAAAATCGTTTTTAAAGAATAAATGTAACGGTTTCATAATAATATATTTGTTACTAGATTTTTGTGTTAAAACGCACAAACTTTGATAAAACAGAAGTAATAACGGACATTAGGTACTACTCATTCCAAGACATTTTATACACATATTTGTAGGGACACGAATAATAATTGTGCAAATGACCAGAATGAACTTGAATTAGTAAAACAAAAGAGCAAACTAAAAGATAAATTTGAAATTTTAAGAGGAATGATGATAAAACAACAAGTGGGCGCCTCCAGCATAAAGCAGTAATCAAACCTCAGATTGGTTGGCAGTGCATCTGTTTCACTGGATGAAGGCTCTAAACTGGTCGGCAGATTCTTTTCTCCTTTAAAGGGTTCAAATTTCTGAAAAAGAAAATAAAAGAGACCAAAATAGACAAAAAAAGATGACAAGCCAAATATATACAGTAGATAAAGAACCCCTGAAATCAAATGAAAATGTTACTTTAAGTCCATTTGTATAATTTTTAGGGCCAACTATAAGCTACTGTAGTACTACACTTAAGAATATGGATGACTCATCTTGCACACAAAATTTTATCCAATCAGACGCTTTTAATGATAATGTTGTTAGGGTTAGGGTTAGTGTTGTTAAATTTTGTTTAAGCTCATTCTGCCTTATGTCTTTGGCCTTTTAACTTATAAGAAGACTATCACGTAAGTTGCTTCCCCCGAAAACCTTTTTTTAAGATATAGCTACAAAGGAGTAATACATTAATAAAAGAATGTAACATTTTCTTTAAGATGTTTTGTGGAGAATAGATTAAGAAAGTACTGCTACAGTAGAACTTGCGAATCATCTTGTCTCACACTAACACTGCACTGCACATTGGTCACATTCTCGCCCTACAGCATTGTGGGAAAAACAGGATTGCAGAGCAATGGCATGCACATTCAGCCCACTCAGAACAGTGCAAATCAAACAATCCTTACGACCTTCAGCATAGTGACAGCCAAGTGTTTTATGAGATCCTGTTGAAAATAAAAACAGAGAGATTAAAAAATGCGTTCAATTTTTTAAATGCACAGTCAGTACTTATAATGATGAAAAATATCAGATAAAGAATAAAGGAAAATAAACGTATCTATACGAAAATCAGAATAATGGGGCGGAACGTGTGTCTATCCATTGATATCTGACTGGATCATAAAAAGTGGGCTATGACCAAGTTTTTTGGGCAAAATTTGTAGTTGGAACTATAAGGTATATTAGTTGGAGGTTCATGTTGTTTGGTATTAACATAAAAACATTAAGGTAAATTAGAGCATGTATAGAAATTCCTACCTTAACATAATGTATTAAAAATAGTAAATATATATATTACATTTTTCGTTAACTATCCTGCTTATTTTTATATTATTCTTTTTTTGTAGGGGAAAGTTAATACAATTTGATGACAATAAAAAATTAATGGGCACAGATGAATAAACACAATTAGATAAAAAAATATTTATTAAGAAAATTGGATGAATTTAGATTTTATGTCAACTGGTGAAAGCGTATCAGTTTTATAATTTCCTTCAAATACAGAAAGCCAAACGCTAACATTCCAACAAACAACCAGTCACTCATCCTCTACATTACATTTAGCTACATAACAATTCAACATTTTCCTTGTGTTTATTTTCTTACATCGCTACACTCCACCCAAACAAACGGCAAAGCATTTTTTATATACACCTTATTGTCTGAACAAATATACACCTGAACAAAAGTAAAGGACTGATATAAACACGTCGCTGAAGAATACACCGACACCTAAAGCGTATCCACAACCCGTTGTCAAGGAGACCACCCAACCCACTTACACATATTCTCACACAAATCGTGCACAATGTTGGGTGGAGGGTGGTCAAGGGGACCTGGAACCAGACCTGTGTGCTGCTACTTGTTGTCAACAACTCTGCACTGTTGACCTTGACCCCTGCCTGATGTCCCTTTCCCTTTAGATGGGGAGGGGTGGGGGGTGCACAGGAGGGGCGTGATTCTCAACCATACAGGATTTCCTCACTCTCACCGGCAGCTGCCTATTGTTAAAGACCAGGGCTGCTTAAGAGGTCCATTTCTATATGTAGTTGTACCATCTGCAGAACTGAGCCATTACTATTGGTAATAGGGGTGTGCGATGTTCCCAAAATCTAATTTCATAATACGAATTATTTATCTGGCTGTAATAGTATATATTCCGATATAGTTCCTTTGGGCAAGAAATTTAACTCTATAAATGTTCTATATTAAACCGCCATGAGGCAAGGTGTATTTTACGATAATGGTGACTTTAATAATGAAATACTTTATATAAAGGTGCAATGTGTAACTTTTAGAAGGATCTCTTGACAGAAATGCAATATAATATACATAACTATTTTATCAGTGGTGTACAAAGACCTTACATAATATTACTGTTTTTATCTACATACACCCCAGGTCTCCTTACATGGAAGTCGGCGTCATGTTTCAACAGTAGCCCTAAATGAACAAACTGCTCTATAGGGTGCATTTTTATTGTCTCAGACGACAACATGATTGTCCTGTGGCAGTTACCGTAGCTTCTCTATGAGTTTTGAAATTGAGGTTGCTTGCAATTTGCAATCTTACTGCTAGATGCAGCTAAAAAACCCAAAATTCCATCTTTAAATACTCTTTTTAGAAACCAAATAGAAAGCACCCATCTCTGGTGTTTCCCAAAACTCAAATATTCAATTGACCTTAAATGAAAATATGAAAGCTCATATGGATTACTCACCTTTACCTGAGCATGAGCCCAGCGCACCACCAATTTCTTAGACAGTGCCAGCTTCCCATTCAGACGCTGAATGGCCCGTTCAGCTTCCTGTGAGGAACAGAAAACAAAACTGATAACCACTATCAAAATAACATTATAGGATTAGTGGTCGACCGATATCGTGTTTTTTATCAATGCCGATATTGATATTGATAAAGCAATTTGAAGTCGATATATGAGAAATGCAGTTAGTCAGAGACAAGCAGAAAGTTGGTGAATCTAAAACTTCTAAAGGTTCTGTTTTGCATAATGTTTATAAATATACCCATTTTAGGCACTTAATGTTTTAATATTTCATACAAAACTTCATATGTAAGTAAGCAATAAGGTACGAGAGGCTGTGCTGTATCGTGAATTATACCATGGTCTGTTTAAATACTCGATTCTGATTGGCTGGAAGGTGTGCATTAAAACCGTTTAATGCACAGGTAGTTCCAGTCAGTTTGATTACAGTTCGAAATTAATCTGCTACTATAAACATTGGTAACCATAGTAACACAGTTACACTTGCAGAGATAGTAAGCGAGTGAGCGAGACATAAGTGCGTCTCTCTTTAAAGTGTGCAGGTTTTATTTCAGCACTACTTTATTTAAAGCGGATGGAGTGCGAGCCTTAACTTAACCTCGGAAAATGACCGTCATTTTTACCCGTCTGTTAAAAAATTACACTGTAAACATTAATTACATTAATGCTACGCGTCGGGTGGTTCTTCGCCTCTACGTCGTGCATTAAAACCCTTTAATGCATGGCTAGCCGTGGATTATCCCCTACTAAGTAACGGCTGAAGGGCGTTGTTAGGCACGACGCGAAGCGGACCTTATTGCTTTTATAAAACGTTAACCACACAATATTAAAGTTAAAAAAAAAATTTAAAACGGTCTTAGCAGTGCTTTATTGTGAATAAAGCACAGCTATTGACCAATCAGAATCAATGATTGGAACTAAACGTTTTATAAAATCTTTTAATCAGCAATACTTACTGCAATTACAATATTATGTGGTATAATAGTCAATTATGATTTCTGTCATAATCATGTTGGTCATGTTACTGTCTGTCAGGTTTTGTCTATCACCATTTAGGATTATTAAAATCTTACATGTTACATTTGTTGTCCATATGTATTTCTTACTATATTTGGCTCGGGGAATCTGACATTAAAAGGCAAATTTACTAAATAGTCCTCCACTTTCAGTTTTTTTTCTGTCTTTAGTGCAAAATCTTTATTCACTTAACACAAGTAATTCAGTTAAACAGACTTTAAATGCTCTGTAATAGCGTTGGGCAGTGACTTTAAACTTCCAGTTAGCGCCAGCATGCCTCGTGGCTGATTGTCTGCCACAATAACCATCACACTATTAACAGAATACTTGTATATTTTCTTGCAATCACAGCAACAGTGATTTATCAAATGATGATCAAACAATAGAACGGTGCGTAACAGACTGGAATATATCCATACATGTGATGTTGACAAGAGCACTTTTAGCTTTATAAGGAGATGATTCAGATGTCTGGATCACAGTCTAGTGATGCTATTCAGTCCCAGTAATGTATGCCAGATCGCAGTACACCTTGCACTCACAATCAGCTTAGAGAACTGGGAATAAAACCTAAGATATTTAATATTAAAAAGATGAATCACTCTTATTGCTATGAATGGGGAGTTTGGTTAGTTGTTGGCCTTATATTTTTTTAGGTTAATTGCACAATAAAATAATGATTTACATAAAATAAAAATATAAAAACATTTAAAGGGTAACCTTTAAAGCTAGGTACACACCAAGCTGATGGTTGGCCGTGGGCAGGTTTTAAGCATTGTCTGACTTTTTTGCAGTGACTTTGACTTTTTGAGGTTTTTTTTTGTGTTCCGCACGCCTGCTTACAGTAAATCAACCTTCACCTTTTTGGTCGAATCAGCAGTATAATCACTATAAATTATAGACTGTCAAAAAAGTTGGACTTAGTGTCCGTGACGTCAACCATAGGTTTCTGAAGATTGTTTTTGAAGCTTAAAGTAGGCGGTGCCTGCCATCGGCATCTTGGCCACGCGTCACCATGCATCACTCGCGGATATCTGAAAATGGGTAAAGAGGTGGGACGTGGGTGAAGCTGAGGAGGCTGGTTGCTGGAACCACTCCCTCAGCTCGACTCTAGTGACAGCAGTGGCTGTTCAACCGTCACTCAAGTGGCCACGCCCTTAATTATGCAAAACTTTAAGGCTTAACATCATTTAAACGGATGAGTTACAAAAAAATTCAACCCCCTCACAGTTGTCATGCAGGGCAAAATTAGCTATATAGACCAAAAAACACTTTTGTACCAGGCTGTAAATATATTATTTCCTGCTGTAAAGTTAGACATTTTAACATGGGGGTCTATGGGAATTGACTCCCTTTTGGAGCCAGACTCTAGCGACCAATCGATGAATTGCAGTTCGGAAGGTTGCCCCTCGCTATCAATGTGGGAGTCTGTGGTGCGTTTCCCCAAAAAAGAGAAAATATCCAGTGAGCGGCAGTTCAGTGGGCGCAAATGCCTTGTTGATTCCAGAAGTCAGAGGAGAATGGCCAGACTGGTTCGAGCTGATAGAAAGGCAACAGTTATCACTTGTTACACCCGAGGTATGCAGAAGAGCATCTCTGAACGCACAACACATCGAACCTTGAGGCGGATGGGCTACAGCAGCAGAAGACCACACCGGGTGCCACTCCTGACTGCTAAAAACAGAAAACTGAAGGTACAATTCACACAGGCTCACCAAAATTGGACAATGGAAGATTGGAAAATCCTGGTCTGATGAGTCTCGATTTCTGCTGCAACATTCGGATGGTAGAGTCAGAATTTGACGTCAACAACATCAAAGCATGGATCCATCCTGCCTTGTATCAACAGTTCAGGCTGGTGGTGTAATGGTGTGGGGGATGTTTTCTTGGCACAGTTTGGGCTCATTAGTACCAATTGAGCAACCTGAGTATTGTTGCTGACCATGTCCATCCCTTTATGACCACAGTGTAACCATCTTCTGAGGGCTACTTCCAGCAAGATAACGCGCCATGTCATAAAGCGTGAATCATCTCAAACTGGTTTCTTGAACATGACAATGAGTTCACTGTACTCAATTGGCCTCCACAGTCACCAGTTCTCAACCCAATGGAGCATCTTTGGGATGTGGTGGAACGGGAGCTTCATGCCGTGGATGTGTAGCCGACAAATATGCAGCAACTGCGTGATGTTATCATGTCAATATGGACCAAAATCTCTGAGGAATGTTTTTAGCACCTTGTTGAATCTATGCCACAAAGGATTAAGGCAGTTCTGAAGGCAAAAGAGGGTCCAACCCAGTACTAGTAAGGTGTACCTAATAAAGTGGCCTATGAGTGTAGATTAATAATGCTTTTGAACAAGATAAGCAAGCAGCATGTAATGCATTTTATATTCATCATTCTTAATATATACCAATTCCATTGCAAGTCTTTTAGTTTGTAAACAGAATTGAAGCGTTTTTTTTAAGAACTGTGCATGTGCACAGCCTACAAGCTTTAAGACCCTGGGGAATCCCTGGGAGGAGTGACATAAGAGTGAGCTTGCGCATTAATTAAATATCTTGAAAATAAACAACAGATAACTAAATCACGATAACAAAGTCAGTCTTCCAATGAAATTTATATTATTTACAGTAATAATCTGCCATTAAATCGATTTGCACAGATTAATTAGTACTTCACCTTCCACATGACATCATCAACTATGTTGTTAAACCAACATGGTTCAAACAACGAATGTGCGACAAAGTTACTATTGTTAGTTGCTTTCGGGAAACAGTCGTGACAAGGTAGTTCATTTCTCCAACTGTGCATCGTACTATGTTGGTTCAGCAGCGAGTTTGCGGTTGTTCGGGAAACACACCCCAGATTGGCTGATCGGCATAGCCAACCAAGGCACAATTAGCAAAACGTAAGCGATGAAGAAAGCAAATGGCGAAATCAAAAGCAGACGAAAATAAATAAAATTTTCCATCTCTATTCCAAATTGGGGTTCGCAAACCCCTGGTGGTTCGTGAGGGAATTGCAGGGGGTTTGTTAGTGGATAAAAAAATAATCAATTACATTATAAAATGTAAATAAATCATTTTAAAATAATCTAAATTAAAGATTTGTTTCATCTAAATGTCATGTGACATTACATAACACTACAATATATTAGAAAACTGAGAACTCATGCAAAATTGACAGATATATTTAATGTACCAACTCAAGGAAATTACCAGGTAAAGGTTCAATAACGGGTACCAATTAAATAGTACTGATAAAATGTAAAACGGATGAAGAATAAATGTTTTGAACATGCAAATGTGCTATTATTAAAAGGGTACTTCGAATAAATAATTTAGGTTAAAGGGGCTGACAAAACAGTTTAAAAAAACCTGCAATATGAGAACATTTTCAAAAGATATGACTTATAAGAAATTTGTGTGAAACTGCTAAGCGTATGCTGCTTTTTATCACAGCCATCACCAGCTCTTCTGTTTTCCCGTTTTGAGTAATGATACCACTTACTGCCACGAATACCACTTTTGTGCCGGCATGAAAGTTATCTCATGTCGGCACAAAACGGACGTGCTTTCTTGGCCGCCATCCGTTTGGTGTGTCAAGCCAACTTTGTTTAGTGTGGTGTGTTCATACCCTAAAGCCTCTCGATTCCAAACCTTCCTGTGTGTCTGCTTAGCTCTTAGTTAGTATGGCATAATGATATAAGACAGTACTGGATATTGATGCATTACTAGTTGTACAGTTTAGGGTAACGATGATATTCGTCTCTTTTTAGACTCCCTCTCCATCAGCTGTCTTATTGACTTGCATCACATAATTTGAATGAACTGAAATATTTAACTTTTCTACTTTATTGTAAATCTTGATGAGAATAAATCAAAGAACCTCTTTGGTGTGGAAGTTGACGAAACAGTATCCTCTTGGTTGACCCTCCAAAGGACCCGATTTGTGGAATAGAAAGTCAAACTGCTTCACTTTGCCAAACTTCTCAAGAAGCTTCACTAGGTGGTACCTGCAAGAAGACAGAGCGAGATGATATGAAATCTGTCTGCATTTTGAACAAATCAGTGCACACATTAAAATGTGCATTCTTTGTTAAATGGGTTATTAGGCTGCTCAGTATGGTTACAAAAGAGCCCTTTCCCAAGTTGGGGTTCTAAGATATGTGACCCTTTCTGTAAAATGAATGAAATTTGGAACAGCAAAGTTTAATTTCAGTCATTCATTTCACACAGATTTCAACTTTGACATGACCTTACTCAACCAATAATAAAGATATCAAGGTTATATTTCCACACAATGTCTTTTAATAATAATAATTCGTTACATTTATATAGCGCTTTTTCTCAGGATGATTTTATGTAGAAAAAGTAAATCACGAAATTATTTTAGCATGGGTTTTCACAAGGAAGGTCCCATATGGCTCAGGTTTGCCATTTAATGTAGGGATATATGATATACTTCTGCCCAACAGGTAAAATCTGTATGTCTGATTGTTAAGCTGATGCCATCTTTCATCCTTGTAACACAAAGGCGACAAGTGGCTTGTTTAAATCTCTAATCCTAAACAATATTATTAGTGATGCTTTCCTTAGTACACACCACTAACCTACAATATGTACCCAACAAGAATGATTAATAACCATTATTAAAGCCACAAGGGAATAATGCATGACATCATATCATAATCTTTACAAACTAAGCTTAATCAGAATGACAGGACTCTTTACACCTTTTAAGCTGTTGTAAATCTTTTATTTAGACAATACGAAGGATACGGCAGAGGGACAATGAGGATATAAAACAGCGGAAGCCTGAATTCCCACGAGAGTTTAATTTAAGACAATTACAAATGAGAGCAGCTTCAACTCTCTGCCAGCCAATAGGAGACTGGGATTTCACTACGGACCACCCTTCATGCCCACACTTTTTTGACACTTTGAATCCTTTAAAAAACAAATGTCAGTACATGACAAGGGTGGGAAAAATGTTATCCAAGAATGCATGGCATCTGTATCATGTTGATATGGATTAGAAAATATCTGCCTGTATAGGCAAAAAGATCTTGATGTATAAGAGCATGAGTGCAAAATAGACCCCAGCTCCAAACACTGTAAAAATTGCTGTAAAAACAAACATTTTTACTAAAGGTCGATGTATGGTTCATTAAATTTTATGCATATGTGGTTTATGCCATGTTCCGCGTACAGTGTGTATGACGCAATTTTCGTCATCAGAAGTGCGCACATACTGAACGAGCACTGGCGAACTTTGAAACCTTGCGGACATTGTATGCATAGGTCAAGCGTGCACATACATGAGTAAGTAGTATGTAGGCCATGAGAGGTCACAATGCACATGTATAGCGTGGAGTATAGTCTGTTTTTTGTGTGTACTCGTGGCGAACGTACGCGCATGGTCGAATGCACAGCCTTGTAATGTATTGCTTATTTGACTCTTATTCCACAGAGCTGTTAAATGCTTTATACGGACTGGATGAGAAATGTGTTCCACAGGTATGCATTATTTTCGATAAACGCACACTTGACCTGTCAACGGTCTTAAAATTACTACCAGAGCAATGTCTCAGCAATATGGTAACCGTGGTGTAAGCGTCGTGCCGCATTACTACCTTGGGTGTGCATTATTTTCAAATAAGTCAATGTCCCATCCTCAATGATTCCTTACGTGTGTATGCAGACGTTTGACGCATGCCCATCTTCTGGGATACTTATTACAATCTCCTGCAGACATATGCACAACACACGTGTACAATGTATTCAGGATTTAAACAATTTGTACACTTTCACATAAAAAAAGGCCTATACTTTAGCCTTATGAGTCAAAGGAACTATGCTTTGCAAGGTTGTGCGTTGTACTGTTTGCGTACACTCAAATATAAGTAAAAAAACATACTGTACCCAGGGGCTTCATACTGCTTTCCACTTAAACGGTAATCTACTGTAGAAAACAACGCATTCTGGGCAGCTTTATCCAAAGCGACTTACACTGCAATCAAGGTATACAATTTATCAGTATGTATATCAATCAAACCCATGACCTTTGCTAACACAATGCTCTACCAAATGAGCTACAGGAACTAAAAAATTTGTAACAACAGAACCCACCAGGAATAGACTGGATCATGAAATGTTGGAACTGCATACCATAATATAAAAGTACAACTAGATGTGTTAAAAAAGTGACTCCAAACAAGAAAAACAAATCTGCTGAACTATTGGTCATTTACTTCATACAACTTAAAGTAAAGAGCACCTACATACATAAAAAAAAACAATTATTTGCTTTTCCAAAAAAACAGGAGCACCTCCCGATTACACTGGATCTGTGCAATCTAAATACACAAAGAGCTGTATAAACAGGATCCTTCAAACAGCCGTGTCCACGATATTCAAGGGCAGTCTAGCATGCAGTCTGTGTGTAAAAAAGAGCATTTTCTGTCCATACGCCAAAAATCCCTGCTTCTGAATATTCACCTGTACATCATCCACGCTTTTAACGTTTCATGAGACTTGACTCAGCATGAACAAGACTGCAAAAGGGTTTCTCTGACCCAAAATTGCATTAATCTTTTTGCTATTCAACAACATTTGAAAACTCTATGGTCAAGTGCACTTGTTTTAGAGTATACTTTTTAAAGGTGCATTGGCAGAAAAAAAATAGGGCTTTTAAAAAGGTCCTAATATGCACCTCTTAGGTATATATATATGTGTGTATACATTTGTTACCAATGTGTACCTTTGAGATACTAATATGCACTGTTTGGTAGGGGTGGGAATCGCTTGGACCCTCATGAATCGATTCAGAATCGATTCTTAGGGTCCCGATTCGATTCAGAATCGATTCTTGACGTACTAATTTGCATATCTGTGACGTCATTACGTCGCATTTGCTTTCAAAGCCAGGTTAATGTTTGCGCTTTTGCTAGTCTCTGAACTGTCATATACTGTACTTTAATGCAACTAGGGATAAATAATGTCATTCTTATATACATACATGTGTTGTTTCTGTTGTAAGACATTAAAACCACTAAAAATATTAATTTAACGTGACATATTAATTCTATATGTTAACCGGCATTAACTTCCACGAACGTTAAGCGTCTAATCATCATCATTATACACAGTGATTGGCAGTATTACTGTATTTATATAATGCAGCGCACCCAGCGACTGAATAACAAACTATGTGCATATTTTTACAGAAGTATATTCATGTTATATCTAAACAGTCAGCGGATGGTTTAGGGCAGGGGTGTACAATACGTCGATCGCAAAGGCAATGCCGGTAGATCGCACAACTGCTGCTCCACGCGCAAAATTGTCATTATGGTCTTTTGGAGTAATTGTGAAACATGCAGGTCTTTTTGAGTTGCTGCGCCTTTCTTCTTAAATGTGTTTTGCCATGCCACTGCAGCTCAGTCGTCTTTAACTTCCAAAATTCACATGGATGCGCATTCTTGCCTCACGCAGTTCCTGATTCACACGCACGGTGTGTGTGAGCGAGCAAACGAGAGGGAGAGAGAGGCAGCGTAGCGCTGATTTGTATGCTTCTAATACTGTTAGTTTCACTAAACCGCATCTCCGCTATTTTAAGGAGTACTCGACATGTACTCAAGGATTTTTTTTAAAACTCCTCAAAAAGAATAGAGTAATGGTGACAGCCCTAAATTCAATGTAGAGATATATGCAGTATAGTCCTACAAGCATTTAAAGTGTTCTTTCTCTTCTGCTCTTGTAAGCTCGGCTATGCGCTCTTGCAGGGCGCGCTCTCTTAAGTTGTCCGTGTGCATCACCGCTCCCCCAGTTGAGTTCCGCCTTTTGGTTCTGATAACGTGACGTTATTTTGTAAACTAACATTTAAGAATCGATTCTTGACATTTGTGAATCGATTCAGAATCGGCCCACGTCCGAATCGCGATTCATCTAAGAATCGATTTTTTTGCCCACCCCTACTGTTTGGTACAAATATGCCTCTGAGGTACTAATATAAACTCTGTAGGTACAAAGGTGTACTTGAAAGGGTCCCACCCCAGTGTCAGCTAGGGACCCTTTTTGACCATTTTTTCCTGACAGTGTACTTACCCAACAAATTACTGGTGACTCACTGTACTTAAAGCAACACCAAAGTGTTTTTTTACCTTAATAAAAAAGTTTCAGTCGTTCATCCACTCGAAACAGGGTGAATGGCACTTTCACATTCGCTTTGCAGCCCTCTATCGCCCAAAACCGCACTAAAGAAGTTTCCAACCGTCGGGTCGCGGTCCTGTAGTTCTAGTGAAAACTACAAAAACTTGCTTTACGGCAGACCTACAATCCAACGACAGTGGTAATGGACAATTACGCTTCTAACCTGTAGGGCAAAAACTCTTTAGTGTTGCTTTAACAAAGGTTAGCTTTAGGTTCAGGGTTGATACCCAGTAATTATAGTTACATAGTGAGCAGTACATTATGTAAAAGATGACATAAGGAAAAATTGATGACAGGCTGTTGAATTATTTGAAAATAATGCACACCCAAGGTGAAGGAATTGACTCAAAGGAATTGAGTCAATTATTAAGCCTATACCACGGTTCCCACAAACATCGGTTTGGTGGTTATTTTAAGACATTTGACAGGTCAGGTGTTTTCATCAAAAATGCATAATGCATACCCGTGGCGTGGAATGTTTCTCAACCAATCAGAATAAATCATTCAAAAGCCAGTGGTTTAATTTAAAATAAAGTCCAGAAATAAACTTCTGTTCCTGCAAGTCAGTGGTTAGCAGTGCACAAGGTTGTGCAGGGCTCAACAGACACAAAATGTATATTGACCCGGTCGGGCCAATGGTTCAGGTTTTCATTTGCCCTGCCAAAATTTTTACTGGCCCCAATTAAAAAATGTCAGTGTCACATTAAAAATAATAATTCAAAAGTTGAATATAATTGTATACACATACAACAGACATGTTCCAATGAAAAAAGGCTCCCAACTTTTCTGTTTTACACGTAAACTGAAAGCAAACTGTGCAAAATATTGCATTGTTTCTTTCGTTGTGTTTTACCCAAGTAAATGTCTTCTTCCACGATGTTAAATCATATACATTGATGAAAATATATTTTAGTGACTGAGGGTGAAGCACTGGCCCTCTCAGGTAAGTGACAATACTTTTTACTGGCCCGAATGTCTTTCACGCTTGCGCCGGGCCACCGGGCAGTCCTTTTTGTTGAGCCCTGTTGTGGATTCCATCCCAGGAGTACACATAATGATAAAATGTATACCTCGTAATGCACTTTAAATCGCTTTGGATAAAAGCATCTGCCAAATGCAAAAAGTAAGCATAAATGTACTACTGGGGCGTGTTAACATTCTTGCTGGAAAGTGGGTTTGAGAAAACAAACTGCAGCAACAGAGCAACTACTATTAAAATAAATGGGTATGCCAATGGACAGCATCTATAGGTATTATAGATCTCCTTGTAAGGAAGGCATACAATGCATTTTCTTCAGCTGGGAACCTGAGACTCTGTCAATTATATAAACATGATGCTGTAATTCGCACGTTAGATAAACAACACGTTTGTGAAACAACATGTTCGTGAAACTTCCCCCCACTTTTTATTGTTGTCCCAGCGTGACATGCAGAGTGCTCTGGGAGTGGTTTGAGACACCGAACCAAGGAGATTCCTGAGATTTCTATATTGTTTTGTATTGCTGGGAGTTATTTTTAAAACTGGAAAGGTAGGAGCTTGGACAGAACTGGGGGTCCTAAGCTAATGTTTCCCCTCCTCTCCCAAGAGCTTTGCTGCAAGTAGAATTTCGCACTTTCCCAGGCTCCACCCTCTCAGGCTCGAGCCACGGGATCTTCCTGACTTGACGCAGATTGAGGAATTGATAGTGTCCCGATTCAAATGGACAACCTGTCGGTTTTTTTCAGGCCACAATGCACTCCCCCAGAGGGCTATAAAATGGGGGGGGGGGGAAGAGCGAGTCTGCCCAGGGAGCAAGCAAACTCTTTGGCCTTGAAAATTCTGTGAAAGTGTAGTCATGAGTTTGTGTACAAAAAATGTTATAGTTTAATTTATAGAAAAATATACATAAGCCTTAAAAATAAAAGCTAGATGATCAGATATCATTAATCTCCCAAGATGATTTTTGACTATTAGTGTGTCCTTGTAAAATCAAGGGGTTTTATAAGGAGTCCCCAACTGTGGTGGTCTGTGGACTAATGTTTTATCCAAGGCATACATCCGTTTTACACTGTTTTTTATTAGTGCCATCCAATTACACTACATGTCATGTACACCCCAAGAACATTACATACTCACATAGTTTGTGTGGAGAGATAACTTCTTCAATAGTCAAAACCAGAAATCGCAACCCCCAACAAACGGTTTATAATACAGTAAATTATGAAAACACATGTACAGTTGACACTTCAACTTCCCCAGTGTTTAAACTAAATATACGCTCTTGTATATAAAGAATGAATGTTTTTATTTGGATGAAGAAACAGAAGTGCCTCTTCCCCACCAGGATCTTTTACATTTCTAAATTGCTGCAGGATAGGTCTCGAGAAATAATTAGCAGAAAAGGACGACTTCAGAATCAAGAAAATGGCACCGATTTGGAGCTCACAGAGATATTATAACAGACACGTGTCTATTTCAGAGCATGCGGTTTAAGGTCAGCTCTCTTTCCTCCTCGGCCGTCCAATCGGATACGGCTCTCTGTTCCTCGCTGCCAACCACATAACGGACAATGTAAAGCAGAGCTCCAAAAGCAGAAATCACAAACAACCTGCGGCACATGGTAGATCCATCACCGGCCCCAAATGGGCCCCAGTGGAGCATGGACAGGTCAATATGTCAGCATGTTATTACGAAAGCAACCCCTAGTTTGTGTCAACAGGCCGGGTAAGCCACAAACCTTTAGTGTGGGAAACAAGACCTCAAAGGCTTAAATGGATGTGTGTTTATGTCAAAAAACAATGCATATATGAGGTGGGGCAGAACGTTTGTCTTTGGAAATACTGACAGATATTCTCGTTAGACAGAAAAACAGATGAAACGTCATCCACATTGTTATAGGCGATCTATTTCAACAGCTGGCTTTAGTGACGTCCCTGAAATATCGCACCTATATCCTTTTCAGGTAGACCACTTCAACAAGAAAATGAGAATTGAGGACCACCCAAAGTGGGAAATACCTGCTGTCTAAATACCTAGTCATTTTACTTACAGATAAATAAATTTTTACCGCCTAGAGACTGTTTACAATGTTCCAGAACATTGAGTTATAAGTGTAAAATGTCATGAGTTCAAAGCCAGGGAACACAAATACTGTAGTGATAAAATTTAAAGGGGACATTTCAGAAGACTTTTTAAAATGTAAAATAAATCTTTGGTGTCCTAAGAGTATGTATGTGAAGTTTTGGCTCAAGAACCATATAGATAATTTATTATAGTATATTAAAATTGCCATTTTGTAGGTGTGAGCAAAAAGATCCATAAAAAATAAAATCCCCTTCTGACATTATAAGGGGAGCCAAATTTCAATGACCTATTTTTTTCACATGCTTGCAGAGAACGGTTTACCAAAACTAAGTTACTGAGTTGTCCTTGATCATATTTCCTAGGTTGATAGAAGCACTGGGGACCCAATTATAACACTTAAACATGAAAAAAGTCAGATTTTCATGATATGTCCCTTTTAAAAAAAATCAACCTTTTAATGCACTGTAAAAGTCACTTTGATTAACAGGGTCTGCCAGATGCATAAATAAAAATTGTAAATGTGAAAAAAATAATTAGCTTCATTCACTTCATAAGACCGATCCTGTGATATACTAAAGTCTGTCATGGAATAGCTCTGTCATTATTTACCCTCATTTAGTTTCAACATTGTATGACTTTCTATTTTGTCTGTAATATCAAAAGATAGAAAAAACAAATTGAAGAATTATACTGGTTTCTTTTCATACAATTACAATGAAAAGCACTATAAAGGTATAAAAAAGTGTTCCACAAAACTTCCGAATGGGAATCAGAATAAACTATGATGCAATGGCAAACTTTTAAGTAATTACATTTACAACCCAGACATGTAGTGTCCTCCTGACTTATTCCTAAAATTATGTTACCTTGCTCATTAATAGCCGACTCACAGATGGTAATTGTTTGTTAGTGCACAGAATGCCAGGAAAATAACTTGTGAGAGACTAATGGAGTGCTCATACTGAACACACTGGAAAACTACATTTTGCATAATGAAAATAAATCCCAATTCTACAACAAGTTCAAAATGGACATATTTATTTACAGTAGGCTGCTTTATGTTCCTTTTATTCTGTATGTATTTCATGATGATGATGATGATTATTAAAATACTCATAATGCATATTCTGCTTTATTGCAGTCTAAAGGGGATTTTCACACGGTATACGCTTTTTTTTAACTTTTTATAACGGATGCGATTTGTGCAGTCTTAATATTTTCAACACTCCACTATG
This sequence comes from Paramisgurnus dabryanus, assembly GCF_030506205.2. Classification (NCBI taxonomy): domain Eukaryota; kingdom Metazoa; phylum Chordata; class Actinopteri; order Cypriniformes; family Cobitidae; genus Paramisgurnus; species Paramisgurnus dabryanus. Next base: position 22,542,682 of record NC_133346.1, read on the forward strand.
ATTGGTTGCTAATAATCTGTCCAATGACTGGTTAAAGCCTACACGGCTGCCAGCTGGCGCTAACAAAAAGCAAAAAACTATTTATCTTAAAGAGCACATATCCTCCGATTTTACATTTCCTTAAGTGTGTAAGGGTGTATTAGTACATTTTAATGATATGCAAAAGGTACAAATCACAAAGTAAACTTGACGCGAGTTATCGTCTCCAACGTAAATCTCTTTTCTTGGACTACAACAAAAACACAGATTGTAGGCAACAGTTTACTTCCTGGGCTGGTTGACGTGGACATGGCAGTCATTATTATCAATCCGCCCGCTTCTGAAATACCGCCTGTAAGTAGTTTAAGTTTTCATGTTTAAAGAATGTACTACTGACTAAACCATGACTTAAACCCAAGTTCTGAGCAGTGCAGAGTACTGCTTGTTTTTGTGGTTTCTACGATCACAAATGCATGGTTTTATGTTTTAGTATTCTTACCTTAACAATCTGTTCTGTCCTGCTCAAGCCACTCTGGCAAAGTTGATCGATCAATTTGGTCATTTGCATTTTCTGGATCAGATTCGGCCCGTATTGATAAAGATGATATTAACTCCTGTCAGTACTGCATTGTAAGCTAATCTTCAAAACATGATGAGGAGTGTCACATTTCCGGCAGACGGCAGAAGTATTTAGTCCATTCACAACGTACTGGTAAGCTGGCCAATCGGAGGTCACAGCGCTTTTCAGAACGATGAGTTTTGTACAAAATCTGAGCGTTTTAGGTATACAGGGATTTTTGGAGCAACAATAATGTAAAGTATGTGGGAAATAATGTGTTTTTTTAAACCACCTAAACACAAATACATTTTTTTAGCAATGTTATAGGTGCTCTTTAATCAGCGCCTGCCTCGAAAAGCCATGACCTCGAAAGCACCTGGATTTTGGGTACACGAGCACCTTGTGTGGACCGCCTACTCCCTGCCTGTGAACTCACTCGCGTTTTGCCTTTTTCTGCAAGTTGCAAGTAGACTTTAAAAGGCCCATAATGATTATTTACTTAACATTGTACATAAAAGCATACATTAAAATTAGGGATGCACCATCTACCTATAATTTTGTCCTGCTATCGGACATTGGCTGATTGTTTAAAAATTGCCAATGATCGGAGCAGATTATATCCTGGCAATCAAAAGGGGCAGGAAAACATCAGAACTCATACTGTGTGAATATTTAGCATTGCAGTTTCTAGGATTTACAATATAAACATTTGAAAGAAGGAGTAAAAAGCAAAACTATCTGTAAAGTATTGTTATCAGATGATGTCATTTGAAATAACTGAATATCGGTATCAACGCAGAAATTTAGTATCATGCATCCCTTGGTAATCAGCTATTTTTATATAATCAGAAATGATTGAAAAATTTTAATATTAGTCAATCTCTAAATTAAATAACGCAATTCAATACAAACTTGTCTGCTATTTAAAAAATTGAATTGCAGGAAAAGATTAAATTATTCAGATTATGCTCATTACATATAGCAGTGGTTCTCGGCGCATGCCGAAAAAGTTTTAGAACCACTGACATACAGATTTTTCCAATATTTGTGAAGCGAACTAAACGATTTTACCAAAACATGGAGGTCATTCAGAAAATTCCCATGGGATTCTGTCAAAGACCAAGCGACCGTGTACCAAGTATCTCCAATCTGAAAACTTCATTAATCTCTGATCTATACACAGCAACAGGGCAAAACCTAAAGCTCCATGTTACTTTAATTACTGTTCTCAATTATACACTTATTTGGAAAGAAACTGCCTTTGGGTGACTTTGACCTGACATAGCAGGACCGTGTGTGTTTGTGTGTGTGTGTGTGCAAGATCTCCAGGACCCAAAAAGTGGAACCCGCTACTACAAACACTCCCAGCATGTGAACTAATTAATCTTCCCAATCAACAGCCTATGGGCATCGCGGCTGTTTTCATTCAAGCAGGTTATTTAAAGAAAAACAGAGGAGCGAGTGGGAAGGAAACGCCTGTCTAGACGCCAGCCCAGGCAAGCCGTACATTTTCCAGGGGCGCTCTAGCGACGTGTGCTGTTTCTCTCTCGCTTCCCTTCTGTGTCACCCACCCGCCCCCTCTCCACCTTGAGCAGCCGCTACAGGTTCACAGAGTAAACACGCCAGGTGAATGAGAAATGATGGCAGCCCCTCAGCCAAACAGGTCTCCATGGTCGAGTGGCTCTCTTTAACACGCCTTGTCGTCATCTGCTCTTTCTCCAGCACATAGACACATATATTTCATCAATCATTCAGACAGGTCCACAGGTCTGCCTGGAAGGCAGTGCAGTTAAAGCCCAGCCCAGGGTTTCTACAGAGAAAAAGACTCACTCTGTGATTTTGGGGTCAATGTTGCCAATCCAGAGGCGATGACCGTCCTGAGCCGATCCACCAGACAGGATGGAAGCATTCTCCACAGTGTCTGCAGCTGACTGCATTGGGCTCCTATGAAAATCGAATGATTCAATTCAAAATAAATAAATGCAATTGATGAAAAAACGTAGATTGTCTAATAAATGTGTATTGCTGTTTACTTGTTAATCTAGACATGACAAAGTCATATCAATGTGTTCCTGTAGCTCAGTTGGTAGAGCCTTATGTTAGCAATGCAAAGGTCATGGGCTCAATCCTAGAGATCACACATACTGATAAATTGTAACTTTTACTGTCAAATGCATGAACGTAAATGACAACAGTGCAGATATTAATCACATACAAACTCTAAGTGTCAACTCTAAAATTAAGTATGATATTCAGAATCTGAATTATTTAAGCTCCAGTGTCCTTCAGACGCTATATTTATTTAGCTTTGCACAGTAGAATTAATAATTCATGTTTATTGTAAAGTGACCACTCGATGATATGTCTTAATAATTTTATGATTTTGAACAAAAATATTTCATTTAGAAACACTGTAGTATATATCTGTTAACTTTTACTATTACTGTGTTTATATAAAAAGCATAAGAAAATAAACCAAGCAGAAAAACGTTATCTTATATGTCACTTACTCTGAAGGTAACAATTAGCAAGCGATGCTAACGCAGTAACTGCAGTAACAGAAGACTTACCTTTCTATCGTAATCCTTTTCTTGCTCTCTAAACTCAATTTAAGACACTAAAAACAAAAACAACCGGCAACTCCTTAGATTTTAATAGTCATCTCGTATATTGCCACACGAACGAACCAGACAAAACTAACAGTTAGCTTAGCATTCATAACATCAACAAAGGCGCCGCAGAGTGACGTTCCCAGCCTGTTATGATGACGTGGCACGCTACAACGTGATCATCATGACATGTGTCCTTGGGCTTCGTGTGTAAGAGACTGCAAGATATACCTGCTAAAATACCCTTTTCTACGTGAATAAAGTAAGTAGCTGGATGTAAATGTGTACGGTTATACTGAAGAGTGTTTTAAATGTATTTGTATTCACTGTATTGTCAGTTTTTGTTTGTTGTGTGGCGGATTTGATTATGTTGTCTAGCATGTATGGTGCTGATTTCAGTTCAGTGGCAAAACCTGTTTCTTTAACAGGACAGATGTTTGCAAAACATTTGTCATGTACAGTATGTGTGGTTATGCTTAGTGATTAGACTGTTTGTCTATGCTGAAAAATCTCATAGAAACTCACAGTATTCCTTTAGTTTGTATATTTTATGTGTAATGCTTGGCAACCTTATTAATATTAACAGTAAAATTATGAATCACGTGTTTACTTGTCAACTTACTTTAGCCACCGTTTATAGCATTAGCTAGATATTTAAATGCAAAATTAATAATTCCTCTGGGTTTGCACAGAAGGATTAAAAGTAAATCTGAATAGTTAAAAATACAAACATATTTGTAAAATTAATTTTAACATAAAGAACAGTATTTGTGACGCTAGCGGCAACCAACAGAAAAGCTGACGTAACCAGAGGAGTTTGTAAGGATGGTTGCTAAGGCGTTGCTAAGGTAGCCTGGCTTGTTGCTTGGATGTTTGTCATAGATAAATACACAAGATGTCGCCTTGGGGTTCTAATGCTGCGTTCCAGGCAACCCGTAACCCGTAACTCACGAGTTCAAAACCACGCCTCACGACTCTGAACTGGGAGTACATCGATCTAGTACGAGTTCACGGGTGGGAAGTCACGGGTTTGACTGCCGTTCCAGTGCACTTTCACCGGTAGAAGGTTGTAAAAACACGAGTTACGGGCTGCCTGGAACGCATAAGGTCGTGAGTCGTGGTTTTGAAGTCGTAACTCACGGGTTTAAAAACCTGCCTGGAACGCAGCATTAGCATGCGTCAAAACCGCCGCCATCTTGGAACAGGGGTCTTGTCATAGAAAGTAGCTAGGTAACGCTGCTATCTCCGCCTGTACTTCGAATTTATGGACAATGCCGGACTTTTGTGCTGCGTGTGGATGTTAGGGCTACTTGCACTATGCAGTATAGTTAGAAAAAGTAGATTTTCGAAATATCAAAACTTAATTTTTTTTTCTGGACTCAATGCTAAATAAATACATGTCTGACTATTCAAGCGAACCAAAAGAAAACCAAGAAAATAGCATTCATGGCGATTTATGGTGATTTTATTTACGTTACATCATTGCGTACAATGACGCTGATGCAGGGCTCCCCTGTTTCAAGATGGCGGCTCTATTTCACGCATTCGTTCCAATGAACTGCCGTAGACAAGGCGACATCTACATATCTATGGGATGTTTGGAAGGTCTTGTTTGGTTGCTCACTTGTTCTAATTAGCTACAATGTGTTGCTAGGGTATATTATTGGTAGCTATCACTAAGTAAGTAATAGGGTGTAATTAATTACACCACTTCAACAAAGGCAGTGTCCAAATACCCACACTTGCATTCTTGGCCACTTAAGAGCGCATACACACAACAGGAAGTGCGCAAGACTGTCCCATTTTCGTACAGGGAACATTTCACAAGACTTCTTTTTAAGATGTAAAATAAATCTTTGGTGTCCCCAGAGTACTTGAAGTGCTAGCTCAAATTAACATATAGATAATTTATTATAGCATGTTAAAATTTACATATTGTAGGTGTGAGCAAAGATGTGCTGTTTTTAGGTGTGTCCTTTTAAATGCAAATGAGCTGTTCTCTGCACTATCCAATCACGGCACTGCCATTTAAGGGGTAGTATTATCCCCTTATGACATCACAAGGGGAGCCTTGTGATGACCTATTTTTTCACACACTCTTAGAATGAATGTGTTAATAACAACACATTAGTGTTGATTCTGAGACAACACACTAAATGCGTTGTCCCAGAATTCACCCATCTATGTGTTATTATTGAAACGACAAATTTTGTGTTACTTTTAACACAACTTGTGTTATATTTAGGGATGCACCGATAGGATTTTTTTTTGGCCGATACCGATTTAAACAGACAACTTCTGGCCGATGCCGATATTAAACACTTGTATGCAATACAGTTGGTCTATTAGCTAGTTTATTTCTGCATCAAATTATTTTTACTGAACATGGATTGGATCTAATTAACATTCAACTGACCAACATAATAAGAGAGGCACAAATTAAGCTAAAACAAATATAATAAGACAGCATGACAACCTTCAAAGGTGGTTTTTGCTATTCAGCATTTATTTTATTAACAACATTAACTCATTTTTTACATATAATGGATTTCTTTATGCAGTTAATTAATAAACAATCGGTATCGGCCTTTCTCATGCTATTGCCGATATGCCGATGGGTTCAAATTCATCAAAAATCGGCCGATGATACATCGGTGCATCACTAGTTATATTTTAATACAAAATCAACACAAAATGACACATAATGTGTTAAAATTACACATAATGTGTTAAAAGCTTAACGCACAAAGATGTATAAAAAAATTAACACATCCTTTCTAAGAGTGTATGCTTTCAGAGAAGGTTTACGAAAGCAAAGTTACTGGGTTGTTCTTTGTAATATTTTCTAGGTTTATAGAAGTACTGGAAACCCAATTATAGCACTTAAACATGGAAAAAGTCAGTTTTTTATCGTATGTCCTCTTTAAATCTTGAAAAGTGCAGTGCCCTTTACCCAAACTATCTCGAATACCGTTTCGGAGCGTATCCCACCATGCATTATGTTCTGGATGGAAATCGTGAGACTTTTTCCTAAACCTCACAAAATGTTCCGGAAACATTTTATTGTAAGTTAATAAAAGGATATTACAGATTTGGGTAGTAAAGCGGAAAGTGTTGCACATTTCATTGGTGCAAACATTGTTATGTATTTTGTAAAACATCTGCAACTGCTTTTATTACATAATTATTACATATCCAGGGACTACTGAATAAACAATAAACTTTAATAAAGCTAACATGCACAAAGATGATTTTTTTATAGATGTAAATAATTATTCAGATGTTAATTTTAGAGTGTTTATGTGTTCATTTTATTTGAAGAAAAGCTTAAAAATATATATTTTAAGTAGCCCAAATAAAAACTAATACGTTTTGGTGGAAATTGCTACCACTACCTAGTTTGACATTTTACACTTGCTAAGTGTGTCCCATCGGGTGAATTATTCAACTTGCATGCTTGGGATCTTCACGCCCACTAGAACACTTGAGCAAAATACAGGAAATACGTCATGTAAGTAGTCAAGTGGTCAAGTGCAAAGACCGCAAGTGTGGGTATTTGAAGACAGCCATGCAAGCTCATGCCAGTGTTGCTGTGTCAGACTGAGCTGTATTTTGACCACACTGTTTACACTCAACCTATAATGATGATTTTGGATAATGCGTTAGCATGATGAATTCAGGAGCCTTATGCACAACATAATTTTTGAGCCAGCCTCTTCTATGCACTGCCCTGGTGTAATGCAGTTCCCAATGCATCATAAAATCCAACCACAGGTTGGTTTACATTATACAACCAGCTCCGATATGCAACACTGTCTCAGTTTTTACAGTAAGGACTTTAACAGTTCTCACTGTAAACATTTCTTTCAAGCGGTGAGCTCACTTAATAGGGTTTGCCAACCACTCTTATTCCCAGCGGTATAAATCAAACTGCAGCGCATTGAAATGCGCAGACCACCTGTGCAACGGTTTTTCTGCTTGACTTCCCCACAAAAACCCACTTTTACCTCCCCTTCATCAACACCCTATGGACAAAAACACCTGCGTTGGACAACTCCCGTCTCCCAAGAACAACAAGAAGAGTCACGCTTTATTTTTTGATCTGCGTTTAACCGTAACAGCTGCGGCCTCCATTGAACATGCATCATCGAGGCCTGATAAAAATCACAGCTCGTGCGTGTTTCGGGGAATTTCTGCAGCGGCTGCTGGCAGACCCGTGCCGTTCAGTTATCTCTATCACGGTAGGGCACGGCAACTGTAATAACACGAAGGGCAAACTTCTTTCCCTTGCTGTCGTTTGAGGAACAACAAGGAGGCCTGTATTTTGACTAGACGGATACCTCACACCTAGCCGTAACAATGAAGCAATGACAGGCGAGCGAGAAGCCGGTGAGCTACTGTAGGTTATTTCAGAACACCTGCAGACAAGCGCTGTGCTCCACACCTCTCGCTGATAAACAATCACAATTTAAAAATGTTTACAAATTTTGCTCTAATATAAGGTGTATACAAATGGGTACAAAAAATATAATTATTAGAGAAAGTAGACAAAGTGTTTTTTACCTTTTTTACTTCAAAGCCCCCCTATTGCACAAAACAATATTTGAAGACCCCCCACTCAGTAATTTCTTCCCAGTAGAGTATTCTAGAGCTTGGCATGACTAGACAGATGTATATTCATTGTAAAAAAATAACCAAACAGTAAAAAATAAATTTAATTTTTTTATGTTTGTATTTTATTTTTAATATTTATGCTCCGATCCAAAAAAATATAGCAAAAATAACTATTGGTTCATATATAAAACATTAAATATTGGACATTGGATTTTAATTATATATATATATATATATATATATATATATATATATATATATATATATATATATATATATATATATATATATATATATATATATATATATATATATATATATATATATATATATATATATATATAATCCAATGTCCAATATTTAATGCCTTAATTTTAAGTCATCTTGGAAATCTTTTGAGGCCCCCTGTGGGCTCAGGCCCCCTGGTTGAGAAATACTGTGGTGGTGGTAAAGCTGAAGTATACACATATTTTTAGATGTACACGGGGGTCCAAGTATGGTGCACTTGATGCAAATTTCATCATCTGAAATTTTGTACATTTTATGTGTAGGTCACACATACGCCTATATGAGAATGTAGTATGTAGACCAGGAGATGAGATGCGCGTACGGTTGCGTACATGTAAAAAACCGACTATACTCCTGGCTTTACTTTCATAGGCGATCAATAATTACAGTTTTATTCTGGTGCATGATAAAACAGGCAGGAAAAGAATTTGGAGACCGAAGTGTGGGCTCTTTCAACCGGGCTAAGCAACCATCTAGAACACTGTACCGGCAACAACTATATAACAACATGCTAAAAACACTCCTTAGCAACCGCACAGAAAGGCCCTGGCAACCAACCACAAGTGCATATGCCACATATTTTTCTTCATATGGACATTTGTGGTACTTTAGATGGATGGATAGATTATATGGACTCCCCATCACAGGTGTTTGTACTGGACAATGACAGAGTACAGAATGTATAAACAAAGTGTTGAGGTCACTTGGACTGTTTTGGTAAAATTGGTGCTCCTACAAGAAAAATGTTATGGCTGAGCGGTTGCTCTTTCATTCCTCTGAAGACTTAATGGAATTAAGCAAGTCCATACACAGTTTGGGAGACACGTGTGAGATTCCTCTTTTCCCAGAAGACAAATATGAAAAGCCAAAAGTCTACATTTTTTTCATTTAATCTCATTGCAGACTGTACGTAAAAGTGAAACCATTTGAAATATTAAACAGATCTTTCCTATGTGTCTGGTTCTCTTGTACAGGCTTATTTAGATTTTTGAGTCACCCCCTGGTGGTGGTAACACTGAATCACAACAGGTGAACATTTCCAGGCCATGCTTTTCCTTCGGTTTATCCACAGAGTATCACTTGGATCACAAAGTTGCTTAAATCTTTGTTTTCTCTCTATTTTTCAGACATGGCATTGAGTCACCTCAACCTCCTGCGGCCAGTGATGTGCAGACTTCTGCCCTGTGTCATGAGGACCCCCTTTGTGGCCCACAAAGCAGTCCCATCCACGCCCCCTGCAAGCCGTGCTGTGGTTCTGCCGAATTATGTTCGCCATTATGCCACAAAGAAGAGTAAAGGCAAGAACGGCTACTTTTCCTTCACAGAGCCACAACAAAGGACTTATATCATAGGGGTGGGATGGATATTTTATTTGTTTTCTGTAGTAGTGCTTGTTTAGGTTCGCTCAAGTGAGTTTTGAGCCCATATCAAGGGAAAGAAATTCCTGTCTGGCCTCCAAATTCTGCTTTCATTTGTAATTGCTAAGACAATCAGCCAGCATGCTGGTCACAGTCCATCTCCATCCCTCTCCTTTTGAAGCTATCAACGATGAAGACATTAATGTTTCTTCTTTCTTGTTACTTTTTTGATGTCAGTGAAGGCAAAAGCACAGACAGGCAAAGTGAACATCAATGCGGCGTTGGTGGAGGATATTATCAGTCTGGAAGAGGTAAAGGAAGATATGACTGCCGTCTTGGCTGCCCTAAAAGATGACTTCAGTCGTAATCTCAGCATCCGCACCTCACCAGGTCAGGAATTTGCAATGCATATGCATAATTGTAACTCTGTAGTTAAATTAAATTATTCACTTTATTATTTTGATCAGAATGGTGTTGTGGTCAAGTGGATTCAAAATGTTTAATGCAAGCATAAAGTACAGTAAAATATTTAAAGGCATCATTCATCAAAAAAATTAAACTAATGGGATGTGGGAGTAGATATTCACTACCCCAGTCACCATCTGCTCCCATAGTTACCAGAAAGCCCTTTGAGCTTCAAAATGACCCAAAAGTGTTAAATAAATAAATATGCTTTAGTTTCCTGAAGATATTTACTCCTCTACTTTCTTGTTGTGCGTCCAATGAAACCGTCTATATACTATCTGTCATTGCTGAGATCTTGCATATTCACATATTCAAACTTGCATGTTGTGTTTGGCTCCAAAAATGAATTTACCATTTTTGATATCAAACCTGCTTAAGCAAGTCTTGATGTCTCACACTGAATTTAAAGGGACTTAATAATGTAAGTGAGTTTGCATGAGACTAGAGAGGTGTTGTGTTTTGTTACCTCGTCCATCCACATTTGCACTTGTTCTGCACATGACCATTGTTGCACAAGGTGGGGTCATTTAAACTGTTTGTGACCCTACTTCCTTTAAGTACATACAGGTCAACTCTGTTTACTACAGCCCAGTCTCTAAAAACATGGTGATAGGCCATTTGGGTCTATAATACCTTGAAAAAGCTGTCCATTAGCATAGCATCCCAACAGATCAAACCCTGATTTGCTTTGGCTGGATAGTGGCTAGCATCATTTTATTTAAAACGTTCAAGGTTTTGCTGGATAGCATGGCTTTATTATCCCCTACCTGTAGTTGCAGTATACACCTTTTGGATCCAAGAAGCATTTTTTCCATTGATAGGCCCATGATCTCATGAGCACAGATGGCAGATTTTAAATCCATGGGGTCGCTTTGCTTGTGCCAGCAAAGGAACTGCCATTTAGATGATTGGGGAAGATAATGGATGGCTTTCTTTAGGTATTACAGACATCGGGTCCAGCTTGGACATCCGGCTCTATCCATGCAATGACTCAGGTCAGTGACGTCTTGCTTTGAGCAATTGATTGAATCATCTGGGTTTTATTAAGTGGTGAGTTTATTATGAAGGACAGGAGAATCACCTTGGCCAAGGAAAAGAGGTTGGGAAGGGATTAATGTGGTGACCCGGTGTCTGGGCACATTGCACAGGGATTAAAGCCTGTCGGTCTGACCGCTGTATAGGATAGCGCATTTGGGCTTGGATCTTTACAGACGTACCTTCTCCTGTTCCAGATGAATCTGCCATCGGAGAACATCGCTTCATTGGCCCATTTGTATTTTGCCAAACACCTCATCTGAAGAAGAGGCCTCGGCTTCCTTAGGATAATTCCTCTAATGTGTTTCCAACAGGGGCCTCAAACCGCCGTCATTGGACTTTTTTTTGCATGCAAGTGATATTTGCATCACCCCAGCTTCATTTCTGTATACCGAGTAACCTTTAGGTACTTGAATTGGATAGGGGCAACAGGTAGTACCATGACCAGGAAGAGCCCATTTGGCTAATAGCTTCCCTGTTGAAGGTTTTGTTAGTGGAGGAAACAGCAATATGTTTCATGGAAGTGTTAGCAGATGTTAACGCTTCCAGGTAACACACGTGTGCGTGAACACACAAGCTGAAATGGGTTCCAGGGCCAAAGATTTGCACTACGAGCTCAGACTCCTGTCAAACACTGAACTTTTACTTATGACTGGATAAAGGTTTGGTTGAAAATTATATATCGTCTGTAATGTAATGTCTTGAGTACTTGATTAGTGTTAATATGTGACCCCTGCTAGCATATTGAGTTGCGATGAGCAAATTTTCACAAATTTTTCACGTTCTCTATTAAAAAGTCATCAAAACAATATATGATTGTTGGAATCTGACAAAAAATGACAGAGCTACTAACACCTGTTTAAAGTTAATAGCAAAGTCAATTTTGAGAAAAATCAAGTTAACTCTTTCACCGCCATTGACGAGATATCTCGTCAATTAAGAGAAAACGCTTCCCCGCCAATTATGAGATTTTCTGTCTTTCCGCAATACCGCTATTATCCACCAGGTGGTTCCGCAACTTATACAACCCGGAAGTAGCGCCTCATGTGAAAGAAAAAGAACTCCGTGTATGTTTCTGATCTCTATCAAAAGTCCTTCGCAAAAAATGAATTATCTCAGCTTTTTGCTCAATATTGGGTGTTTTTGAAGAAACCTACCCATGTTTGAGGGGTGATTACAAGAGAACTAATGAAGGAAGGATGAAACAGTTTTTTTGTTTGAAAGCAGAGGGTCTGTTCTTTCATCTGATATATTGTTTGTTTATATATTTCAAGAAGAACATTTTCTGGAAGGCATTAAATTTTGTGAAAATCATGGCGCTGGCTGGCAACTTTTTAAAAAAAACGCTGGCGGGGAAAGAGTTAAAGCTTTTATTTGAATGTTCCAAAACAAAATCACAGCGACTATACCTTAAAGCAGTGTTTCCCAGTTCAGTCCTATGTGCAACCACTCCCAATATGTTTTTGATGTCTCCCTATATACGGTTTCAGCAACATTAACAAACGTTTTTCGTGGAACATGCGTAACTTCCGGTAAACTCCGCATAGAATCAATAACAAAGTCCTTTTAGAGTAGTTTATTTCTGATAACAGGCAAAATAAACAACAAGTAGATTACCTTAGTTCAAATCATAATCAAAGCGTATCGATAACTACACTTAGCTAACGTTACTCTGTAAAATGTGTCATATATAATGTATACAATCTTACCTACAGATCAGCTGCCAAAATTCCCTTCAAATAGCGGTAACCCATGATTCCCGTCTTCCCACGTCTTTAGGAAATCAAAAACATTTCTTATTTTCGCCTGGATATTTGTTCTAGAGTTTAGTTTGGACACCAGTCAAACCATTAAACAAACAGAGACTGAAAGTAACATTCCACTCAGACACGTAATCGTGTCACCGCACGTGCGTCCGACGAAACCGTCTTTATAAAACGCCTAATTTAACTCATCACCTTGTTGGTGTATTAATTAGGGAAATTGTGTATTAATTAAAGTGTATTAATTAAAGTGTATTAATTAAATCTGTAAGCTTTAATATTTAAAAAAATATAATGTGCCCTCAATCTTTTTATCAAAAACGCAAATCTTCTCTCCTCCTCCTCACAACGTTCTCTCTTTACTTCCGGTATGGCAGGTGGGCAGGGTCTGGGAAAAGATTGCAGCGATGAGCAAATAGCAACATGACCCAACTTCCAACGCTTCAGTTAATTCTCAATGGACGAAATTCAAGTCCAGCCTTACCTTTTATCAATTCAGAAGCCGTTTCACTCTGATATACCTCACCATGGGGAAAATAAGACAATCGCCACTTCTGTTTGTTTCATGGGGAGTTTCAAATCCCTATTAAAGGCGCTCTAAGGGAATCTGTGTGACATCACTTCTTGTTGACGTTTGAAGTGTTGTCAATTAAAACGGAGCTTAGCTAACTCCTTCCCTCCCCCTCCTTTCCGTGCTTTCCAAACGAGGCATGAACACACTCAACCCCCACTCCCAAATCCTTCTTGTCGTTTATTGGCTGGAACACTTTGTTGTTTCGTGGTGGTAGGTTTGACCACTTTGTTTTTGTTGCAGTTTGTGGAGCCTGGGATGTCTGCGCGTTTTTTTACCGTGTGTTCAGGGGAGAGGCAGCTAGCAAATAGTGAGAAGATGTTTACTGTATAAAACAAAAAAAAATTCTGGCCTAAAACGTTTGAATTCGCTTAGAGCCCCTTTAATACCAACACATTTGCAACATACCAAGTCAAAACCAATATCTATAGGAAAAATATATGTTAAACTTTTTTCTTTCTTTTATTTTTTGAGTAATATTGCGACAGATAGAATTAAGATCTATTGTAATGCAATGATGTAATATAAGATCGTTTTTGTGTCTTATTGCTCTTTATAACTCATTTAACATTAATTTGGTCCCTCAATTTATTATTGTTATAATTCTTTTAACATCAAACAAGTGCTTTTCAACTTTTGTATTATGCCTATTTTTTTTATCAATTTTTGTCTATTTATGCAGCATTGCAGAATCATTTATATCAGTGGTTCTCAAACTTTTTCAGCGTGCAGCCCCCCTTGTGGCCCCCCTAAAGAAAATTTATGACAAAAAAACTGTTCTAAAACTCAACTTTTAATTAAACAAAACAAATTGAATGATACAAAGTAGTGCTGTTGGTTAGTAGCCTTATTTTTTAGGTTTAATGCCACAGAATTCATGATAAATTAATTTATTTTATAAAATGTCATAAAACTGGGCCCCCCTGGCACCATCTCGCGGCCCCCAGTTTGAGAACCACTGATTTATATCAGCTTTGTTATGATTTATATAAAGAGCAATCTTTCATAGATAATTACATTTTTAGAAAAAACTTTTTGAAAAACACTTTGGAAAAGGGAGTCGGGCCGACTACCAAAACACACTTGTAGCCAATCAGCAGTAAGGTGCGTGTCTACTAAACAACATCGTTGCCTGGGTTGCTTTGTGTGGGACGGGTCATTCAAAAAATCTATGCACTTTATTTTAACATGGGTTTGAAGTCAAATGACATCAAATCATATGCAAATAATTTTGAACTTACTGTTGGGAATCAGGGTTTTTAAGGCACATATTTGTTTATTTTTAAACCAAAAAAGTTGCACAATTACAGCTTTAAAATGAAATCCATTTACTTCGATGTGTTTTTTTTTTAAGTAACTGTATTCAAGCAATGTAAGTAAAATATATTCTGGTTTTATTGTATGTGGAGAATGTCTAATCTTGAGTGTTGTCTCTAAGCAAAAAGGCACATGCAGGTTCTCTCGTATCTTGAAAGATCAAAGTGCAGAAAAAATGATTCACTCTCTCAGATGTGTGCTGTAAAGTACGATAGGACAGAAGAGAGGAAGTGAGGAAGACATGAGCATTGCTATGTGAGGTAAGGCAGATGAGGGAGGGAGACATGCTGGTGAAACCTTTGGATACTCTTTGGAGAGTGAGGGTAGAGGTGAGTTGCTTTTATCCCTCAAAGAGAAAAAGATGTATCGCCACAGTCAAGACAGCAGCTTTTTGCAACATGTCATGTATTAAGACAGGTTAGGAAAGGATACAAAATGCAGGAAAACATTTAGTGAGGCATTACGTTTTTATCGTATGTATATTGGGCATGCAATGTCAGAACAAACTGGCATTCTAGCAAATGTTTATTGAGTTGATATCAAATGACTTTCAACAACGGGACATACTATTATGTTTGAACTGGAGATGTGTACTTGGTTTTTAAAATATTGTATTGTATTGCACTAGACCCTGTTACAGCCCACGTGATCAAATAGCCTGCGCGCGCATTTTGGCAACAAATGTTAGTGTTAGTAACTCAGAAAGTTTATTAAAACTGTCTAAAAGTGTCTGGTTGTTGCGTTTGGTTGCACTAATATAATATACTAATATACGTATATATGTATTTGGCCACTTTATATTTGGCCATCTGCTAACGTCTTCTTTCAACTCCACTGTACTACACGGATCTGAAAGCTTTGTTGAAAAGGTTGATAGTCAACTTTTTAAAATAACTTTTTCTATCTGTGTTGCTTTAATGCTGATTCTACCATACTTCCATTGCCAAACTGTGCGTGCATATGTTGCTTACGTTGCATACGTCTATTATAAGGTCATATGTGCACTCTAATTTTAACAGTCCATGTTTTGTGAGGGTCTTTGTCCTGTGGAAATTGTTAAATGATGTATTTTCTGTGTTTTGATAGCTGAATGATAATCATTCGATACAAAACAGTCTGTTTAAAGCTCTGGACTTCCAGCCTTCGCAGCCTCGATTTGAATTCAAAATGGCGGCAGGCTGAAATATCATAGTTCAATATCAGTGAATATATCACTGGCTCACAATAAATTTTACAATAGTAAAATATTGTGTAAGTCATGTTTTCCACCTGCAGTATTTGTTACATTGTTGATTAGCAGATGTATGTTTAAGAGTTTATTTGCAAAAAACCCAAATGCATCTTTTGGCTGCTTGCTCAGTGCTTTGTTCTTGTGTGGTCTGTCTTGGTTGCCTATAGTACCAGATGCAGCTACACTAACATTTTACTCAAAGAAATTATCATCCAGATGAACAAAATATTGACAAAGAGATCTTGTGTTTACTGTTAATGTAGTCTCATTTACCTGGCATGGCTGAAACTGTCCAAGATGTGTTTGACTGACAATGTAAACTGATCAATCAGTGTGCATTTTGTTTATGTAATTATCAGAGATGTGTGAAAATTAATCTAAAGTCTTTTTTTTGTGATTTACTGTTTTCTACATAAAATCATCCTCCATAATTTAAAGCAGTGGTTCTCAAACTTTGTTAGCGTGCGGCCCCTTGTGTATGGCGCATCCCTTTATGACCCCCCCCCCCCAAAAAAGAAAATGTATGACATTAAACATTTAAAAAAATTAAATTTAAATGAAACAAAACCTATTCAATAGGGCTGGGTATCGATTCAGATGTTCCAGATCGATTCAATTTCGATTCACAAGCTATCAAATCGATTCGATTTCGATTCTCGATTCAATTTTCGATTCAAGTGGGTAATTAATAAAAAGAAATTAAAAGCCACAACAGTATCGTTGTTGTCTTGCTTGCGAAATCTAAAATGCTTCCATACCTCTTACTTTTTATGTGAAGGTGGCATCAACGTCGATGAAGCACCTAAAACCGCCATTTTAAGCACTGAATGAAAGAATGACAGGCTCCTTGGTAACATTGCGCAAGGCAAAAAAGAGGGTGACATCTAGTGAAGAAGACTATAATTAGATTAACGTTAATCTTACATTCAGTGTTTGCAGAAAAAAATATGAAAAAAAAATCGATTCTGCTCTTTGAGAATCGATTCTGAATCAACCACGTTTAAAAAAAAAATTAATCAAAAAAATTGAATATTCAATTATACAATTTGGTGCTGTTGGTTAGTTGGTAAATTTTCTGAGATTTAATTACACAGAGTTTATGAAAAATGTATTTATTTTATAAAATATAATTTAACTGTCACACCCCCAGTTTGAGAACCACTGATGTAAAGGACATTCGGCGAGTAAGGTCATGTCAAATATATCAATGTGAAATCAATGAATGAATTAATATATTAATGCTGCTTATCTTATAAATAGATAATGAGAATTTAGCCTGAATTTCACAGGCAGGGTCACAAATATTATATATGACAATAATAGACGGCATTCTTCATAGTTTGTTTAGTCATTCCAAACACAAGCTAATTTTGAAGAAATTTTGGTTTCAGTTGTTGGACCAGCGTGTTTCTGTTTTGGCCCAAACTTTTGATTTTGCAGAACCCCTGTGGTATTAACAAAGGATTGTGTTCCTATGTGTTCAGGTGCATTGGACCACATTACAGTCACCACAAACGATGGCAAGTTTCCCCTCAACCAGCTGGGCCAGATATCCATGAAGTCTCCACAGCTCCTTGTGGTCAACATGACCAGCTTTCCAGAGGTAAGGCACAAGGCCACGCGTCATTTTGTAGAAGAACCTCACACCAGACCGACACCGTTGCACGCAAAGTCAAGCGCACACACCTCAAAAACCCTATTTCTGCCGCTGAAACCTGAGTGTGATGGACTCTTTCCAGCCTGAGAATTTCAGAGAAATTGATTGATTGTAGGGGGAAGCCCTTTGTTCTTGGAGAACGATTGAAATGTAGGCCAAGAGTCTGTGGTTAGCTGTCAGAGGCCAGGAAATGACCGCAAAGTGCCCTCTGGAACTCAGACCTGGGTTAATGTGTGATATCTCCATCTCTTTCTTTATGTCTTTCTGTTTTTTCTCTCACATCTCTCCCATCACCACTCTCACACTCTGATATATACAGGTCTTGCTGCCTGATGTTCAGATAAACCTAATGAGATTAATGCGCTCGTCTCATGGCCTATGTCCACTTAATGCCAAAGGCTCTGGTTTCCTTGAGGGTCTGAATCCTGGCTATCTACTTTCCTCATCCATCCTGGGAGCATATCCATATATCCAGAGTTATCTCCAAAATTTACCCATTTCCTCACCCTCATGTCGATCCCAACCCACATGCCAGAAAAGCTGAATATTTAAAGAATTTCCTTTCATATTTTCATGTTTGGGTGAACTATTCCTGTAACTTCCCCTTTGGTTAATGACGGCTGGGTCGACACGTGTTCAAGTTATTGATGTAACAATTAACCAATTACAGATGGATTTTCCTACCTATTCATCACTTCTATATTAACTTGATACAAAACAAGACAGTATTTAACAGTATTAACGGGTCAGTTTTCATGCTCTGATAACTATAAGGCCAAATGCAGCTGTTTAGGGTGTCAGGAAAACTGGCCATTACCTTACGGGCCTGCAAAAGACAACACAGAGGTGACTGGCCCGGACCGAAAGCAAACAGTTTTGTGATTATTCTAATCCATTACACGCTTTCAAAGGAGAGGCCATTGTTTTCCAGTCATTCATTAAAGGGCCAGAGAAGGTCCGGCCTGTTTGAGAAACACCAGTGGCTGTTGTGTGTTGTGGTGCAGACGGCAGTCATTAGTTTTCCCTCCCTGTGTGCCTGTGTGGGATCCGCGATCATTACAAAAGTGTTTTTTTAGCTCACTGAGCTGACTTTGAACCCTAGCTTTTTAATCACAAGTACTTTTTGATATACATATTACCCAGAGCAGTGCAGGGTTTACCGTAAAACTGGTATGTAATGATGGATGAACTTTACACAGAGAATGCTGCACACAGAATGGCTGCATGAGTCACCCAGTCAGGCTGTATGTGGAAATGTGGAGTCTATCGGTGATGAATTTAAGATTAGGGGAATGTGTTCATTTACATGCATCTCACAGAAATCTGTACTTAACAGTTCTTGCTTAAGCCCTTTTTTACATACAGATTCTAAAAAATGCAACAATGTGCCCAGGATCATTTAATTTTGGTCAATTCACACTGCCAGTGATTGTCTGGAATCTGTGCATGCGTTTACATAAAGAAAACTTAATGGAAAACACCAGAGTTTTTCAATATTTTACAATGTTCTTACCTCAACTTAGACAAATTAATACATACCTATCTTTTTTTAAAGCGTGCACTTTTAATCTTTGTACAGCGTGTCGTGAATGTGTTAGCATTTAGCCTAACCCCATTCATTCCTATGGCTCCAAACAGGGATGAATTTAGAAGCCACCAAACACTTCCATGTTTTCCCTATTTAAAGACTCTTACATGAGTAGTTACACGAGTAAGTATGGTGGCACAAAATAAAACTTTTGTTTGGAGCCATAGAAATGAATGGGGCTAGGCTAAATGCCAACACATTGGCATGTACAAAGATTTAAAGTGCAAGCATTAAAAAAAGATGAGTATTTATTAATTCATCTAAGTTGAGGTAAGAACATAGTAAAATATTGAAAAACGCGTGTTTTCCTTTAAGTTTGCTTATATGTGATTTTTCTCTCAACATACAGCGCTCGTATGCATTTAAAAGAGCTGCATGATAATTATGTAGTTGCGAAGACACCTGCATCATTGCAACGCACTCCTTACGTCAGGGTTTCCCAAAGTGGGGGTTTACGAACCCCTGGTGGTTTGTGGGGGGTTGCAGGGGGTTTGTGAATCAATTACAAGTCATAAAATGTAAATAATCATTTTAATATTAAAGAATCTAAATAAAACACAAAACACTAACAAATAAGTACAATTTTATTTGTTTAATCTGAATGTCATATGCCCATTACACAACACTACAATTTGTCATAAAACTCATGCAAAATGGATAGATATGTATACCAATTTAAGAAAATTACCAGATGAAGGTCCAACACGTTAAAGGGGGTCACACACCAGGCTTAGATGTTTACCTAAAATCAGTGGTGGTACTTCAAATAAATAATTTAGGTCACTTAGAGGGTTTTGCATCTGAGCGCTTCATATATAAATGTGACCAAATTGAGGAGCAGAAAACAACAACAAATGACTTACTGCTCAATATGCAAAAAGTCATGCATCGGCCTTACCCACCATCCAGACTTTTTGTTTTAAACAACTGTGCAAACCCTCTACCCAAGGTAAAAAGAGAGGTAAACCAGGTTCTGTTTTTTTATGTCTATAATGCTATCAATCAATTGAAAAAAATTACCTTGATGTTCATTTACAATACAACTGCATTTTGGGGGCCTGAAAGCACGAACACTTGTTCCAAAGTTTTCAATAAAGATACCATTTATTGTCTGTATAAGCTACCAAAATTCGATTTCATGAAAATGTCATGCATCTGTGTATTATTTGTTAAAGGGATAGTTCACCCAAAAATAAAAAGAATGTCATTAATGACTCACCCTCATGTCGTTCCAAACTCATAAGACCTCCGTTCATCTTCAGAACACAGTTTAAGATGTTTTATATTTAATCCGAGAGCTTGTTGACCCTTCATTGAAAATCTACGTACGGTATACTGTCCAGTGTCCACGTCCAAAAAGGTGATAAAAACATTATCAAAGTAGTCCATGTGACAGATCAGTGGGTCAGTTAGAATGTGTTGAAGCATCGAAAATACATTTTGGTCCCAAAATAACACCAATTACCTGAGACTAAAATCACGTGACTGCAGTGACGTGGATGACGTACGACGCGGCTGCTATCTGGTGCGCCCCAGCTGGGGTTTTTTGTGCCCCGGGCTTCGTTTACAGTCTGAGGGAGACGCACGCTGTAAGTTTGAAAAAAAAACTTCGCAAACATGTCTGAGGATAACGTCATCCGCGTCACTGCACTCACGTGACTTAAGTCTCGCGCATGTGCTTCACAACAGACGCGGAAGAAAAGACAATGCCGAATAAAGTTTTTGTTATTTTTGGACCAATATGTATTTTCGATGCTTCAACACATTCTTACTGACCCACCGATGTCACATGGACTACTTTGATGATGTTTTTATTACCTTTCTGGACATGGATAGTATACCATACGTAGATCTTCAATGAAGAGTGAAGAATATGAAGAATAATGGAAGAATAATGGCATTATTTGAAGAATAATGGCATTATTTCATTTTTTGGTGAACTATCCCTTTAAGACATGCATAATAAAGCATTTTTAGCTGTTTCCACAAATTTGTGTGAATGGGGATAGTTTTGACAACGTCATCATTTGTACTCAAAACACTTCTGTTGTTGCGTGTAAGCAAATCCTAACATTCAAAAGTGTAAGATAAGAAATGGGCCGAATATGTTGTGTTATACTGTAAGTGGCAGTTTTTCATTCTAAACAAATCCAACATAATTATCCTTAAAACCTAACCCCCCATGATGTATTCATGCTACACTGCCTGCACACAAGTTCAGAGTGTATTCTGAGGCTAATCTGGCCACAGGAGTTGTAATAGGTTATGAGGTGAACAGGCAAAAACCCCCGACACAGGGTCACGGTGGGTCACCGCCTCGCGCTGCAACCTCTCAGCTCCATCCCAAGGGACCCGTCGCTGACAGTGCCCGGCGGCGCTTCCTACATCACGCACTCCAACCGCCCCACCTCCCCAATCCACTGGCCTTCTCTCTGGATCTCCATCATTGAGAGATGTTGCCCAGCTCCTTCTGGATCAAAGGGGCCTGGGGTCGGGGTACTCCGCAGAGAGGAGAGGGTGGTCTAGTGAGATATGAGGGTTGTGGAGATACAAAGGGTGTTCGAGGGGTTGCAGCAGGTACCACAAGTCCAGCTGGCTGTCATTAGCTCAGATGTTTATGTGTGTGTGTGTTTGTGTCCTCAGGCTACAGCAGCCGTCACCCGTGCCTTACAAGAGAGCAGCATGGGACTGAATCCGGAGGTTGAGGGCACCATCATCAGGGTGCCTATTCCCAAGTGAGTGTTTTACTGCCCAGGGCCTTAGTCCCTATGACCACTCTCACCTTTCCTTTTAACGTCACTTTCTACACTGCTCTGTTTATTTTCTCTGGAGTTCCCGTCTTTCTAGCTCACACTATGACTGGCTGTTTCCCTTCCTGTTTGTCTGTGCAGTGCTGATGTCTGTAAAATGTCTTTGTTGTGGCTTATTACTAAGGCAAGCATTAGTATTACCATTGCTTTTACATGGAATTAGAAAAATAAACAAACCCCAAAACCAGATTTTTTTTAGTTATAGACAGTATGTAAGAAGAGGACAGGAAAGTACAGGCTGGAGAGAGGGGTACAGGATCTGCAAAGGACCTTGAGCCGGGATTCAAACTCGCGTTTGCCGAAAATGCATCTGCGTCATATGTTGAAGCTACTAACTACGACATCGGCACTGACAGAGTATTAAGCTTTTAACATGCAACTCTATGCAGATCTTTTGAATATGAATAACATTTCAATAAGAAATGTGTGTTTTTGTTTTTATAAATTAGATAGTCAGCATAACAAGTCGGTCACTGATAAAACATGGGGAAAATCCCTTATTTTTACATTACAGGATGGACAAAAGTATGTCATAGATAATTAGATGTGGGCTCTTTTGACTCAAGCCAATAAGCGACCACAAGACATCCTAGTAACCATACAGCAGTGCACCAAAAACCACTGCGAGCACCAGGGTTCCCACAGGTCCTTGAAATCCTTGAAAGTTTGTGAATGTTGGGGTGAGGGAATTAAGGCCCTGGGAAGTTTATAAAAATATACATACATAGATACAGGTCATTAAAAGTGCTTGAATCTATTTTATGCAAGAAGTTTTCTTAGAAAAAATCCATATTATTCCCTGTGTACTGTAGTGTAGGATATCATAAAAATTTTAGACTTTTTAAGCACACATGCTAAATGCTTTAAATGCTTATATCTTCTGTATGCAAATGTTGATTTATACCAAAATGCTTTTTTGCATAGTTGTGTTTGACACATGAAAACGTCTCGAGTTACATGTAACTGTTGTTCCCTGAGAAGGGAACAAGACGCTGCGTCTCCCTTGCCATACTTCCTGCGTCCCTGTAACACCGTCTTTTGCAATATTTCAGATAGCGATATACTTCCTGGCTCCCGCGTCACCTTGTCTTTGTCGTTAAGTCTCACCATTGGTTGAATTTGATACACACATTCAGATGCACTTTCCCCTGGAGGTGTCCCCAAAGTGTCACCACAGTGACGCAGCACGAGTTCCCTCAAAAGGGAACTGTAACAATCTATCTTAAAATGTAACTCGATGTAACCTTGCTCTCACTTAAAATGTATCCCCCCATTTAGTCCTTGAATTTGAGGGTATTGGATCTGGAAAAACCTTGAAAGGTCCTTGAATTTTAAGTGACTAAGGTGTGGGAACCCTGGAGCATCCTTTTCGTTTTTTTATCTTCATTTTGTGCAATTGGCAGACGCTTTCCACCATGTGACTCACGGTGCATTCTAGCTATACATTTTTCTACAATGTATGTCCCCTGGGAATCGAACCCATGTGCTTTTGTGCAGCTAAGCTGTGCGCTACCTTTGAGCTACCTTAGCAACCACATAGCAGATTAACATGGTGAATAGGACAGCAAGACATATTGAAATGACATTACAGAGATGCATATCGCAATATGTATACTGTAATGGTTTGCAGTAATTAAATAGTTTAAAATGTTATGTATAGTCAATGTTTTAGGTACAGATAGTAGAGTGATGCTTTGTTTTTTTCCCATAATAAATAATGGGAAATGTGTATTTTTTGTTTTTTATAAAATTTTATTTGATTTTACGAACTTAAAAGCATTGTCATTACCGCACTTTATAGCACATTATCACGTATTGCAATTTTCTTCAATATTATGCAAACCTAATTGTAAACATTACTTTAGCTTGGCAAAATATAAAAATCCCTTTTCTTTTTATCTGTGTTTCCTCTTTCACAGTTAGAATATATCTAAAATGACCATTATGTTTGCTTTAATGTTTGTCAAAGCTTTTTTCACGATCCATTCTCGGTTTACTTTACATAACATATGAAATCCAGAAACTCCACAGTGGTTTTGAATCTCTGACCTCCGCTGTCTTCTCCTGCCAAGCCAAATAGTCTCGCTGCACAGCTTTCATTCAACGAATCACAAAACTCTTTGATTACGAATCTGCGCGGCAGCTCCAGCAGCAGGTGCTTGTCTGGCAGCTCGCGCGGAGAGGCCGAACGTCTCGTCCGTAATCAGCGCAGCCTCCTCGCATGCATTTGCATTTCTAAAGAGCGCAGGAGGATTGATTGGCTTGGAATCAGTAATTATGAACATTGTTTGTAGTAAACAGACACTACACTTGGACTGTTTGCAAATGGCTTGCAGCAAAATGCCAATTATAAAATGGAGGAACTTCTACACCTTTTCGGAAATTGGATGAGAACAACCGTTCGTTGATTGTGTCACAAACTTTTTTGTTTAGTTTTGTCTAAAACAGAGGTGCTATCCAGCTCGTAGTTGTTTACCTCTTGCTGCCATGTCATAAACAAATCTGTCAGCTTTGTTATGTTGCAGTAAATAACCTGTCTAGACTGCAGTTTACTCTTAACGCAGACGGTCGGGTGTGCTTTAAATGACACGTATCCAAAAATCCACATACTATAGAAGGGGAATGCTTTAATTAATATTATTATGAACTGAAATGATTCATGTAATAGCTACTTAAACCGTATTTCTACATCCAAGGGTGACTCGAGAACACAGGGAGAATCTGGCGAAACTGGCCAAGCAGTTCGGCAACAAGGCCAAAGAGTCACTGAGGAGAGTTCGCGCCAACGCTGTCAATCAAGTGAAGAAGTCCAAAGAAGGCGTCTCTGAAGACACCATTCGCTTGATAGAAAAACAGGTGATACGGATGATGCCACAGTTTTGCACATCTTTATGCTAAGCATAGTCATAAAAGTTGACAAGAATTGCATATAGCTTATTTAAAAATAATAATAATAATAGAGTTTCCAAGAATAGTGTATTCTAAGGTCCTGTGTCTGTTTTTTAAGGTCCCCATGAAATCAAAACTTGGTTTATTAATCCAAGATAATATCCACTCAAAACTTATAGCACACGATAACCCAGAAACTGCAAATCATTTTGACAGGTGCAGTTTAATATTACACAAAAAAGAAATATAAAAATGTATTTTAATAACATAACATTTATATTTACAAATGATTAAACCAAATAGCGTGTTTGTGAGATTTGAATGTCTTTTCTTATCTTAAAACTGAAAGTAAACGCGTTTTCCACACGGATGGTCTGCATTGTTAAAAATGAGCAAATAAAATACTTCAAATCAATATTTAATCTTCCTTACCTTACTTTTGATGTAAATAGTCGCGTAATAAGCTGAATAATGTACAGACAGCCGGGTGTATTACACTGAAGGGGCTTATTTCACTATAGCAAGACCCTTGGCTTCACGTCACACTATATGGGTTAATTCTGCTATAACATCCTGCTGCCTATACATTATCTCTTACATAACAAACCTTTAAATGTCGCAACTGGCCAATCAGAAAATTCCAACGAGCCTTGTAATAAAAACAATTAATCAGTGTCATTATTTTTTGGTTTAAAATTCACGTTCTGTCACAAATTGAAAATGTACTTGGTGGTGATCATTTTCTGATAATGTCAGTAAAGACAGCTTGGGCGGGAGCATCCTTTAACTCCGCCCCCTCCGACTGTCATTCTGCTACTACTTCCATTTCTGAATGAAACGCCTACTGTTCTATATCCAATCAATTCACGGTGCAAAACACAAGCCACGCCCACAATTTTCTTTGTGTGATATTCTGTTTCACTCAGAAATGCGTCACAACATGGAAGTAGAGTCGATCGCGACTTTAACCGTACATTCACACGGGGCGTAACCGTTAAAGCTTCCCATTCACTTTTAATGGGTGACGTCATGCATTGCCGAACTGAATTGTGGATCCGTCGGCACCGCGTCAGTGCCATTGCTCACGGCAAAAGTTGAACATTTCTCAACTTTTCAAGCGGCAACACCTGTGTCAGCCAATCAGATTGCCTTATGTAAATAACCTTGGCAGAGCCAGCCAATTACATTTATGGAAGACCAGAGCATGTTCTGTGGCCACTGTGATTGGCTGTTGGCCACGCTTCAGACAAGCCTTCCTTCAAGCTTTAATGCTTTCACCCCGTGTGAATGTAGGCTACTGTAAGTTCACCGGGACCTAAAACTTATTTTTAGGTCATTATTATAAACTTACGTATAACCAAAACCCATTTAGATTTCCAATTCAAAAACTTTGTCTATCAACCAGTGATAGAAAATGTTCTTGTGTAAAAGGGTTGAATGTACAAAATCACATATCAGACAAGTCACAATGATCTAAATAAAACATCTTTAAGAACTAAAACTATATCAATTAATAAAACTATTTGGCCTTTGGTTCAAAGTGCAGCTGGAATAAAATAATTACTGTAAGCTTTCTTTTGATCAGCATTTTTGTTTATCTCTAATATCTCCAGGTTCAACAAATGGCAGACGGTTACGTGACAGACATCGACAAACAGCTGGCAACTAAAACCAAGGAGTTACTTGGTTGATGACAAACACAACAACATCGCCTTGTTTGTTTCTGTGCTCCGCTTGTGACTCAAACAAAATCTCTCTACTCCAAACAAAAAAACACCTAATAATGGCAGTGATGGAAGCAAGTGCCGAAAGTATTGTTTGTGCGTTTTCCTCACGAGTAAACAAATGTTAGCATGGCACGTCAGGGGCTTATTGCGCTCCTTGCGTTCACATCTTCAAACAAACAAATGGCGGACAAATGAACTTTTAATGCGATTTGGGTAACTCCTCCTAATCAAAGCGATGCCACAAATGTGGTGTTTATGTAAAAAGCACTGCACTGATTGTAAACTGTGGTTTGTACAGGATGGTGAAAGTCACACAGGGTGGAGAGAAAATGCGCACAACAACATGCATTATTTTTTTGTATTGACTAAAAATAAAATGTGTCCGTTTGTTGTACTGGTGCCGTAGCCCCTCAGATGTCTGTGTGCTTTTTCCAATAATTTTTTCTTATCTTATGTTCTTTTAAAGTTGATGATTCTGATGTTTCTATAATGTAAAATATCATTGGTATTCCCGTTACTGTATTAGTTTCAGACAAACTATTCACATCTTTGTTGAAATTTTAAAAAGTAGGAGACTTTAAATTTAATAAAGGCTTCAACTTTTATTAAAGATCGTAATGTGACATAAAAATGACCAAATAACACAGTTTAGTTTGAAATTCCACATGCAACACAGGAGAATGTAGTATGTAGCCCAAGAGATGCATTGCATTTGTCGTAATGCGTATGCGTCGAACGCCTGCGTAAGTAAGGGATAATGTAGAGGCAGCTGGTAGTTATAAAAATAAGCCCCGACGCGAAGCGGAGGGTCTTGTATCACACTGAAGGGGCTTATTTCCCAATAACTACCGGCTGCCTCTACATTATCCCGCTTATTACACGGCTACTTGTAACATAAGAAAAAAAACTGGACATGAATATGAATTTGAAACATTTTATTGGCATATTTGTTTTAAATTAACATTTTTATCCTTCCGCGAAACTTTGCACAGATGCATAAAATGATCGTAATACCTTATTAAGATCCTCTGCTTCATACTTGTCTGTCTCCATTTTTTCTGTTTTAGCCAGTCTTTGAGAAGTTTTAATGCCCATTCTGTATTTTTTTGTGTGTTGGCTTCGTAGCTGTCATGATCTATTTTGTCAAGTTCAGTCTCAGTAAGCTCTCTATGTCTTGTCGTTGTTCGTTCTTCTATCCACTGTTTAAATGTTTTGTTTTTTCCGTACATGTTAAAATTAATGTCAAAATGTCGTGGTTGTCCAGTGTTTGTCACAAGATGGCGCCAAACAGTAATCTTTATTGGCGCGGAGCGATTTAAATCGTACAAGTAGTACCGGCTATGCGTTATTACTTTGGAGCGGTTATTATTTGAAAAGAACGAACCTGCAAATGTCTCAACTGACCAATCAGAATCAAGCATTCCAGAGAGCCGTGTAATAAAGTCAAATAAACAATGCTTTGCTAGGCTATGTATTTGACCATGTGTGCATACGTTCGCATACATGTAAAAAGCTGACTATACTCTGTGCTTTACAAGCTAAATATTTTACTCTCAGCAGCTAACTCCATATGAACCCTTTTAAGTGCATTTGTTGCTATTATATACTATTATATTCTCAGTCCAAGGTTGTGAAGAGTTTAAAGTAGAATCTTGGAGTTGGCAGCCATCTACCGGTACGATAATTTGAGTAAATGCCTTAATTTATTTTAAAATACTTAGATTGATTGACAAATATTCCAATTCATTTTTTTGTTACATTTTTATAACTGCACATCGGAAATTGACAAAAGCTTTTGTTACTAGGGG
Organism: Paramisgurnus dabryanus; assembly: GCF_030506205.2. Lineage (NCBI taxonomy): Eukaryota > Metazoa > Chordata > Actinopteri > Cypriniformes > Cobitidae > Paramisgurnus > Paramisgurnus dabryanus. The sequence goes on from NC_133346.1 coordinate 22,570,950, forward strand.
CCAACACAAAGACCATTACATTTTTTTTTGCAATGCACATGTGCTTCACATGCATCATACAGTAGCCAAATTACCACTTCAGTATCAGATATGCATTAATTTTCAGTAATTCAGTGGGCCATTGTCAACTATTCCTTACACCTTGCCGAACTGCGCAATCCTGTGCATGGCAGTGCCGGCAACCCCTCTGAAAAGCATTGTCTCTAATGGAGAAAAACATGGGGTCACTAAATAAACAAAAGTTTAGAGGAGGTAGTTCGCAGGCAGAGGAAATGGGCAGGTTTCCCCTCGGTCCATATGTCAGCAATTTGGGGGCATTGTGTACCTTGGCCTGCAAGAGAGGCGCATGATCGATGGTGGGGTGAAAATCCAGAGTCGCTGGCTCGGCGCACAGCCCCGAAAATTGCTTTCAGCTGATAGCTTCATTTCACTTGACATTTATCAAGTGGATTACTGTGTGTTCCTCTGTTTATCACTACCATGATGGAGAGGATTGCGATGGAAGCGGGGAGGCCAAATGTTTTTCCTTCTGTGTTGCAGAAAATATATACATGTAAATTGGCTCTGTAAACCTTTTAGTTGACAGTAAACGTGCATTACAGAAACATATATGCAGCAATGTGCTGGACTGTCACCTTAAACCTTAAAGCTGTGTCGAAATGGGGTCCATTCATGAATAAAATCTCATCAAATAGTGCAGTGTAGTTTTAAAGGTGCCATTTTCAACCAGAATTGAAAATTCTCACATCATTTACTCATACTCCCTTCACATACAATCTGAATAATCGTAAATACGAGTTTCATAGTCACAGAATTGACATGGGTAACTTGCCATATTTACCACTGGGGAACTCTAAGCTAACTTTGATGCCCGAGCTGGGTCATAAACATTTAAAGGGATAGTTCACCCAAATATGACAATTCTGTTACCATTTACTCACCCTTGTCTAGTTTTAAACCGGTTTGAGTTTCTTTATTCAGTTAAAGGTGCATTGTGTAACTTTTAGAAGGATCTCTTGACGGAAATGCAATATAATATACATAACTTTATTATCAGTGGTGTATAAAGACCTTAAATAATGAAGAGTTATGTGTTTATTACTTTAGAATGAGATGTTTTATCTACATACACCGCGGGTCCTCTTACATGGAGGTCGCCATTTTGTTCCACCATGTTTCTAAAGTAGCCCTAAATGGCAGTTTTGTCACTACTGTATTTTGTCTTAGACGACAACATGTTTGTCCTGTAGCGGCTACCGTAGCTTTCTCTTTGTGTTTTGGTAAATGGTGGACTGAGCAGTTGGTTGCAATTCACAGTCTCACTGCTAGATGCCGCTAAAATGTACACACTGCACCTTTAAACACAAAAGAAGATATTTTGATAAATTATGGTATATCTTCTTTTGTGTTGAACAGGATAAAGAAATGAATACATGTTTAAAACGACTTAAGGGTAAATTATGACAAAGTTCAACAAAAATAAAAAAAATTCTTTAACTTAGCAGAGGGGTGACTTTTCTACACAGCGGCTACACTGCCTTGTCTTGTCATTAAAGTTTTACATATTTACATCCATAAAGAAACCATCATGTGCATACTGTATGTGCAGTAAAAATAGCAATTATTTAACTGAAAGTCCAGAATCATTAGAAAGTGTTATTTACAGTACTGCTGTAAAAAGTGGAGCTGTTGATGCATGCTTTACAACAGACCGGATACTGCATTGTAGTCAGAATCCAAATTAATCCTAATTCTGTACAACAGCAAAGCACAATGAACTTGTAATTATGACTTTAGATGTGGTTAGTAGGACATTTCTGATCCTAGTGTTTGATTTCTCTTTTTTAGCTGAGTGCAGGCTTATTCTGTAACTTTTTTCTTTTAAAATAATTAAAATTCAGTTCTTGAGCCAGTACTTAAAAATGAGTGTTCATAACTTTCTCCTTACACAGGTAAGCTTAAAATAATGATTAACAAGCGGAGCTTTCTGGTTGGATTTAACAGGAAATGTCAGATGTCATTCGATACATGGAAATATAAGTGTTGTAATATTTTATTTAAACAAAGATGGTGATAGAGAGGCAAAAGTTACACGGTTAAAAGTATCTGTAGGAATTACAGTATTACTGGCAGCTGTTTGCCAGTAACTTACTGTATATTTAAATTAATCTTTACAAAATAAAAATAAAATAACAGCCTAACAGTTTAACAGGGAACCAAACTCTGAATGAAAAAGCAGGATTTTTGGTTCCCAGAATGCTTTGCATGAAGCTTTTATTTTATAGTTTATTCTGTAAAGACAAAGACTTGTTTCATGTACATTTAACTGTGAACAAACTGTTGCCAGTAAATAAATATAATTAAATATACAGTAAGTAGATTTGTCTTTGTAATGGCATTGGATGGTCTAAAAATTTTTAAAGCTTTGATTTTTGAAGGTACGCTTCTTAAATGTGAACTACTTTACTTACGAAGACGTATGAAGATTTACGTCACCCCCGTCAAAAACTTAGGCAGCTGATTTGTTGCCTTGCTGCCTCATGAGGCAATGACTTCGAAGGCATGAAGGCAGCTCAGAGAAAGACTTTCGGACACACTTCATAGGCAGCGTGTTTGAAATATAAACAGAGAGCGCCTTTGTAGTGTTGTATTTCTCAAGACTGGTCTCAAGACCACTTCTTAAAGGTCTTGGTCTCATCTTGGAATCGACTGCATTTTTACTCGGTCTCGTCTCGGTCTCAGACAAAGAGGACTCAAAATTTTATTTGAAGACTGATGGCACATCACAATTTTTTTATCATTTATTTTATGCATTTTATTCAGGTTTGGCATATGATGTTGGCATTGTTTAAGTTTCACCCAATGACAGTTTTTCTAATTTTATGACTAAAAACACCTGCATTGTGTTATGTGGATGGCAAGCCATGGTAAGACAGTTCAGATTAAATGGTTAAAGGGTTTCAGCTCTTTAGGGTTTGTTCACTTTTATTTGCTTATAGATAAAGATAAATTCCCACATATCTGCAGTGCCTTTGATTATCTTATCAACTTCTTTGATGGCACACACAAACACACACCCACGCATGCACAAACACACACAGAAGTGCCTAATCATATGCATATTCCACATTTTATCATAAGTGTTTTAATGCAGTGACTTGCATTGGTCTTGGTCTTGGTCTCGACTTGGTCTCGACCCTTTAAAGTATTGGTCTTGTCTCGGTCTCGGCCTGTCTTGGTCTTGGTCATGACTTGGTCTCGGTTTAGGTGGTCTTGACTACAACACTACGCCTTTGTGATAACTATTCACATATTTGAAAATTACAATACTAATTTCATGCTAGAAATGCAATTAAAAGGTGTAAAAAGTGGAAATATACATTTATTTACACTAAATTTGTGCTCCAGCCACATTCTTGGCTGACATTTAATTTTTTCGAACTTGCCCAGGATCGACCAATCACATTCCCCATGCGCACACACGCATAGAATTGTGGGCAAGATCTCAGGAGTCAGGAAGTAAACCTGAAAAATGCTGCTGCAGATGGCAATAGTTTTCGGACGCAGCCTAGATAATGATATTAACCGAATGCTCTCACGTATTATAAGTTCCTCAAATACTTTTGGTTCAAATCCGCTTAATCCCCGGCCTACAGTATTAGAAATTGACTTCAAAGACCCATGCGGCCTTACCATCCAAAAACCTTTTGTTACTTGGGGTCAACACCAAGACCATTGATTTCTTTAGTCAATACACATGCTTCACTTGCATTAACTTGCTGCATTAGATGCATTCATTCAGAAATGCCCCTTTTTGTTGGCAGAATCCGTTAAGAGTCTGATAATTCTTATTTAAAATAACTCATCACAGTCATATACCCCTGTGATGGCATCAGGGTTAAGTACATTTTGAAAGAGTTTTCATTTTTTGGCTAAACTATTCCTAACCAACACATCCGGCATCGTTTTGTCTCGCAATGCGTATGAAATCGACTACATTCCCTTTCTAGTTTACATGCAAATGATTTAAAACGGAACTGCATTATTCATCATCTTAGTCTTGTGTCAATGCTAGAACACTGATATGCTGGTTAGGTGAAAATATAACCACTTTACAGACAACGGGGTCTCCAGCGAGAGAGCAGAGCAGTGCTATTATACTTTCCTCGTCCGCGTGCGCTGATTACGGTCCGTGCACGCATCCGTACGCGCAGATAGTTACCGGGGGCTCGAGAGCGCATTTAATCACTTCAGTAGCATCGAATTGGCTCTCGCGCGCTCGACGCGTCCTCGCTTGAAGTGCGCGAGCCACCCCGAACGCCTCATCAAGAATCCAATCAGTTTAAGCGCAAGATGCACTTTGCTGGAGATGAAAAGAGATTTTCTGCCGGGATGTCGGTGGCATAAGGGCACGACTGCATATGCAAAGTGGATGTGAAATTAGCGCGGATTCTCTTGCATCTGATAGTCATGCATATATCAGGCGAGCGTGTAAGGAGTTCAAAACGAATCCTTTACTCGTGAATGCATTATTCATTCTTGGTCTAAGGTCAATCTGATCGCTTTTTAAAGAATTACACAACTTAATATTGTGGCCTAGTTTTGCTGCATTGATGGCCTTGGATTTGGCCGTGTGCTTGGATTTATAGGATGCGTCTACCGGATGTTTTCAAGGCAGTACTATTTTGAATTCTTTTTGTTTTTGTAAACATTTTTTGAGTTTTTGTTGATAATGCGTGTTTTTTGCCTTTTTTTTGAAACTGTAGGTGCATTGATATTTTGGGTCAGATTTCCGGAAAACTACATCCTAAAAGTGCTTTGTAATTTTCTCTGAAGCAGTGGGATATTCCAAGTGGCTCCTCCCTCTTTTAAAATAGCCAATAGTGCTTAGTTTATTTCACATTCGGGTGCTTCTCATTTCCTATTAGTGCAGCTTTCCTTTCCTTAAGTCGTAGCTCCACCCTTCAGGATGCTGGGGATGGATGCGAGGAATCAAAGCAAGTTCATTCTCTTTGATAAAAAAAAATAAGTCTTTGGTTTCCCCGGACTTTTACACTTTTACACGGAAAATTTACACTTTGTAGCTGCGGGCAAAAATGTGCTGGTTTTGGGTGTGTCCTTTAAAATGCAAATGAGCTGATAAAATGCAAGCACTGATCGCCCATAATGGTGATTTGTTGAAATTGAAACTCAGTTGTGCTGTCAATTATTTTTCTCATTTTCTATCTCTCTCTCTCTCTCTCTCTCTCTCTGCCCTAAATGGCATTGCCGTGGTTGGATAGTGCAAATTTAAGCCCGATTTATAGTCGTGCGTAAGTTCTATGGCGTAGGCTATCCGTAGCCTGTGCATAGCTCTGCGTAGCCTGACGTGCACCTTGCAAAATTTTTAACAGTGCGTCAGTTCTACGTGTCATAAGTATTTCTGTTTGCGACGATGAAAACAAAGAATGGCCCAGTTGAGGAGTGATTTAACTCAAACTGCATCAAAAGTCGCTGTTTATTTACTTCTATCATTGCTGGTTTTCTCAAATCATACACAACAAGTTGCTGTTTCTTCTTTGTTTGTGGGTTAATTTGCCAAGCTTCTTCTTTGATGGTGGCGCTGCTACTGTGGTTACATGCGTGGATACTGCCTACCAGTGGTCTGCGCACGTGTTTGCACGTCGATGCGGACGATGACACAAATGTATAAATGAAAACCGATGCGGAACCTACGCTGACCTACGCACAACTATAACGAGGCTGTATTATTGTAACAAGACCCGGTTTCTACGCACAAAAGAGGCAAAATCCGAAAGACTTAAATTTTTTCACATGCTTGCAGAGAATGGTTTACCAAAACTAAGTTATTGGGTTGTTCTTTTTAACATTTTTTAGGTTAATAGAAGCACTGGAGACCCAATTACAGCACTTAAACATGGAATCAGTTTTTCATGCTAATTCTTTAGGGGTGCTCTGAAATGTGCCAAATCTATGTCTATCAATCTATCATTACATATGCTGTCTAAAATGTGTCTTTGTTTACAATAATGTTTACTAACTCATCAAGTATGAGGTAAAGATATGAAGAGGGAGGAGAATTTATACATGCATCAGGTTTTGATAATTCATTTCTACATAGAATACACCTATGTTTTTTCGCTCAACTCCTCTGCAAGCCTCTCATGTTGGCATTAAATAATTTAATAATATAGTCCCAATTTCCTTACATAGTGCAATATTTGAGGAAACAGGCATTTGAAGTGGTTTCTAAAACCATAGTGGACATTATCAAGTCCACTCATTCAATCTCATGATGCACTGCAGCTAACCAATACTATTCCAATAAGTCTCATGAATTCCAGCATCTCAGAGACACTTGGTGCAGCAACATTTTTTGCTGGCTCAGTGTTCAAATTCAGTTGTTTTCATTTACTCATTTAAAGGCACAATATGTAAGATTTTTTAAATAAAATATCCAAAACTTCATGTACAGTGTTATATATAATCCCAAATTTTTTTAAAAATGTTTCAATTCATAGAATTTGCCGTTTTATGAAGTGCTTGTCAATGGTGTCATGTTCGGTCCTCGGTTTTCTGCTTTTAATTCAATAGAAACCATAGGTGTGTTTGACTTCATGTGGCACTGCACAGACTAATCGGCTTGTGACATTTAGGTATTGCAAGAGCTATTTGAAAGCAGGACTTTTGCGATAGTTTCATGTTATATGCTAAACAATCTGTGCAGTGCCACATGCAGAAGTAGTGGATTGCATGCGGACATATGTAACGTCTAGCACATCACATTGTGTGCTTACATTATAATGTAAAAGTTATAAAACTTTCATTACACAATCTATGGCCAGCATTATTAACATTGAAGGTGAAGACTACAACTTCAATCGTTCCACAATCTTTAACAGCACCATCAATCTGCAGCGTTGTTTAGCTAATACAATTTCGGACACAGACGAGATGGTTGAGTTACACTGGTTTCCGGGTCACTGGATAGGGGTCGCAGGAGAAGCACACCTGGAATCTGATGAGAAGATGAAATGCAGAATGATGTCATAAAAAATGTTGATTCATATTGGGCGGAAGTGAAAGACTGTACGTTTTAAATCCTTGTATTTCCTAATTGTGTTGATGTTTTGGAGCACACTTTAGGCCTATCCCTATTCAAAAAAGTATGATTTAATGAGGAAAAGGCTCTGCTGTCTTGTGAGCAGTGGTATTTTATTTTGCAAATGCAAATCTGTTTATAATGCACAATTAGAATTACATTTATAGAGAATTCATGCTGTGGAAATTGCTTCCTTCCGGTTGCCCTCCATCCAACCTGAACGACCCAAACCCGCTATATGTGCAATTACAACTGTGCGCAGAGCGCGCTCATTAGATGAGTCCTATTGAACAGAAACGTCTTTGAGTTTGAAGTGGTTAAACTGTCATTTCAAATCGTCTGGACCTTGTGATTACCGGCACGGGAGGAATTATATATTTAGCTTTAAGTCCGTAGCGATTTCCTGCTCCTGTCTTGATCCTAAGTGACTGGAGCGTTAGATGCCCTCATCTCCACCGATCCCCTCGGGATGACCGTAATCAGCGGCTCAAAGCGCGGAGATACGCGAGATGAGGAGCGCATGACGCGGGTGGGGGTCATGCCACATATGCGCACGCTGCAAGTTCTTACTGCGCAATTTGATGGAGGCACCTGCCATGCAATTTAGTTGGAAGGGCACGCGACTTTGGTGAGAGTTGTTTAGTAAGTCCATGATCAAAACTGACAGTCCAGCCTTGGTTAATAGTGAAAAGAACGAAAGTGTATTCCAGTTCTATGTAAAAATTGGGATGTGCTCCAAAAAATTATTACATTTTAAGGCCAGCTTCCGAACCTTGTATGAAATACTGCAAATAATGCATATTTGTAGCATCCAATAAGACACACTGCAAAGTTTATCACATGAGACACTTTGAAGTATACTTTAATGCACAAAAGTTGCTCTCATCGTTTTGAAACAACAACATCAGGTTTTGCACAAAACCTTGTGAATTCTGGCAAAAAATATTTTTTTCAAATTCAAAATTTCACAGAAATTATGCTGATTATTTATTTTGTGCCATTGTGTACATCAAATAGGAAAAGCATTTTCACAAGTGGGCTTTTGATCTCAATTGTAGCTTTATCCAAAGTGATTTACATTGCGATCAAGTTATGTGTGTTACCATGGGAATCGAACTTATGACCTTTTTATGGCTACCCAACACAATGCATTACTACCAACTGAGCTACAATCGCACTTGCACACTGTATGTTTTCATAGACCAAAAGTGCACCTTAGCACCTAAAGAGTTCCTATACGGTAGACATAGCCTATTGGTACCAATGTATACCTGTACCTAAATGGTACCTTTTTAAAGAGTAGTGCCCCAGTGCCAGCTTAGGCCAGGGTTTGTTTATGACATGTTAATGACTCTTGAAAGGCCTCAATACAAAACCCAGTACAGGATAGTTGTCAGTCATGTAAAAAGTATACATGCTAATAAGTTAAACATGCCCCCAGAGTTCAATGTCACTACGCCCGGCTCATAGCGACTGGCCGTGATGCATTACAGAGCCCCTCTTGTCAAACATTAGGTCATGAAGCAAGATAATTAATGCACCAGAGCCTAATACATGATAACCTTCATTAAAAAGGATTGTCTTGTAGAAGGTAAATGCAGGGAATGGACAGGAAGTCTACTAATCTGTAACCCGATGCGAAAGGAAGGAAAGAGTCAGGAACCAGCCTTCAGAGCTTTCACCAATCATATTCATCACAGAACCCAGTCCAGCCTCATTAGACCGCAGCGCTGCACTTAACTAAACATCTTTTCCATAAAATAAATGCTTCCAGGTTACCCTCCGCGCAGGCCGCTCGCCCATCTGATCTCAATTACCGCTGCACAACAGTTGAGGAGTGAGCACAACCAATGGCGTTGATACCGAATTCACCAGCTGAAAGTGTCAAGTAAGGAGCACTGCAGTAAATTTTGTATTAAAGAATGGGGGTCGGATCGAATAATTGGTTCCTGGTGCGTTCATTTCCGAGGAATATTAATTATAAGTCGATTCAAACCATGTACTGTATGTATGCGGCCTAGTATTGAGGACAAAGTGGGTTTTATTTTAGACAGAGAATTGACATTTGGTTTAGTTCAAGAGGAAGAAACGAGAAATCTTTAGCGAGAGAAAAGAAGTTCACGTCGCTGGAGGCTTTGGCACCGTTTCCGAAATGCAGAGTCGCTCTGCATCTAATTTTTCTTATGCAGGAAATTGAGAAAAGAACACAACAATGCAATGTGAGGAGAGCTGGAGAGCATATGCTTTCTGTTCACACCGAGGCCTGAAAATAATCCTTGCTTTCCCCTCAGACACGATGCCAAAGTAAAGGCTGATGGGAAGTGTTTGTTTGTCTGTTACTCCTGTGGTCCCCGGATCATTAAAGACACAAATCAATCTTGCATCATTTGGTTTAGCTGTGGTTTAGTCTTGTTTAGGATTTAAGGCGGCAACAACTGTTTCATTATAATGCATTCATTACGAACAAGTTTTTTATACAAAATCTAAGCTATGTCCCCCTTTTCTGATTTAGACAAGACTCCACCATGTGGCAGTAGAATGAACAACAGCCTTTCATTTTCACCTTCTTAAATCATATGGGCTTTTTTTAAGTCATAAAACAATATCAAGTTATGAGCTTTCCAGATATACTTGATGTGTGTGGGATTAACAGTGACAACTTCTTTTGCTTGGTGTATGTATGACATCATATGTACATGTTTTTATTTTGAAGTAAGAAAAAATATAAAGTTACAAATGACTTTGTTAGATATTATGAGAACAGAAATGCTGCAAATTTGAACTAATTTGTGTCATAACATAGTTGAGAAAAGATATGTAACACTTGGTTGAGACCGTGCCAAATCTCCTGTTAAATGTTGGCACTGATAATTAATTCCTGTACAAACATGCAATTATTTTATGAACATGTTAAAAATTATATAAATTTGCTTAAGATCTACATAAAAATTATTGTAAATGTAACATCTTATTTTACCTATGTGTACATTTACAGTACAAAAATATTCACATGCTTTTAAAGGGAATTTAAAATGCCACTTTAAAATGAAAATTCTGGCATCATTTAATCATCCTGATGTTGTTCTAAACCTGTATGAATTTCTTTTTTCTGATGAACTCAAAAAAAAGTTATTTTTGAGAAATGATGGTAAACACGCAGCTGATAGTGTCCATTGACTTCCATAGTAGGAGTAAAAAAATATGATGGAATTTAATGGGAACCGTCAACTGTGTGCTTATCGTCATTTATCAAAATATATTCTTCATCATTTATCACAATACTTCCAAAATATTTTTTCCTACTATGGAAGTCAATGGACACTATCAGCTGCGTGTTTACCATCATTTCTCAAAATAACTTTTTTTGTGTTCATCAGAAAAAAGAAATTCATACAGGTTTAGGACAACATGAGGATGAGTAAATGATGACAGAATTTTCATTTTAAAGCAAACTATCCCTTTAACAAATGACATGATTTTTAGGTCCCGGTAGGTTGTTTTTCATCATTATCTCCCAGATTTTTTATCCCAAATGTTTCACTCATCCTATATCACATTTCATATATGTAAGTAATTGACTCAACAATCTGGATTTAACCAGATTTGTATGCTGCAGCTTTGCAATAATTTTCTCAGAGCTCAAGATCTCATGGGCTCTTCTGGGAAAGACTTGGTATCCCACAGTTCTGGAACAATCTGCACTTAAGCCGTTATTCCGGCCTGGATCAATTCCAGTCTTTCAACTGACAATTTCCTTAAGGGTGCTGCACTGAAGATAAGAATATAGATAAAAGAGAACTGGCGTTTTACATACACTCAGCTGGGTCCTCGTGAAATTGAAATATTAATGTATGCACACCAGTGATGTGGAGAACAGGTGATTTAGTGAGGTTGTAAGCTCTTGAGAAATGAGAGCTAAATGGAAGAAGCCAGACTTTCATCAAGCTCTCACATTTCTCCATGCCTCAATCTCATACATTTTTGTCATGATCAGGGCTTTTGAAAAATAAAACCAATTTTGTAGTTTGCACATACGACCAGCAGAGGGAGACATCTGAATGTAAATACACAATCAGCTTGCAAGGATTTGCATTGTTATTGTAACATAGTCAGTTCATTGTAACTTTAGGAATATTATATATATAATATATAACATATATATACACACACGTGCTGTTAAAAAAAAATTGTACCTTGTATAATCAGTGGTGTAGTCTAGATTTTTGTAGTGAGTATACTGTGATTTTTCCCTCTCACCCTTATGCTCACTCGTCCTAGCGCGACACCTCATAAGCACCACCACACTCACAGATGCATACACTATAGATCTTCATGTAACTAAGAGCATTCTGAAAGTGTACTCATAAACACATAAAATGAATGTGTTCTCAACATGTCAGTTTATTATAAGAAAAAATGACTTTAGAGCCAATGGGTTTACAGCTGGGGAAACTGGACTGATTTTTAGACTGGTTTAGTGTTAATCAGCATCTAACTCGGGGACAAAAGTTACTTAACTGTTTATTAAAATTAAATAAACTGTTTACAATCTTCAATCCGTGGCTAACACATGCATTGAAGGAGAAAAAAATATTCACTCTTTCAATATCTTTTATCTGACAACTATTGATAACATTACCATGTGTAATTTAATGGTGTAAATGTTTTTAATTTATACACATTTAAGATGACCATGAATTAACTCTAATTTGCATAGTCATTGACATTAAAGCTTATTTTTTGCATATAATATAAGCATTGTCTAAAAATGAAAATAGGCTTATACTTAATTATTATTACAAGACCATCATGTAGCCTAATATTTGCAAGTCTGAACTGAACATCAACGCAGACATGAATTTCCTCACAGAAGTTTAAGATCATATACATCTTGAACGTAGATATATAAATGAACACAGAGAAGGAAAGTTTAACACTGTGAAGCACAAGCAAACATGCAGAGGAACTGAAGGCAGCTAAAACCATCAGGATATAATCACGGGCTTATTTTATTGCATTTGGAGCCTTACCTCCAGATAAACTAATAAACTGGACTGATGATTTAAATGTTGTACTCACATGTGCGTCGTAAACTCTATGGATTTTATGTTGCAGCACTTCACTTGTTCACTTCTCCACATGGACTGTTTGTTTACAGTGTCGCGTGAGCAGCTACACTGCAGGTTCGAATTCATTTGGCGCTAAGCAGACCTCTTGGTGATGTCAAAGTATCACGAGAGCGATTCAAAGCAGATTTCTCCATGTGATAAATGGAGTCGCTCTCGCGGTGCTTTGCTGTCACTCGCCTGTGGCGCCACACCAGTCTGCTCCCCAGTTACTTTCGCGTCACTATAGTAATTTGATTTAATAGAAATTCATACGCTGATCGGATCGCGCAGTTCGGCAGGAAGTATATAGCCTAATATGTATTTCAACATAGATATGTATATAAAGGCTAGATTGCTCGTCCGCGCTGATGGCCAATTGAGTTGAACGTCCGCATTTTGGCGGCCATCTTAGGACAGGGCGCTCGCTCACTCGTAGTATTGAGTTTTAATGATGCAGGTACTTTTAAATGACCATAACTTGCTTAATTTTTTACCGATTTTCAAACGGTTTGGTTTGTTATAAACGTCAAAGATGTACCTATGACACTGAATACGTATACTAAAAATAAATAAAAAAATCATGAAACATGTTAAAGCATCCATAATTATAGCCACGTTAATAACGTTTGTAAAAAACCAAACCGTTTGTAAATCCGTCAAGAATTCAGCAAGTTACGAGCATTTTAGTTGGCGTATGTTACTCACCTTCCGTCCACAGCAGCAGGGAGCAGCACTATGGCAGCACTGACCTAAGATGGCCGCCAAGTGACGACACAGCTGACTCCGCCTTGAGCCATCTAGCCTTTATATACATATCTATGTATTTCAACCCGCTAAAGTAGCAAGTGTAGCATGCTAATGGTCAGTGCTTCACATCTATATTATGACTAAAAGTTTAAAAATGTCACAAACCCATGCTGTTACGCATTCTCGCGCTATTTTTAGTGGGTATACGGAAATCCTTGACAATTTCTAGTGGGTATATGGCGTATACCTGCGTATCACGTAGACTACACCACTTCTTGTATTGCACTGTAAGTTGCTTTGGATGAAAGCATCTGCCAAATGCGTAAATGTAAATGATTACAGACAGGATCACATATTACTCTACATGAATGTAAGTATCTATAATTGAAACAACTGTGATGCTGGGATGTTACATGACATATTATTACTTTCTTATTGATAATAGATACTGTGGGCTATACATTCTACTGTACATTAACTTTGTTTTATACTCCATTTAAATGCTTGTATTTACCAAAACCTGGCATGTTAAATGATAATGATCATTTTAATGAAGTTGTAAAATGTAAATGTAATAGATTAAGGCCTGTTTCACAGACAATGTTTAGCTAAAGCCAGGACTAGGCCTTAGTTAAATTAAGAAGTTTAAGCATCTCCTTAAGTGGCGCTGTCCCGCTCACGGGACACCTAAGTTTACGTCAATATTTTCCATAAAAATTTTATGTGTATCACTACAAACTATATATTGTTGGAAAGGTCTAAGCCTCTAGAATACATATATCAACAGTGTTTTATAAAATAAATTATGTAGGGAGAGTAATTGATTCAACTTTACAGAGAGTGCGCCTCAAAACATTTTTAAGCATCTTTTATATACATGCCTTAAAAATATGTTACTGTGAATCGTGAGACAAATTAATGGGACTGACACATTTTAAGATCTGTCGGTGCAAGTTACTTTCAGTTAAGACAGCTCAAACATGTATTTTAGTCTAGGACTAGCCTTAAGCCTTGTCTGCTAAACCAGGTGTATTATTTTTGTGTCAGTCCACAGTAAAGACAATGTCAGGTTTCCATTAGAATATGGGCCATGCATCACAAAGTGCACTATATAAATGATGTCAATGTGGTTGTATAAGCATCAAATGAAGTTGAAGTACATCAAACCTCAAACCAAGTACCTTTGGCATGCAAATTAGCTTTAAACCAGCTGATGTCATTTTTTGTTAGTGTTGTTACAGGTGTACTGCAGCAAAGCAACCACAGATCCAAGCAGATGTAGTTATCACATTATCAAAGGGGATAGCGAAATCCAGCAATTGTTTACTCATTGTCATCGTCTTTTCTCTCAACAGGGAAAAATACAGCTAACAAAATAAGCTCTTAGAACGTTCCTAAAAAGTGGCTAAAATTCCCATTAAATTATGCAAACACATTTATGTTGTCAGAACATTTCTTGGTTATGTCAATTATAGAGAAACATTACATTACTATGATTTAAAAAAATAATAATATTCTGATTGTTCTGTAAAATATCGCTGTAGAAAACTATTCACTTTTACAAACCAATTTCTTTCCTGTCATATATAAAATCTCTCAAACAGAGGTTTTGTTAAGTGTGGTGTGGACAGAACCCAAGTGCAATAGCTCTTATACAAAAGACTTTATTAAATAACAAAAATATCCTCAAGGGGGGAAACAAAGGCAATAATTCAAATAATATACATAACAAAACATCCTGCCCTCAAGGGTATTTTTGCAAGGCACGCGAGACGTTTTCTAAATATACACAATAATCCAGCACAAAACAGCAAGACATTAAGGCAGTTTCTAAATCAGAAGGCTGCAGCCTCCGGAGGTCGCATATGCAGGCTGCATACATCATTAAACCTAGTTTAAGTTAACAGAGCATTACATTTGCAAGTCATAAAGATATTACAACAATTACGATTAACTAAGAATAATAGTCAACTTTATAATTGATAATATTGTGAAAGAAGACAGTGACGATGCCGTTTGCAGCCTACAAATGCGATCTCCGGAGACTGCTTCCGATTGAGAAACAGCCAACAAAGGAGAGGAACTATAATGAGGGCAGGAACTATTAATTGGATAATTAACAAGGGGGCGGGGTAATGTGCTTCCCCACACAAACATGAGACCCAGAGCATAAGTTTGGACCCTGATACCAAGGAACAAGAAACAAGACAAGAACTGAAGGTCACGATCCAAACATTATGCTCTGCCACATCAGATAGGGCTGTCATGATCCTGTCACATGAAACTTGACACAAAGAGCACAGGGCTGACAGGATTATGACAGGTTAAGATGTTGACTTTTTGTTTCATTTAGGCTGCATTTACAGTATACTGTCTGTTTGAAGTGACTCAATTCCATTTTTTTTTCTCTCAAGTGGCATAGATCAGATATGACCTACGGACGTGTACGTAGAAATAAAGTTCATAGATTCTGATATTCTCTGATTGGTTTTGGGCTTCAGCTTCGTAGTGCAGTAATGTTGAAGTTTTATGTCTTGTATAATCAATTTGTCTGTCCCCATTACATATCGCGACCTTTTACTTCCTCTGTTGTTTAAGCTGTTCCGGGTAAATATGGCCAACTTGAATTGTTTCGCCAAGTGTTTAGTGTAAATGCTTATATCGCATATTAGTGGCTTTTAAAAGTTGATGTACTGTAAACAGGTCATCAAAAAATTGATATAGCCAACAAATCAGCATTGGGCATCAAGATCGGTAGTGTAAATCCAGCCTTAAAGTCACAATTATGGTGATCAGCGTTTGCTTTAGTTGGACCCTTGACCCTTTACTTTTTGTCTTTAGTTTTTCTAGTTGCTGTAATTGTGTTTGTTTGCAAGGCACATTTAAAGCATTAAAATTCAAATGAAAATGTGACGTGTCTGAACGCATGACATTATTACTGCACAAAATGCAGCAGGATTGTAACAATCTGATATTCTGAAGGATTTTCAAATACATGTTCATACTTTCATTAAGACACAAAGATGTCAATGATCAGTGTATGAATCTAAAAAATGGTGACAATCAAATGAAAAGCTTAATGCTGCAATGCGTGTTGGGTGTCAGCATAGAATAAAACTCATCCGTGACATCCATGATTCCCAGCTTGCCTTGAGGCATAAATAAATAATGAATATGTTTTACTGTGTTCTTTGTTTGCTTTTATTTTTGCTGTAGGGATGGGCGATATCAGATGGCATTATTATGCAGATCTTATCAGTAAAGCCAGTTCCATGATTAGTAGTAAATCGGCATCACCGGCAAAATGTCCGTGGAATGAATGCGATATTGCATAGCTTGTAAGTGAACTAAGCTTTGTGTAGTAAATCCCACTCCATCTGATGGCAATATAATCACCGAACTGGCTTTACTGATGAGATGGGCATGACATGAGTTGATCTGTTTACCTAAATATTTTGTTGCTTGTCACCATTGTTGAGATTTATAAGCTGATTCTTGATGTTTATTTGTCTAAATTATGCATAACTGGTGAAAGTTTTATATGCACAGTGTTTCAAAATGCCAAACTACCATAACACTGCTGGATCTCATGCTGTAGTATCACCAAACACTTTTGATGAGCGAGTAACCTCTGGATCAGCAAATCAAGTTACTAGATGATCTTAATCATGTGATCACATTATCACTTGGCTTTCTTTCCAAAAGGTCTTTTAAATACACACAGAGCAGCCAGAAAAACATGTTAAAAAGACAAGGGTCAAAAGTCCAACTTTGCAGTGGCGGCTTGTGACTGCTCATCTGAGGGGCGCTAATTCAAAATAAGTGTTCAGAGTGTCATGTGTGTTGCTTGCGTTTTCAAAATATGTGTTTGTTGTTTGTCAAAATAAGAGCCTGCTACACACGCGTCACACCGAAATGATAAAAGAAACGCTCACGTTCACAAAATACACGCAAGACACTCCCTTAACAGTAAACTCTGATTACGCATGAGATTATGCGAGTATCTAGCAAACACGAGCGTCTCTTTTATCATAAACCCTTTTTTTATGACCCCCCTTATTTTGACAAGACACGTGATGCACACAGGATCTCTCGACGCGCAGAACACATTTTTGAGAAAAGGAACCACACACATGACGGGCTACGTACATGTTGTGACGAACTTCGCATCGAGCACCCTCGAAAGAAGAAGTCACCGGCCCCCACTGCAACTTTGATGACCATAATGATGACTTTAAATAAGGCAAGGCAAGTTTAATTGTATAGCATATTTCATTGTAAGAGTCTGAGAGATTTTTGTGACCTACACTAGTCGACCTACCCGCAGGTCTATAGTCTCTTTTTCACTTCTAACAACACAAACAGCAACATATAACATCTGTCATTTGCATAACAAGCATAAAAGCTTTTACATACAAAATACACGGCAAAAAATGACTTTTTTTTTCCTGTTTTTAATATTCGACTGAAAACAATACAAAATGCTAAGTAAAAAAGTCATTTTTTGCAGTGTATATGTTTTAAACATTGCGTGAACATTAAAACATGACGTAATCATGACGTTTAAAAATAATAGTATGTCTCTTACATTTACATAACAAAAAAAAATCTTTAAAACATTGTTTTACGTAACATTTGTGGGAATTTTCAAAGAACATTCTTAGATCTTAATTTTGTTAGGTGGGATTGAAGTCACTGGGTGCAATCAGCTGTCATTTGTTATATTTTCTTTTGTGTTAAACATTATAAAGAAGCTCAAATAGGTTAATGGGGGTGACTAAATGATGGCAGAATTTTCATTTTGGGGTGAGATAACCCTTTAACCATTGACCTTAAACATTGTATATATTGCAGTCTGTCTGACTTAGAATATTACTGGCTATTAGATAAGATCATTGCACATCAAATTTCAGTGTTTGTCTAAAAGTTTTGGGCGAGTGTCCAAGCTGAAGTGACCTCATCATATCCTGCTGCGTTGAGTTTGTTTGGGCGTAGTCACCGAGAGAGAGAGAGAGAGAGAGAGAGAGAGAGAGAGAGAGAGAGAGAGAGAGAGAGAGAGAGAGAGAGATTGTGAAAGGTGTGGCTTCTGCTTTACGGGAAGAAAGACGTTTGGCAAAGGTAAAGTTGGTTATTTGTAGCGATTTTAAAGACTTTTTTTGTGCCATTTACCGAAATAATCGAATAGTTTTTATGACATTCGTCACCAAATGTTTTGTTAGGCAGACGCGCTAATGTTTTGTTTTGTTTTATTCTGTTTGATCCCATCGATATAGTTCAGTGATGTGTAGCGGATCGTGTTGCTCGTAACATTGTATAAACAATTTGGTATGCGATTCTCATCGCGTTATGTTGGCGCGTGATCAAATCTCATTCACGCGTAACGCATTGAAGCTTGTAACTGTAAATCAATAATATTTTCATCTTGTTACAGGAATAAAACCCAACACAACCATCATCTTCAACAATGGCTTCTGTATGGGTAGGTCCTGACAAAAAGTTACTTTTATTTTTTTAGTGGCATAAACAATTCAAGATCAAATGTCACTATGTTTATATAAAGTTATATGTATTATTAATGTTTCTATTTGATATTGTATTCACATTGCTTAACTTATTGTAATCTGTGTATTTACTTTTTGTTTCAGGATGATTTAGATCTTCTCCTGGACTCTCCCTCCTCTCTTACTGTAACGGTAAGAATGTCAACATGTTTTATAGTTTTATAGCTCTTATATAACCTGCGGTCGCCCTGTATTGTATCATAAAATTGTAAAAATGTCTGCTTGATGTTACATCCATATTCTGTGTAGTCAACAGCACGTGGCACCATTAAAGAAAAGCCCGGCTTCAATCCAAGTGAGGATGCGGCTGCTTTAAGGAAAGCTATGGAGGGCATTGGTAAGTTGATATTTAAAGGTGTGGTTAGACGGCTGTAAATATTACTGTTCAAACATTCATATAAGGTGTTGGCAGAGTGCTTTACCATTGGTTTGTTCTTGTTCTTCAACAATGGGCACTGTGGGTGTTTAAGTGTGTGTGTGTTTGCATTTTTCATTCTTTAGGGACCACTGAGAAAACTATTATTGACATTTTGACTCAAAGAAGCAATGCCCAGCGTCAGCTGATCTGTAAAGCATACCAAGATGCTACAGGAAGGGTACAACTTTATTTTCACACATGTAGTACAAACTTTGCATGTGAGACTGTTGTTGAACTTGAAAGCAGGCTGGTTTTAGAGAGGTTTTGGCCACTTTTGTAGCAATCTGGTTTTAACTGGACAGGCTGGAAGGATCTGACCCACCAGCTTGACCAGGGTGGAAGACCAGCTTTGCAAGGTTGGGAAGACCAGCGTAAACCTGCTACATCCATCTTAAACCAGCTAAAACCAGCCAACAAGCTTGGCCAAAATGGTTTTAGCTGGTGGGACAGCTGGTTTTCCAGCCTGACCAACAAACACCAGTTTGACGAAACCAGCTACATCTATCTCACATCTATCTGGTGGGTCAGGTGGTTTTCCAGCCTGATAGGATTTGGCTTGACCAGCTAAAAAGTGTCCAAAACCCCTAAAACCAGCTTGCTAGTCCAGTTAAACCAACTAAAACCAGACTGGGAGAGCTGTCTTTTCAGAATTTATGTTTAATAAACAACCATATGTTTTTGTGTCTCAGAGTCTTTCCGATGATTTGGAAGGGGAAACCCATGGACATTTTGAAGATATTTTGGTGGCCCTAGTAACTCCTCCTGCTAAGTTTGACTGCCACGAATTTAAACGGGCAATAAAAGTAAGACCTTCAAGCCGTTCCAGATTTTATAAATGATTTGGTAGCTTTAATCAGTTTATAGTTTGGTTGATACTAGTATATGTAAATAAAAATTATTTGAACATCATCCAAGATTAAAAAAATGAAATGGTTGCTAATAGATTGTGTTGTCAACATAGGGTGCTGGTACAGATGAAAGCATTTTGATAGAAATGTTTGCATCGCGCTCCAACAATCAGATCAAGGCTATGATCGATGCATATTTGGCAGGTTTGTATTTCAAAGCTTACTTCACTTTTCTCCCTTAAATGCAGAAGAAAAGCTTATATGGCACAAAACGTTATGTCTGATCTATATTACAGAAACCAAAAGGTCTCTTATTGATGACCTTAAATCTGAAGTGTCAGGAGACTTTGAAAAAACCCTGCTGCTCATTGCTGAGGTTCAGTCAAATCGATTGTCCAGATTCATATTTAAATTCATTCAAATAAATTGCAGGCACCAAACTTACCAGTTTCTCACTTATTTGTTTTTCGGTCTAATTTAAAGGGCAAACGAGACCAGAGTACAAACGTGGATGCAGCAAAAGCTAAACAAGATGCCAAGGTGAAGACTCAGATTTTTTGACAAAAAGCTAAAAAATTAAATGTATGTCTAAGGTTACTGTTAACATCTAAGACCTATTTATTTTTAAACATAGACAGTTTCTTACATGGTGCTGGTTTAGCAAACACATAGCTCCTTTAAAAAAGTGGCTTAGTTACCCAGATTAGTTTAACCGAAAGCATTTACTTAACCTCATATTTTGTAGAACGGTAAAGTGAGTGCACACCGCCAGCGACTAGCATTGGCAGAGTAACACAATCAAAGTTATTTCAGTGGAAGCTTGCCGTTTTCTGGCGACATAAAATTGGTGTCAGGAAGTGGGCGTGTCCAGCTACAAGACACAGCTGAGAACAGTTCAACTTTATGCAAATGATGAATGACTTTCAGGGGTGACTACCAATGAGAGTAGCAGTGGAGTTCACATCATCTGTTTTTCGTCAATTTACTGATAGGCTGTTACAGGTTTGTTTATAGTTGTTGCTTTATAGTACTTAGCGCGAATGATAAACTTTTCAGTTTTCCACTACATCTTTATCATGTAAACATAGCCTAAAGTAGAAGTTTACCATAATTTCTGAACTGTTCTCTTCTTGTACAATAAAAGAGAATGGGGACTAGAAAAAGCACAATAGAAGTGTGATAAAACTTTTTTTTATTTAAGTGTAGGCTACTGGTCAGTGACAAAAGGGTTTGGCAAGATGATAAATTAAGTTTTTTTTAAGCTTGTTTTAAAAGTATGCATCAGGTTTATTTCAATGTGCAGTGCATTTATGTTAATTTTATGCAATAAAAAATTACATTTGCACCATTTTTATGAAAGTTAAAATTGAATGGACCTAAAAATGTCAAATGGTGTAACTGCCAATTGTGCCAAAGAATGAGTAATATAAAATATTTTATCCACCTTGAATGATGGCATGTAAGTGTAATCATAATTTTTTTTTAAAATATCATTTTATTGGTTATTTCTAAATGTAAATTTTAATGTGCTTTTGTAATATTTGTCCTATGCTGAAAACAGCTCTGTTTTCTAACTAATCTTTGACAAATGATGTAAAAAAAATCATATTACACTAAACCAGATGATTTTATTCTACATTTTTTATGAATATATTTATATTTTAATAAATAAAAATACTAGTCACACCAATTGAGACAGAGCGGTTACACCACATTGACATTTTTGCAATTATCCCCAAAATATTTGTTCAAAATGAAATAAAACCAGAAATTTTAGACTTGGACCTCAAAAAAGAGAATACAAGAAATGTGCAAATTTATTAAGTTTTGGTCACTATTCAATTTCATTGTAAAAAACATCTTACACTTTCTGTGTAGAATAGAGAAGCTTGGACATTTTGCTGTAATTTCTCCTTTTGAGTTTTACAATGACACATAGGGAAATGACAGAAATGTTGTTGAATCATCCCTTCAAAACTTCACAGATCTTGTATGAGGCCGGGGAGAAGAAATGGGGCACAGATGAAAGCAAATTCATCGACATTCTGTGCAACAGGAGCGTTTCCCAGCTCAGACAAAGTATGATCACTATCCTAATATAATATACACATTTACATATTATATGTCACCCTGCCTATGCAATCCAAAAGTCTCATAATCTAATGATTTCAATTTTGAAAGTTTGATTTCACCCATTGATTTCAATCTTTCAAATGATCTTAAAGATATTTCACAGAATGTTCTTTACATTATGAAGATGTTTTATGTAGAAAACAGTAAATCACAAAGAAATAACTTCACCTGAGTTTTCACAGACTGGGTTAAAGGTATACATGTGATCAAACTGGTATGCATATGACTATGTGTAATATGTCACGTTCAGCAGTATGAAATGGCTTCTTGTTATGTTGTGTTATAGCTCTGGTTGAATATAAGACTCTGAGTGGAAAGACTCTTCAGGAGAGCATTGAAAGCGAGATGTCTGGAAAACTGGAGGAAATTCTTGTGGCTATAGGTAACATTAAACCTTTTCCTAAAGCACCACTGTTACTGTTGTTCAGGGTTGCGAATTTCAACAAACACCTGACCCCAGATATTAATTTTAATTTAGTGGATATCTCCGCTCAGACATGAATAATGCTTTCTGTTGTGGTATCATTGAGAGATTTGCTATTATATGTCCAAGTGACAAAACTTTATATTTTCACCTTGCGAATGATAAAATTACCTTAGACCCAAGCAATATCAAGAGACCATAATATCATAGAGTTGAGGACCCAAAATCACCTAACAACACCCTAAGAACTACCCGAAAGATCCAAGCAATGACACAGTAACACTGTTATCACATTGGCAACCTGTCCTTGAAGAAGTTCAGTTTTATGGTATATTTATATTGATCATTTAATTCTCATACGTCATTTTAAACTACTTTTCTGTTTAGTTAAATGTGTGAAGAGTGTGCCAGCGTACCTTGCAGAGCGCCTGAATAAAAGCATGAAGGTTAGACCTGTTTCTCCATTCTCTTCCTCATTTTTGGCACAGTTCTGAAGAATTACCCATACGAGGAAAATGCTTAAATGAAATATGATACTATCATGAACAATATGCATAGTAAGCTGACTTTTTGAATAGAAATACTTTAATTGTGTATCATTCAGGGTGCTGGTACCACTGAATCAACCCTAACTAGAATCATAGTGAGCCGATCAGAAATCGACCTGCAGGACATCAAGGCAGAATATAAGAAACTGTTTGGCTGCACTTTACAATCTGCCATTCAGGTAAGAGTCAATACATTTGAACTTAAAGAACCTCAAAGCAATTCTGCTTGCTTTGTAGACATGATGCTTTGAATAGATTGGATTTTAATTAATTAATTAATTAATTTTCATTTATTCAGATTGCATGGCAATTGTCTTTTGCTGTGAGCTCACTTTTTTTTAATGGGCTGAAGTGGATAAACTACATTTTGCAAGTATACACTGTCAGAACAAATGGTCAAAAAATGGCCCAAGCTGTCACTGGGGCAGTACCCTTTAAAAAGTTCCTTATATACCTTATACATTTACATACATATAAATCTCAATATATTTGGTACCAATATATTTTAACCCCTCTTGAGGTACTACTAATATGCTCTTTAGATGCAAAGGTGTACTTTTTTTATAGGCAACAGTGATTATTTTTTTGACCATTTGTTTGTCAGTGTATGAAAAAAACATTTTCTTTGTATTTACAAATCTGCTGCATTACGTATGGGCACATTTATCCCCTATTTTACTGTCTATTTTACTTCACTATAAAGTTGTTGTTTGCTTCATGCCTGTCTCTTTTCTTTCTACACAATGTGCTAAACACAGTCCTTTGGTTTTTAACAGGTTTTTCCCCAATTAATAGGAGAGTTGATTTAGCACATGCTTGCAACCTACAGTCTTGTTCAAAATAATAGCAGTACAATGTGACTAACCAGAATAATCAAGGTTTTTAGTATATTTTTTTATTGCTACGTGGCAAACAAGTTACCAGTAGGTTCAGTAGATTCTCAGAAAACAAATGAGACCCAGCATTCATGATATGCACGCTCTTAAGGCTGTGTAATTGGGCAAGTAGTTGAATTAGTTGAAAGGGGTGTGTTCAAAAAAATAGCAGTGTGGCATTCAATCACTGAGGTCATCAATTTTGTGAAGAAACAGGTGTGAATCAGGTGGCCCCTATTTAAGGATGAAGCCAACACTTGTTGAACATGCATTTGAAAGCTGAGGAAAATGGGTCATTCAAGACATTGTTCAGAAGAACAGCGTACTTTGATTAAAAAGTTGATTGGAAGGGGAAAACCTATAAAGAGGTGCAAAAAATGATAGGCTGTTCAGCTAAAATAATCTTCAATGCCTTAAAATGGAGAGCAAAACCAGAGAGACGTGGAAGAAAACGGAAAACAACCATCAAAATGGATAGAAGAATAACCAGAATGGCAAAGGCTCAGCCAATGATCACCTCCAGGATGATCAAAGACAGTCTGGAGTTACCTGTAAGTACTGTGACAGTTAGAAGACGTCTGTGTGAAGCTAATCTATTTTCAAGAATCCCCCGCAAAGTCCCTCTGTTAAAAAAAGGCATGTGCAGAAGAGGGTACAATTTGCCAAAGAACACATCAACTGGCCTAAAGAGAAATGGAGGAACATTTTGTGGACTGATGAGAGTAAAATTGTTCTTTTTGGGTCCAAGCGCCACAGGCAGTTTGTGAGACGACCCCCAAACTCTCAATTCAAGCCACAGTACACAGTGAAGACAGTGAAGCATGGAGCATGATATGGGCATGTTTCTCCTACTATGGTGTTGGGCCTATTTATCGCATACCAGGGATCATGGATCAGTTTGCATATGTTAAAATACTTGAAGAGGTCATGTTGCCCTATGCTGAAGAGGACATGCCCTTGAAATGGTTGTTTCAACAAGACAATGACCCAAAACACACTAGTAAACGGGCAAAGTCTTTGTTCCAAACCAACAAAATTAATGTTATGGAGTGGCCAGCCCAATCTCCAGACCTTAATCCAATTGAGAACTTGTGGGGTGATATCAAAAATGCTGTTTCTGAAGCAAAACCAAGAAATGTGAATGAATTGTGGAATGTTGTTAAAGAATCATGGAGTGGAATAACAGCTGAGAGGTGCCACAAGTTGGTTGACTCCATGCCACACAGATGTCAAGCAGTTTTAAAAAACTGTGGTCATACAACTAAATATTAGTTTAGTGATTCACAGGATTGCTAAATCCCAGAAAAAAAAATGTTTGTACAAAATAGTTTTGAGTTTGTACAGTCAAAGGTAGACACTGCTATTTTTTTGAGCACACCCCTTTCAACTAATTGCCCAATTGCACAGCCTTAAGAGCGTGCATATCATGAATGCTGGGTCTTGTTTGCTTTCTGAGAATCTACTGAACCTACTGGTAACTTGTTTGCCACGTAGCAATAAAAAATATACTAAAAACCTTGATTATTCTGGTTAGTCACATTGTACTGCTATTATTTTGAACAAGACTGTACATGTCAGAAGTCACATTAATCTTATCATGTTTGTGTCTTTGTTTTAGTCTGAGACATCAGGAGATTTTTGCAAAACCCTGCTGAAAATCTGTGGTGAAGAGGTATTGTGCTGAATGTACATTTCCATGTTTATATAACATAAAGGATGTGACATTGCTATGGAAGTGCCATTATATGAAGACCACATATCAATGAACGTTTAAATGTAACTTTTTTCAAATAATAATAATACATAATAAAATCTTTATATTATCCAACAAGATTTTTGTATAATATACCATTGCTCATATTCTAGATTCTGGAATTTAGCACTAATGTTTAGCTCAAATATTATCTAACAAGATTTTTGTATAATCAATCAGATCTTATAATCTAGATTTTACATTTGGCACTAATGATATTTGTAATACCACAGACTACATTTTGCTTTCTACAACGTTGATTACAATCTGTATGTGCTTACATTGTAAAAAAAATTATAAATTACAGTAATTGAAGAATAAACTCTGATTACAATGCCCTTTTGAGTTTTGAAATATTTTGTCATCAATGTGTAGTATACCTTCCATCCAGCAGATGGCAGTGAACTACATTTTATTTACTTTTTATTTTAAATCTATTTAAAATGCCTAAGGATGTAATGCCTAATGGCTCATTTTGATACAGAAATCTATTTAAAGCCATACTGATATTTGCTTCCAGCTGCTGTAGTTCAGATTTATTGGTTGTAATGCAAATTTAGTGAATTTGCAGACGCTTGTTAAACCTATAAATAGGTTATACCCTCCTTTCTTCCATTGGACATTTTAACAGCATCTGTGATGTCATTGAAAGTTCATTTTAAGGAAATTTTTCCATTATGATGTTTTATTTGTGTCAATTGATCCAATAGCATGCCTAAATTAATAAAATGTTTGTTAAACTAAATTTATTGATGGTTTTTATATGGATTATTAATGTAAGAAAATCTGACATTTCTTTTCAAATTAGTCATCATACAAAAAGTAATAATGCACTTAATTCCCAAAGCTATTCCATACTGTCAGACAAATGGTACCAAGATGTCATGGGGACAGTATCCTTTTAATAGGTCAGATCTACCATTTAGGTGTAGAAATTTATACATTTAACATCAATTGTACCTCTAAGGTACTACATGCAAATGTGCACTTTTTGATGGGTATAACTACCCCAGGGACAGTTAGGGACCATTTTTCTGATATTCAAGTAATCGGATGAACAGTTTAGCCTCCTTTAAAATACATAATCTAAGACATTTTTATGCATATTTATGCAAACAATATTGAAATGCCGTTTATTCTAATATTCATTAGCTGACCAGAATTTCACGCTGTTTACAGAAATTAGCAAAAGAAAGCATTTTATTTTAGCATTCACATTTTCAGACAGTTTATATCATTCCAAAATGTTAAAATCACACACAAACACTGGAAAATGAAATAATTTCTTCCGTTTTTTGCCCGAATACTTGTTCATATTCAATTCTGTGCAGGTATAGTGTTATTCTCCCCTGTATTCACATTCGCTCATTTGAAACTTTCTTGTGCTCACTATACCTCGAAGCATCCTCCTTTCATTACAAAAAGTTAACAAATTACAGTATGGTGGCACCAGTACAACATCACCAACACAAATACTTGCTTGAGCTGATGACTGCCACCAAAATAGTTCAACTGACCTGTAAAGACCGGTAACAGAGGTAAATTGGTGGGATTCAATGGTTTACTTTTGGTCAAATTTATCATGTAATCTGAAATTTGGTTACAGGAACATCTGAGGAGCTCAAATGGAAAACCTGCTAAGTGCATTTGACAAGTTTCTTGTAAATGAGCTTTTACTGCCAACAAACCAGTATTTCTGAACGGCCTACGTTTAGAAATAAGTGGATTTTAGAGATGCTCCAATGATAGATCGGCCGCAGATCATTATCGGTTCGTCATCACATTAAATTACTTGATCGGTAATCAATAAATTTGCAGATCGAACAGCATTTATACATCACATATCTATTGCTGAACTTGCATCTTCATGTTGAAAGTTTTTTTTTTTGCAAGTGTTTTACATTTTTGACAGTTTAAACTTGAATTTTATTGCTGCTCTTGTCCATGTACACCCAGCACACACCACAGACAACCTGTCATTCACACAAGTACAAAGCAAAGGCATATTAAATTGCTTTTTCTAGAAGGAATATTTGTTGCACTTATTTATTTGATTCTTTATTAAAACAAATAAAGGCTAACCTAATAAGTATATGTTTATAATTAAGTTTGTATACTACCTTAAATTGCCATTTTTAAAACTAGTCGTCTACTTGTGTGTCATATTGTGATTGGAATTAATATGATGTACGAAAAAGTATAAAACAAACATGTGTGTTCTTTCCTGTGGTCTTTGGTGGTCTTTCACAAAGATACAAGTGAAAATAGACAAAATGCTCATTTATTGCTTAATTATTCATTAAACATATAGATCTGGGGCGGAGAGGAAGATCCATCATGCAATTAATGTGGAGCAGTCTCCTGTACGCTAAACCATATCCTAGCTGGCTATCGAAAGGCATTGGCAGAAGGGTGGTACAGATGGAGGCACAACAAGGTCCTCACAGAAATCACCAAATGGGTGGAACAGCAACGAGTCAAAGCCAACAAAAAGCAGGCCTACCCACCCAAAGCCATACATTTTGTGAAAGAAGGTGACAAGGTTCACAAGACTAGCATGGTGGTCAAGAATTCACCTCTTTATTGCAGCGAGCCTCTGACTGGGAGTTGAGAGTGGACCTGAAAAGAAAGCTTGTCTTCAAACAGGACGTGGCAGTGACCTCCCTCCGACCAGATATGGCCCTGCTGTCCAGGAGCATGAAAACCATCATAGTTGCTGAGCTCACGGTGCTCTAGGAAGAGAGGTTAGCCACATCCCACCAGCTAAAAAAGCTAAGTACCAGGACCTGGTTGACGAAGCCGTTGTAAAGGGGTGGCATGCAACCAGCTACACTATTTAAGTTGGCTGCCACAGGTTCCCAGCAAAATTGGTGCACTGCTTCCTCCAGAGGGTGGGCTTGGAGTCTAAACAGCTGAAGAAAGCCACTAGTGATATACCTGCAGCAGCCGAGTCTAGTTCAAGATGGCTGCGGATGAAGAGAGCCCACAGTTGGAACCCTTCTGCAGGTGAAGGTTGGTCAGTCTTTCGGTGCCCCACTCAGGTGAGGTGTTCAGGTTAAGGGGCGAAACACCCTGATGACAATATGGAAGGGTTCCAATCAGTAGTCCCTTTCATGCAGTCTTTACTGGTAATTTGCAGTTAATATGTCATGTGTGAACAGAACTTTTCCATTAAATCAGTGCTGCCAATTTACCAGTAAGAGAGGTTGTAAGATTACCAGTAATTTACCGGTAAAAAATATAGATTACCGGCATTTAGAACGGCTGCTGCAGACGACGTCAGACTGCGCTTACAGCGTCGGGCCAATCATAACGTTTTAATACAAATGACGCATTTACCCCCGCACTGTTTACGGACGTTTCAACACACAAGCTGCTTGAAAGTTGAGCACACCTGTAGTTTACGTCCAAATTTCATCACCAAAGTAGTTAAAAAAAACTTACCATCTAATTGCCAAATAACCAACGTCCTTAGCACGCCCTCTGTGAAGCCTAATGTGCAAACAGTACTGTTGTTTAAGACGAAGTTTCGGTTTTACGTCGCCAAATGCAATGTTGTTTGGTCACGAGCAACTTCGCGACTGTCAGAGTTTACCACAGACGTGAAAACAACAAAATACAGACCGTGGATATAAACGATGAGGATTGTTTACAAATACAACACTGAGTTCACCTCAAGCCACAGGTAACTTCCGCTTTCTCACCAATAAGGTTGAATCAACGTTGAATTACCGTTTGATTTTTTCAAATGTATTCAACCTTCTGATAGGCCTGTTGTTTTATTAGTGAAATACGCGGTTGAAATAACCTTTCTTTTACTGTCTATGACAAGAACGCATATTGAGAAATGGCCTGTGAAAGTATAGAAGAATAGAAAAGAATAGAAATCATTTGCTCATTTAGTGTTACTCAGTTGTTACTGCATGTTAATATATTGAGACCATAAAAGAAGGTGTTTAAAGGGACAACCTTCTCACAGTTTGGCAGTGCTGCAATGTGAGATGAGAGTGGTCGCATACTGTAGGACAACACCAAATAAAAGACGGTGTTTTTAATGGGACGGTCTAAAGCTTGCATTGGACAATGACACATTCTGCCCTATTTTCACAATCTAAGCGCATGGTCTAAAGCGATAGGAAAAATAGTCTTGTGCGCCTGGCACACAGTCTAAAAGGGTTGTTCCTATTCATAAGAATAATTTAAAAATATGCAAAAAAAGTTTTGCTTAAATAAGAACACTGTAAAAAAATAGCTGTAATTATGCAGCTGGTTGCCAGTAACTTACTGTAGAAGATAAAGACTGAAAATGTTTCATGTTCATTTAACTTTGAACAAACTGTTCCCAGTAAATAACATAAATGTAAAATCTACAGTAAGTTACTGGCAGTTAGTTGCCAGTAATACTGTAATTTCTACAGAATATTTTTACAGTGAATATTTACAAACTGGAGATAAATAATTTACAAAACGCCCTGGGTGTTCTGAAAAATATTACTAAAAATGCTTCTCATTTTACCATATCCAGAGGTACAAAGTCATTATATACAATAAATCTGTGGGGTTGCATATAAAAAATCATAAAAGCAATATTAAATATTAGCACTTTTTAAAAGCCAAATAATATGCTTACCAGGCATAGGAAAGTGAAAGTGCTATATGGTCAAAGGGCAAATCTGATCTCAGCGAAACCAACATAACCGCAACCAAAAACCGAAATCCACACTTCGACCAAAAGTGAAAGGTCAGACATAGTTTGTTATCAGTGTAGCAGAAGAGGTCATGTGATGCATCATTGCAAAGCAAATGCAGGTCACACGCATTCACACTCCTGGATTCAAACCATTTTTTCATAAATGTACATTCATAGGAGCTCCACAAAATTTATTGCAGCAAAATATGATGCACAAATTGAATATGGACATTAAATTTGTTTATTAATATGTTGTGTTTTCCTTTCTGTCCTGTACCAACCAAAGGACAATGCAAGTATATGACTGAGTAATAAACACTTATAAATGAGTGTATGGATTGTGAGCATGTGCATTGAAAAGCGAAAGCTTCACTTATAAGTTACTATAACTTTTTTATAATGGGGTATAGGTGTTGTTGTGTCTTTATAAATATATTTATAGCATAGTAATAAATACCTATAAAAAATACTTTACTGCCTTAAAATTTTTTGTTGAATCAACTCGGATTAACAAGTCATTTCAACTTACTATGATTTATCTTGACTGGAGATGAGTTGTTATAACTACAGGTGAGTTGTTGTAACTTATAAAATTAAGTTGACTTTTTTCAACTATATTAAGTTGTGACAACTCATCTCTGTTGACATGACTTGTAAATCTAAGTTGATTTAACAAAACAATTTAAGGCAGCAAAGTCTTTTTTTTACAGTGAAGGGGGCTATAATTCAGCATGGGCTTCATGTTTGAAACATTATACACAACATAACTTATCAAGCAATGGTTAATGTCCACATACAAAATGAAAACATAGGTATAAATGACCAAATAATTGAATCAGACACAGATGATTTTGATGACTATGTACAAACGTATGAGTTAGATTATGATTGGATTTATGCTATGATACCCAATGGGGCTCAAGAGCCCACGCCAAAACTAAAAACAGTGTTTAAAATGTGTTCAAACATATGTTTAATAGCTTACTACAAATCAGGGCCTCTCCCCACAAAAACGGCAGCATATATCTGTTAGCTTTCTTTGTTTTTAGACCTGAGTGTGTGTGAAATTGTGTGAGTCATAAGTTCCTCGAAAGGAGGCACTGTTAAATATAAATATACAACTTACACTCATATTAGTCATATTGCATATTATTTTACTTATTATTTATACACTGTAAAAAATGTGTCGTAATTATGCAGCTGTTTGGCAGTAACTTATTGTAGATTTAAGTGTATGTTATTTACTGGCAACAATTTGTTCAATGAACATTACACATTATCAAGTCTTTGTCTTTAAAATAATAACCTCATGCATAGCATTCTGGGAACCAAAATCTGAAGGGAAAAAAATAAATGGTTGATGAGGATTTCTGGTTTCCAGAATGCTTTGCATGAGGCTTATGTTTTATAATTTTATTCTGTAGTTTTATTCTGTAAAGATTTTTTTGATGTTTAACTTTAAACAAACTGTTGTCAGTAAATAACATAAATTTAAATCTACAGTAAGTTACTGGCAACCAGCTGCCAGTAATAGGCTACTGTAATTTAACCAACCATACTAATCATTATATTAAATGTACTATGTTCGCTATGTTTGTCTCACTCTGTAGTTTCAGTAGACTTGCAAAAAGGTCACTTAGATTTAGTGAGATATTGTGTCAATATATATAGATTTCACAATGTCTTGTGACAATGTTTCCAGACATAAAACTTTTGACAAATACAGCAGAAGCAGATGTTTTCATGTTCCTGTGTTAGTTTTGAGATGATAGATTCACTTCTCTATTACCTTTATAAAAGGACCCTCCACGAATAAAGACTGACTTTTGGATAAGCAGCTTTGTGTGTCATTCTTTGATCCCTGATATCAGTTTTCTCTGCTCGAACTTTCTTAAAATACTTCATTCAGTGTTCAACAGAATAAAGAAACTCATACAGGTTTATAAGGGTGAGTAAATGAAGACAGAATTTTCATTTTTGGGTAAGCTAACCCTCTAACCATTGACATTAATCATTGTAGCCTATTTAAAATCAGTGTTACTGTTGTTTTATCTTTTCACAGTCTGACTTGCACTGTAACAAATACGCAGCATTTTTGTCAAATTAAGGCCAAACATAAAATATTAGGTTGAATTTATTTGCAAAACAATTTCTTTCTTCATGCTGCATTTTTTTTTACAGTGTGGATTAAGTTTAACTGGCTATGGGATGGTTTCCCAGACAGGTATTATCTTAAACCAGGACTAAAACCTTAGTTTAATTAAGAAATATAAACAAACATGCCTTAGTAAAAAAGAGGCACTAATGTATTTTAAGATATGTCAGTGCAAGATGTTTTCGGTTTGGACTAATATTTATGTTAGTCTAGGACTAATGCCTGTCCGTGAAACCGCCCTTATATAATTTAAGATCATTGCACATCAAATATCAGTGTAGGTTCAGAAGTTTTGTTTTTGGCGAGAGTCCAAGCTGAAATGGATCTCATTATATCCTTTTTTTGTACCAGTTGCCTATTACCAAAATAATTGAATAGTTTTTGTTGGAGAAAATGATTTATTTATTATCATTTATGGATATGTTTCTTTATAACCAATGCTTTCTACTTCCTCACAGCAACATAAAAAGAGTACGTAGGCTAATGTTCTTTTAATCTTAACACCCCCACCCTTCAGAGTTTTAGGGTGATGGAAAGTTTTGCACCCATCGTCTAGTTTAAGATGTTTTTAGATGTGTGTGTGTGTGTGTGTGTGTGTGTGTGTGTGTGTGTGTGTGTGTGTGTGTGTGTGTGTGTACGTGTTACATTGATGACGCATGATGTTGTTTTTGACTTTGTGGGTGTCAACTCATCTAAATAAAATGAGCTTGCAGAGAAAGAATCGGAGAGAGACGGCCTGAGCATCCTTGTGGTATAGCTTTCTGATATAAAAACCTTATATTCCTGGACTGATGTGTCTTAATTTTGTTAGGTATAAGTTGAATAAACCTTACAGTTTTAATAAAAGGTGACGTCAAATATGTTTTTGTTAGTCAGATGCGATTGTTTCGTTGTGTTTGATCCCATTATACAGTGCTGTGTAAGAGATTGTGTTGTGCTTCTCGTAACATTGTACAGTATAAACTATTTGGTATGCGATTGTCATTGGGTTATGTTGGCGCTTGATCAAATATATTAAAACAATGTATTAAAGTTTTAAAACCTGTTACTTCAAATCACCAATATTTGCATATCTTGTTACAGGAATCAAACTTAACACAAACATCATCTACAACAATGTCTTCTGTAAAGGTAGGTCCAGACAAAAAGTAACTTTTATTTATTTAGTAGCATAAGCAATTCAAGATCAAATGTCAATATATTTATCTAGTTTATTAATGTTAGTATTTGATACATTGTATTCACATTACATGTTTTACAGTTTTATAGCCCTTAAGTAAAAACTGCGGTCGCCCTGTATTGTATCATAAAAATGTAAAAATGTCTGCTTGATGTTACGTCCATATTTTGTGTAGTCAACAGCACGTGGCACCGTTAAAGAAAAGCCCGGATTCAATCCAAGTGAGGATGCTGTTGCTTTAAGGAAAGCTATAGAGGGCATTGGTAAGTTCATCTTTGAAGGTGTGGTTAGACTGCTGTAGATATTACTGTTCAAACATTACTTGTTCTGTAATAATTTGGCAGTGTGAATGTTTAAGTGTGCGTGTGTGTGTGTGTGTGTGTGTGTGTGTGTGTGTGTGTGTGTGTGTGTGTGTGTGTGTGTGTGTGTGTGTGTGTGTGTGTGTGTGTGTGTGTGTGTGTGTGTGTGTGTGTGTGTGTGTGTGTGTGTGTGTGTGTGTGTTGTGTGTACCTGGTAATTATCACGTTGTGGGGACCAATTGTCCCCACAAAGATAGGAATACCAGTATTTTTGTGACCTTGTGGGGACATTTTGATGTCCCCATGAGGAAACAAGCTTATAAATCAAACAAAATGATGCATTTTGAAAATTTGAAGCAGGAGAAGGGTTTCTGTGATGGTTGGGGTTAGGGAATGGGGTAGGTAAGGGGAATAGAATATACAGTTTGTATGGTATAAAATGCATTACGTCTATGGAATGTCCCCACAAAACATGGAAACCAGAATGTGTGTGTGTGTGTGCGTGTGTGTGTGTGTGCATGTGTGTTTGCATTTGTATTTCCTTTAGGGACCAATGAGAAAATTATTATTGACATTTTGACTCAAAGAACCAATGCCCAGTGTCAGCTGATCTGTAAAGCATATGAGGATGCAACAGGAAAGGTAAAACTTTATTTTTAATTTTAATCTTAAAGTAAATTGTTCAAACTCTGCTGAAAAATGTAAAAATTAACCTAAGTTGGTTGGATGTTTAAGCTGGTCTCCAAATCTGGTTTTAGCTGGTAAAGCTTGGTTTTTTTAAGATGGTTTTAGAGGGCTTTTGGCCCAATCTTGTTTTAGCTGGACAGGCTGGAAGACCAGCTGACCCAATAGCTACCATCTGACCCATCAGCTTTGCCAGGCTGCAAGGACCAGCTCAAAACAGCTACATCCATCTTAAACCAGCTACAGACCACCAAGGTGAACGTGATTTCACCAAGAAAGATGTGATCATTGTTGGTCCTGGATCCACATGGTTGCACTTTATTTTACAGTACGTGTACTTACCTTGTACATGTATGGTAAATAAGTTGTACTTACAGACAAATGTGTGGTACTTACTTTTAGGTATCTACATGGTAATTAACTGGTATCATTACTGTAATTACCAGTAGTACATACTTGGTAGTTATGTGTAACTCTAGGTAAGTACTGGGTAATAACATATATATACTTATAGTGTAGGTATACTGTAACTAACGAGAAACATTACTGTACTTACAAATAAATGTACAATATAAGTATTTAGTATTTACAGGCAAGTTAGGGTAAATGACAGGTATTTATAGTGTACATATATGATAACTAATATCAAACACTACTGTACTTACAAATTGTATACATGATAAGTGTGTGGTACCTGTAGGCCAGTGTAAGTTAATGACCGGCACAAATGGTGTATGTATACTGTAACTAACGAGAAACACTACTGTACTTACAAATTGTATATACACGATAAGTGTGTGGTACCTGCAGGCAAGTGTAAGTTATACTTATACCATACGTATATGATAACTAAGAACAAACATTACTGATGTGCCATTTTGGTATTCAGACTCAGTATCTTTGTCCTTTAAACCAAGCATTAAATAACCGTATGCATTAACTACTGGGTACATTCACTAGTACGTCCATGGTTACTGCATGGAAACAGGACTGTAAAATAAAGTGATGCTTTTTACACAGTTATTACATAGGACCTACCACCTAAAATATAGCATCATATACATGTCACTGTCCGGCAAACCCAACCGTTGACTATAATACGCATTAACTACTGTGTACATTCACTAGTACGTCCATGATAACTGCATGGAAACAGGACTGTAAAATAAAGTGTTGCTTTTTACACAGTTATTACAAAGGATCTAACACCTAAGATATAGCATCATATACATGTTACTGTGAGACAAACCCAACCATTGACTATTATACACATTAACTACTGTGTACATTCACTAGTACGTCCATGATAACTGCATGGAAACAGGACTGTAAAATAAAGTGTTGCTTTTTACACAGTTATTACATAGGACCTACCACCTAAGATATAGCATCATATACATGTCACTGTGAGACAAACCCAACCATTGACTATTATACACATTAACTACTGGGTAAATTCACTAGTACGTCCATGGTTACTGCATGGAAACAGGACTGTAAAATAAAGTGATGCTTTTTACACAGTTATTACATAGGACCTACCACCTAAAATATAGCATCATATACATGTCACTGTCCGGCAAACCCAACCGTTGACT
Source organism: Paramisgurnus dabryanus (assembly GCF_030506205.2). NCBI lineage: Eukaryota > Metazoa > Chordata > Actinopteri > Cypriniformes > Cobitidae > Paramisgurnus > Paramisgurnus dabryanus. The sequence continues at coordinate 22,607,073 of NC_133346.1, forward strand.
ATAATACGCATTAACTACTGTGTACATTCACTAGTACGTCCATGATAACTGCATGGAAACAGGACTGTAAAATAAAGTGTTGCTTTTTACACAGTTATTACAAAGGATCTAACACCTAAGATATAGCATCATATACATGTTACTGGGAGGCAAACCCAACCATTGACTATCATATGCATTAACTACTGGGTACATTCACTAGTACACGCTTATTGTGTATATACAGTTTGTAAGTACAGTAGTGTTTGATATTAGTTATCATATATGTGCACTATAAATACCTGTCAATAACCCTAACTTGCCTGTAAATACTTAATACTTATATTGTACATTTATTTGTAAGTACAGTTATGTTTCTCGTTACTTACAGTATACCTACACTATAAGTATGTATCTGTTATTACCCAGTACTTATCTAGAATTACATAATAACTACCAAGTATTTACCACTGGTAAGTACAGTAATGATACCACTTTATTACCATGTAGATACCTAAAAGTAAGTAACACACATTTGTCGGTAAGTACAACTTATTTACCATATATGTACAAGGTAAGTACACGTACTGTAAAATAAAGTGCTACCGATTTAGGTTTAGGATTAGGTTAGGGGCTTTTAAGAAATACTCCTCAAATTATTTATTTAAAGTAATTTGAGGGTTTAAAAAGGAGTTATTTGAGTTAAGGGTAGGTTGGGGTATCTATCTTTGATTAAAACGTTGATCCAGGATCAACAAAAAATTTAACACTTTATTTCGATAGTCCACTTTAGACATTTTACTAATTATAAGGAACTTTGCAACCACTTATCAACTACCAATCTTTAGAGTATTTGTAAATGGTCTGCTTAATATCTACTAACACTTTGATCCCTCAACAGACATTCAACTGTATAAGTATATTTGCAGGTGCATGTCAACTTATTTCACTAACCCAAACCTTTTCCCTAAACCTAACCCTTACAGTCTACTAATATTGTAATGACAGTTAGTTGACATATGTGCAAATGAATGAAAGTTAGTTGACATGTAGTTGCAAAGTTATTTATATTTAGTAGAATGTCTAAAGTGGACTATCAAAATAAAGTGTAACCAAATGTTGATCCGGGATCACATCTTACTTGGTGAAATCACGGCGACCAACCAGCTTAGCCATGCTGGTTTTAGCTGGTGGGTCAGCTGGTTTTCCAGCCAAGATCAACTAAGACCATCTTGACCTGCTAAAAAGTGCTCAAAAAGCAGAGACACCAGATAAACCCGGCAAGTTTTTGCTGTTTTTTCAGGTATATGATAAACAACCTTATGTTTTTGTGTCTCAGACTCTTCGCGGTGATTTGGAAGGGGACACCCATGGAGATTTTAAAGATATTTTGGTGGCTCTAATAACTCCTCCTGTTCAGTTTGACTGCCAGGAATTTAAACGGGCAATAAAAGTAAGAACTTAAAAACCTTATAAAAAGATATAAAAAATGTTTCAGTAGCTTTAAACAGTTTATACTTTGGCAGATATTATACACTGTGAAAAAGAAAATCTTTAAAAATCGTCAAATGACTGGCAGCAGCGGTTTCCAAACAAAAACCGTAAAATGAAAGTAAAATTTCTTAATTCCAATAATGTCCATAAAAAAATATTTTACAGATTTTTTTCTTTAAAAATTCTCCAGCCAAAAACGGTTATTTTATGGATTTTCCCCCGATTATTATTGTCAAACAAGTGACCAATGAAAGAGATATGATTGTCTCCACATTTAACCACCCACTGCAAGTCATGAACACACTTGCAAGTCTTTCTTATCACTAGACCAGAATGCTTGGACAACTGAAAGCTTTATTTATAGGCTTCTTGATGCCATGTCTTGACATTTTATAACATGTGAGATCATGCACAGCGACATCACACCATTTCTCACATTATGAGTAATATGCAAGCTCATTTTGAATTCAAACTGTTGAGTTCATGGTATCAATGCACAAAAAGTGTAAATTTCTAGGAGGCTTTGAGTTGTCCAAGCATTGTGGCCTAGTGGTTAGAGAGAATTGATTATATCCCTAAGGTGTTGGTTCAATTCGCACAGTTGGTAGGAAAGGACTGAAGTTTTTCAGTGTTGCACTGATATTTGTGTCTGTGTGTGTTCTTTACTTGCTACGGATGGATAAAACATGGAGATAATCTCTTTCATTGGTCACTTGGTGTTTGATCATAATAATCCGGGGAAAATCTGTAAAATAACAGTATTTGGCTGCAGAACTTTTAAAGAAAAAATCTGTAAAAAAATATTGTTTTGGACATTATTGGAATTATATACTTTAATTCTAAGTTTTTTTGTTTGGAAACTGCTGCTGCCAGTCATTTGACCGTTTTTTAAATAAATCTCATTATGGACTTAATCTAAGATAAAAATATGGAAATGGTTGCTAATAGATTGTGTTGTCCACATAGAGCTTTCCTACAAATAAAAACATTCTGATAGAAATGTTTGCATCGCGCTCCAACAATCAGATCAAGGCTATGAGTGACGCATATTTGGCAGGTTTGTATTTCAAAGCTTACTTCATTTTTCTCCCTTAAGTGCAGCAGAAAAGTTTATGTAGCACATAACATTACCTTTGATTTATACTACAGAAACCAAAAGGTCTCTAATTGACGACCTTAAATCTGAAGTGTCAGGAGACTTTGAAAAGACCCTGGTGCTTCTCGCTGAGGTTCAGTCAAATCGATTGTCCTGCATCATATTTAAATTCATTTATATGAGTTGCAGGCATCCCACTTACCAGTTTCTTGATATTTGTTTTCCTGTCTACATTAAAGGGCAAGCGAGATGAGAGTACAAACGTGGATGCAACAAAAGCAAAACAAGATGCCAAGGTAAATACCCTGTTGTTTTGACCCAAGTTTACATTAGTACAACCCAAAGGCCCCTTTCTTAGCTAAAATAATAGTTTAGTTACAGTAAACATCTATAAAGACCTACAGTGTTCATGAACCAATTTCTTACATGGTGCTGGTCCAGTAAACACAAAGTGTTCCCATTGCTGCTGAAGATACTGAGTTTATTAACGCTTCTCCAAGGCTTCTCTTACAAAAGTGTATGTTTTATAGTCCAGGGTCACTTATAGCAATAAACCTACAAAATCATCTATCTAACCAAAACGTCTTGATTGTTTGTATTTATCGCTTTGTAAAAGAATGCGTATGTGTGCCGGTGTGTAGTGTTTCTTTACAAGGTAACATTGCCATCTACTGGCCAAGCATACATAATACAGTGTATTTCGTTGTTTTTTGGGGGGGTTGACAGTGTTGTATGTAAAATTTTTCTAAAGCAAAAAATATATCTTTTTAGTTTTTCTGTCTAGTAAACAGTAGCTTTGTGTGTAGACTGAGAGTAAAGTTGTGGTCACTATTCACACAAATCGTACAATTTCTGGGAAGAATAGAGCAGCTTGAAAATTTTCACCTTTTGTGTTTTACAATAACAAAGAGAAACAACTGATAGAAATTTAGCTGCTGAACCATGCCTTTAATACTTCACAGATCTTGTATGAGGCTGGGGAGAAGAAATGGGGAACAGATGAAAGCAAATTCATCGACATCCTGTGCAACAGAAGCGTTCCTCAGCTCAGGCAAAGTATGATTACTACCCTAATATTATATACACATTTACATATATTATATGTCACCCTGCCCATAAAATGAAAGCTAAAGTCTCATAATGTAATGATTTCACTTTTGAAAATTTTATTTCACCCATTGATTTCAGTCTTTGTCATGATCTTACTCGGTCAGTATTAAAGATATCAAGGTTCAATATGCACTGAATGTTCTTTACATTATGAGGATGGTTTTATGTAGAAAAAAGTAAATCACAAAGAAAAAACTTTAGCTGGGTTTTACAGACTGGTATGCAATGGCTTCTAAATTCTGAATCTTGTGTCTAAGCTCTGGATGAATATAAGACTCTGAGTGGAAAGACCCTTCAGGAGAGCATTGAAAGCGAGATGTCTGGAAAACTGGAGGACATTCTTGTGGCTATAGGTAAATAAATCTTTTCCTTAAGTATCACTGGTACTGTTGTTCAGGGCTATGCATTTCAACAAACATCTGACCCCCAAAAATGAACCCTTTTCTGATCTTTGGGGTCAATTTGACCCCATTTAAAGTTTAACGTTTGTAAAAACATGTTTGGCATAATTTTTCTTTGCTTCAGATTTCATGACTTTTACTTGTTTAATGAGGACAAGTTGGTAAACAAACAATTTACATGATGATATTTTTCAATGTCCTCTACACATTTTGTAGCATCGGTGTTCTTTGGGGTCAATTTGACCCCTGGCCCTTTATTTTTGGGTGATATTGAGGTCACTATAACACGCCATAATTTTATAATATTAAATTTTTTTATTCTATTAACAAAACACAATTCTCATTGTTTACATGAGCAGAGCAAACATAAAAGCCTGCACAGAAGCCTATTAAACCCTTTCTCTCTAGGCTCTGTCTTTATGCTCACTCTCTATGCTGAAATAGATTCAGGTGCGTTGGCACTGCCGCCAGTTGAAAATACTTTAATGTTGCGTCGGAAAGTGTGTTGGAAAGGAGGAGGAAAGTGTAAAATTTTTTATCACATTTTATGGTAATGGGAGGGTTAAACTGTCGTAACTCCACTCAGACATGAATAACGCTTTCTGTTGTGGTATCATTAAGAGATTTGCTATTATATGTCCAAATGAAAAAACCTAAGATTTGCACCTGGCGAATGATAAAAACACCTTAGAACTACTCAAAAGACCCTAGCAATGACACAGTTACACCCTTATTGCACTGGCAACTTTTCTTTAAAAAGTCCAGTTTAATGGTATTTATATTGTTTTATAGATCATTTAATTATTTAGATCACTTAACTACTTTTCTGTTCTTTAGTTAAATGTGTGAAGAGTGTGCCAGCGTACCTTGCAGAGCGGCTGTATAAAAGCATGAAGGTTAGACCTGTTTTTCCATTCTCTTGCTCATTTTTGGCACAGTTTTGAAGAATTACCCATACGATTACAATGCTTAAATGAAATATGATATTATCAGAAAAAGATACCTGAACTAGTAAGCCAACTTTTTAAGAATTTTTTTTTTTATAAATGTTTTATTCAGGGTGCTGGTACCACTGAATCAAGCCTAACTAGAATCATAGTGAGCCGATCAGAAATCGACCTGCAGGACATCAAGGCAGAATATAAGAAACTGTTTGGCTGCTCTTTACAATCTGCCCTTGAGGTAAGAATTAATTTGCTTTGTTGACATGATGCTTTGAATTGATTGAATTTTCATTCACAGCAATGTTAATGTATGTGTGCTGACTGAAAGAAGTATCATTAATTCAGATTGCATATCAAATTTCAGCATTGGAAAAAATACCTAACATGCAAACTTGATAAATGATAATGGCAATATAACACTTTAAAACATGTTTTTTACAAAAAAATGCTTACAATGTCACCCATAGTCATATGGCAGCTCTGATTGGAAATATTTCACAGAGAAATAGTTCATAAAATTAATTTTGTGTGAGCAGAAGTGGAGAAAGGTCTCAGTTATGTATGTAACCCTCATTCCCTGAAGGAGGGGAACGGAGACATCATGTCGATGACTGATGTATTATGAACTCACTTAGAAGGACCAATCTAAGCCACAGAAAACTGCTAGGCAAAGCTCTTAAATGCCTCGCAGAAAAGCCCAGCTTGGGATATGGGAGTGTGTCTTATCCGCATCCTTTATATCGGCCAGAGTGGCACAGCCAGAGCGGATGAATGCTTACAAGCCTGCAAGGGTAGGGACAGCTTATGCCTCCAAGAGGCAGGGATGACTGGACACAGTGGAATTGCAACTGACCAATCCACTGTCGGGACAGAAATATTCCCACACAGCGGCCCCACTGTTGAGGGTGTTGAGAGTGGAAGGCTTACAGGGTCTGTTATGGGTGGTAAAAGAAGCTGCCCTTGTAAGCTCTTCATGAACCTTGGGAAAAAAAGTAATGGGGGGGCTTAGGCCCAGCGTGAGCCACCTAGAGAAACTAGTCATCCAGACAGGTAGTGGGGGTTGAGCCCAAGCCGACCGGCACCCGAGTGAACATGGCAGTCGGAGAGAGACCGCCCCCTCTCCGATGTTGGAACTGATATACATTTCTTCTTAGGGGAGCCGAAGGATAGGTGTGGTACGCTTGGTCTGCTACCCCCTCCAATGTCTCAGCTGGCTTCGAACCTGAATAGTGAGAGGCCCCATAGGGTTGGTTCCCTGTGACCCAAAGGTCTGGCACCCTGCCGCTCAAAGTCACCGACCTGGTGGTACATGGCAGCAGGATGGGGACTCCACCACCTTTTAAGTAATAGAGTCTCACCCTCAGATCCAAGACATCTAGCAGTTTGAACATAAATTGTCCACAAACTCCACCTCAGCATGAGCAATGCCCAGAGACGAGAGGGGGATTATGACTATCCAAGGGACCAATAAATCAACCACATCCAGAAACACACAGGTGGAACGACATCTGAAAAAAAAAGTTGCAAAGCTGCACGGAAGAAATGTTATGTTTAAAAAGATTCGAGATCAACCTGTGCAGGGAAAGCTTTTTTGTGCCGATGAATGGATGAAGCACACAGGGGTAGACAGCATCGCACACTTAAAAGAAAAGAGAAAAGTGGACCACCGCTGAGCCGCCTTGATGTCATGGACATACTGTCAGAATAAAATGGTCATTACCATTTAGGTACAGATATGTATACATTTGGTACCAATATGTACCTCTGAGGTACTAAAATGCACTGTTTAGCTGCAAATGTGTTAAAGGGTACAAGTCTATGCATGTGTCAAGAAATGCATATCAACACAACTAGTGTGCTTTTTCTACATTACTCCCTTTGTAAGACCATCAAGCATGCTTTCCACTGTGACCTGACATTTCCATTGTATTTACAAATCTGCTGAATTAAGCATGGACCATTTATCCCCTATTTTACTCACTATTTAAAGTATTTTACTTCACTATAAAGTTGTTCTTTGCTTCATGTCTGTCTCTTTATTCTACACAATGTGCTAAACACAGTCCTTTGTTTTTAACAGGTTGTTATACCAGTTAATGGGACAGTTCATGTAGCACATAAAAACCTACATGTCAGAAGTAACATTAATTTTATCTTGTTTGTGTCTTTTAGTCTGAGACATCAGGAGATTTTCGCAAAACCCTGCTGAAGATCTGTGGTGAAGATGTCTGAGCTGAATGTGCGTTTTCATGTTCCTATACTGTAACATAAAGGACGTAGCAATGCTCTGGAAGTACTATAATGTGAAGACCACATGTCAATGAATGTTTAAATGTTTAATTAAACTTGTGGTCAAATAATAATAATAATACATCAGAAGACCTAAATATTATTTAACTAATCTAAATAATTATCTAAATATTATCTTTTGTATAATTAATCAGATCTTATAATCTAGATTTTGCTTTTTCACAATTTTGATTAAAATGTATTTATGCTTACATTGCAAAAATTAACAAATTACAGTAACTGAAGAATAAACTCTGATCATGATGCCTGTTTGAGTTTTGAAATAATTTGTCATCAATGTGTAGTATACCTTTGATCCAGCAGGTGGAAGTGAACTACATTTTAAGGGTAACAAAGTGGTCAACAAGAATTAAACTCTATTTAGAGATTTTTATATTTTATTTAAATATGCAGATGAAAATTAAAGCCATATTGATATTTTCTTCCAGCTGCTGATTTTTATCAATTGATACGACTCAAAAATGAAACAGATTTTCTTTCATTATTTTGGAATTATTATTCATATCTAATCCCAGCAAAGCAATTCAGATTGAGTAAACTTGCAGAGACTGGTAAAACAGTGTAAAGAATGTTCTTTCCCTTTTTCCTTCAATAAGACCAGTGAACATTTTAACAGCATCTGTGATTTAAGAACAGATGTATGTATTTCAAGAACGCAAGAAACTAATAAACTTTTGCAGTCATTGAAAGTAGATTTGAAGGATTTTTTGTGTCCATTGATCCAATAACATGTACATAAAAATGTTTGTGAAATCAGATGTATTGTTGTTTTTATATGGATTATTAATGTAAGAAAATCTGACATTCCCTTTCTCTACAAAGTAGTGATTAGACAGAAAATATTAATGCACTTTATTAATGCTACACTAATGCTATTCCATACAGTCAGACAAAATGGTCCCAAGCTCTTACGGTGACAGCACCCTTTAAAAAGGTCCTATGTACTATTTAGGTATAGATAAGTATACATTTAATACCAGTGATCAGTATCTTTAAAAGCAAAATTAGAATAAAAGCATTAAACTTCTATATACAATACCCAGACAAATTATACTAATCAACATTTGAAGTGGATCAAAAACTTTCATCAAAGTTCTCATAAGGCAAGAACGGGTATTGGTTTTAAGACAATTGTTAGGAAAGGTTTTGATCCACTTCAAATGTTGACTAGTGTATATTCATACAAACAGTATTGAATCATTCTAATACTCAGTTGAAAAGAATTAGACGCTGTATACAGAATATAGCAAAAGAAAGCATTTTATTTCAGCATTCTGATTTTCAGACCGTTTATATCATTCCAATATTAAAATCGCACATAAACACTGGAAAATCAAATCGTTTCTGCAGTTTCAATCTGAATAAATTAAATCAGTGCAGGTATAGTGTTATTCTGCCCTGTATTCATATTCAGCACTGCTTGCTCGCTCATTTGAATCTTTCTTGTGACTATACCTTATGACTGTACCTCAAAACATCCTCCTTTTATAAAAAAAAAACACATTAAAAAGATAACAAACAGTATTACATACCAAACAATTCAACAACCACAAAACAAAACAGTGATAGTAAATAACAGACAATCCCAAAAACTGAGGTGATATTGTAACAGCATATAGTTTCACATCCCAAATAATCCCACATTATAAGGGCTCAGTACAAAGCAAAGGACCTAATCGTAACAGATACGGGCACTGTATATCCAGCAAAGAAAACACACATGTTTGAATATGTCTGTTTAAGCAGAGGAAATCAATTTCACAAAACAAACGTGATTTCATTGCACGTAACCCTATACGTTGTTCGTAGGCAAATGAGAGGAAAAATTCAAGTGTGCAACAAGTACAAGCATAATTTAAAATAATGCCCACCAAAAAAAAATGCATTTGTTAAACCTTAAACAGCATGATTTCGTAACCATAGTCATGTGACTTCTATGTTAAGCGCTGCTTGTGTAGTCTGTGCAGGGCTGATTGTGTCTGTAGTTCATGATGTAGATGGCGGTCTGGTGCCACCAGTAGAACATAACCACCACCAACACATGCCAGAGCTGATGACTGGCACCAAGATAGTTCAACTGACCTGTGAAGACAGGAAACAGATGTGTAAATTTTTCAGTGGAAATCAGTGAGTTACAATTGTTTATTTTTGGTCAAGTTTATCATGTAATCTGAAATTTGGCTAGGAACATCTGAAGAGCTTAAATGCAAAACTCGCAAAGTGCATCTGACACGTTTTCTTGTAAATGAGCAATTTTTTAGTATTTCTGAATGGCTTGAGGTCAGGATTAAGCAGATTTGAAGCGAACGTATTAGATGAACGTGTAATACGTGCAGAAAGCATTCAGTTAATATCAATTATAATATAATATCAATTCTCTTTTGACTATTTTGTTATGATTCATAAAGACACAAACAAAATCGTCTTCTTAAAGACGCAGTAATATTGACGGAAATTTGAGCGAAAGAGGGAAAAGTCAGTGGTGATAATGTTACTACGCACCGAGGTTGAAGTGCTGCAAACTAAGTGCTCTTCCGCCATACAATACAGTTCTCATTTTTTTCTGCTTAAAAAAATCGACACCTTTTATTTTGTGCCACCATACTTACTTGTGTAACTACTCATGTAACAGTCTTTAAATAGGGAAAACATGGAAGTGTTTGGTGGTTTCTAAATTCATCCCTGTTTGGATCCTAAAGAATGAATTGGGCTAGGCTAAATGCTAACACATAATTGACGCGCTGTACAAAGATTAAGTCTTTCCTTCTTTCTTTTCCTTTAAATGCCATACCAGCTTCTAAGGTTATATTCATGGTGAGAATAAAGTGTAGTTAAATAAAGTAAAACTAGAAAAGATGTTTAATTTATTAAGAAAGATTAAGTGCATGCATTGAAAAAAGCTAGGTATGTATTCATTTGTCTTAAGTTGTGGTAAGAACATAGTAACATTTTGAAAACCAGTGGTGTTTTCATTTAAAAATACATAAAATGATTACAATATTAAAGTATAAAATACCTGGGAAGTAGCGTTCTGGGATTTTACTGATGTAGAAAAGAAACGCAGAGGCAGCAATCAGATACATAACCATGACTCGAGGTAAAAACACCTGCAAAGATAGAGAAGAGAACATGAACAGATGAGCATTTTCATATCTGTAAACTAAACATCAGGACATCTGTGCTATCATGACCATCACTGATAAACCTTTAATAACCAGATGAAAAAAGTGCACACTATTTAAAAAGTTTAAGGTTTCAATTTTGATTGCAACCTTTTGGCATCCTGTACTGTAATGTAAACAAAATGACACTTGTACCGTTTTCAATTTCACATTCATATAGCCCAGTGGTTCCCAAACTTTTTCAGCGTGTGGCCCCCCTTGTGTACGGTGCATTCCTTTGCGGCCCCCCAAAGAAAATTTGTGACAAAAATTGTTCTAAAACTCAACATTTAAAAAAAAAACATTAAATTATACAAAAAAAGTATTGCTTTTGGTTAGTAGCCTTATTTTTTAAGTTTAATTACACAGAATTCATGATAAATTAATGTATTTCATAAAATGTCATAAAACTGGGGCCCCCCTGGCACCATCTCGCGGCCGCCAGTTTGAAAACCACTGATATAGCCAATCCCATTGGTAATCTATCCCTTAAAGAAGACATTTTTTTTGTATGTTACGTACAAAATTAGTGTGTGTAAATATTACATTTACAAAGTGTACTTAAATAAAGTCACTTCAAATTTACTATTTTCATGCAAAAACATTTTAGGTCATTATGTGTGTTCCCTAGGAATCAAACCCACAACCTTTGTGTTGCTAACACAATGCTTTTCCAATTGAGCCACAGGAACCGTTGCACTCAGTTATATTAAATGCTACATGGTATAACAACTAAAAATCTCACATGTACAATATCTGCATTAAATCCTCCATTTAGCCAGACCCAATGACAGGCGGGGATGATGCCATAACCGGCCACCGAGCAGAACATGGCAGAGCGCAGTTTCTTCCACTTTTGTGTGAGGTAATGTGGATGTATTTGAGCTGCAAACACCGCCAAGATCAAAGCCAGTACCGTCAGCAGATACACCTGCCTCCAAAACTGAGACAAATGATAAGAGGTGTCATTATGACCATAGGCAACATACGAAAAAGATTAGTTACTTGTGATATATGCATGCATTGATTACAGAGTTTCAATTAATAGTTCAACCAAAACTTGTGGGTGAGTAAATAATGACAATAATAATTTTAATTTTTGGGTGAACAACCTAATCTAACACTAAACTCAGTTTGATTATCTCAATAACTATACATAGCTCCCACATAACCCTGCATTTTAAAGTCTAAAGAGTTTGCATTGTTTCTTTGAGATCTATATAACAAAATAACTTAAATACATAATTAAGACAAATCATACACTGTTACAGTAGAAGGCATAGAAGACTCCAGGCACATAACATCCCAAAATTCCCACAGATATTCCAGCATAATCCAGGGCAAGCCAGCGGCGACACGTTTTCTCTGAGCGGTGGCAACAAAACAAGTGGTAGCCCACAGAGCACAACATGCACACCTAAATACAGAGAAATAAAATAGTCAAAAGGTGACACAGACAAAGCACTTTTAATAATATACAAATTTCTCTATAAATGTTCTGTCAATATTTATACAGTGTTTAGGAAGGAAGGTATAATTTTGAATGTATACTCAATGTTTTCAAACTGCAATGTATTCTTACATCTGCAAATAAAATGGATCATATTAGCAGCCACTTGTCCAGTTAAAAGCAGCAGCACATGTGATATAAGTCACTATTGTAAAGCATCTCCTAGCACATAAATGCAAATAAGAAATACCTAATTTAGCCCTATAGTTATCTATATTACCTGAAAGCAAAAGAGTCCTATTGAATAAATGACATAGTCCTCTCGTGACGCCCCTGCAGACGGAAGAACCGTTGCCATGTCATTCACCCCCAACAAAAAGAATAAGAGGAACCCAAGCAGATGACTCCAGATGTTCACAGTCTCATTTGAAAGAATGAATATGCTGCAAGATGCAAAAAAATAAATAAAGAATAGTTAAGCAGTGTTTGATGGCTTCAAAATCAAACTGAAACACTGAAAGAAAACTAGTCCACCTTTTAAGGCACAGCTTTGAAGGCAGGTGTGCTCTGTACCCATCTGTGATGTATGGATTCTCTTTGAGAAACACTGGGATCTGCTCATATGTGTACAGTCGGATCCCTCGTGGCACCAGCACGGGCCAGTACTGATAGCCGCCCAGCTCAATGTAATGAGTGCTCTTGAGAATACTCATCTTGGCATCTCAGGTTAAGTGGCTGCAGAAAAGTACAACAAAAAATGCGGAAAAAACATTGCTGACACCAGGGTTTTGACAAGTGAAACAAACACAAACTTCCTTACAAGAACATTCACAGAAATCTGTAATTAATAAATCAAAATATAACGTTATGTTAAGGTTTAGAAAACATACAGTCGTTTCTGATGTTTATGTTTTGTCTATACTCCTGTAGCTCACTGTTATGATGAGGAGCTAGTGAGACACTTTATGATCAGTTTAAGATTTAAATCCATTAACGTTATCCCTCAATATAAATACAGCAAAGCTCTCACCTCAGCATTAAGATCAACCGTCTGTCCCATTCAGCATTATATGTTCACATTTCAGCTTAAAAACAACACAAGGACGTCATGTTGATGGCTAGTGGTTAGCCGTCGACCTAAAGGCTACGGCAGATGAATGAATGACGTCAAAATCCCGCGACCAAAAAAGCGCGGATCTGTCAAAATGTACTTAATTTAATATGCAACACTGTAATACTTAAAAATCTATTTTATACATGATAAATCATTTATACATATATTAATTCAGATATTTATACATATTCGGGTTGGGTATAGAGAAAACTGATTGGTTAGTTTTTTTTTTTTTTTGCAGCTCCGTCTGTCAGCGCTGTGAAGTGTCTGTTACGTAACACAGTGACAGCACAGGCTAACATTAATTCTGAAATAAAATAAACAACATAATAATAAATAAATAAATAGTACTAAAACACTTTGGATTCGAATGGGAGGAGGAGAGTAAAGTTCATTTAAACAAGGTTTATAATTTATTTATTAATAATTTGGTGAATTTATATGTGTGTTTTCCCGCTTTGTCTACGTATGTCTCTGTGCGTAAATTACACTGAGAATAAATCCTGAAGGCCGCCATTCTTTTGTACATTAGGTTAATACTGCTTTCGTTATTTTTGTCCAGTACAGATTTTGCTACTTTACTTATTATTATTGTTATTATTATTATTACATCATTCTATAAAAAAAGAAAGATAGAAAGATAGTTTGGAGTGCTCCAAAAAGAAAGATAGGAGTGGATTATTCTATTTGAATACCTCCATAAACTCCATCCAGACTTGTTCATAATATAGTTTTGAATGGAGTACTACTTATTACATTATTCAAATAAGGCAAAAGAAAAATAATCTCTATGTATTCCATTCTGACTATAAACACTTTTGTTGTTCTATGCTTTTTTGTGTTTTCTTTGTTTCTATTTCATGTAAAGCTGCTTTGGAACGACAAACAATTTTGAGAAGCGCTATATAAATACAATTGAATTGAAATGTGGTAGATGGTCCAATCAATATTTAGGATATAAATCATTCTGACAAATAGGGTTTAGATAGAAGACTATTATTGTGAATGTAGACAATGCAGTATAAATTTAGATATCCGATTGTTCATTTCCGCATAGAATTATTCCTGGCGTTTGATCCCAAAATCAGAGCGCTAGCACGAGGAGCGCGACTGCCTACTTAGCGCATGCGCAGTGGATCATGAGTTCATGTACAATGTAATGCGTGCCCGCTTCGATTAAAAAAACTTTCACGAAATGAAACGAATCTCAAGAGATGCTTGTTTTGGAAAAGGGAGACAATATAAGCAAATGACTGGAGTTCGAGTGGATGGTTGGATAGATTTGATGTTACATGGTGTTTGTGTTGTCATGCAGGAATAATACAACTGTGCGCTCCTTTCACGCGCGTCATCCGGATTTCTGGTGTAAATTTATTGTGTTCGTATAATAATAAAGACGTGAAGTACAAGACAGGAATGAGAGGAGACAGCAGTCATGCAGATAAAGCGAGATGGGCGGCGGCGGCATGGGTTCTCCAACTTTTCTGCATCTCTTTTTTGCTTTTATTTGGGAAAGGAGAGGATTGCCATGGAGCCTTTGATTTGTATTTTGTATTGGATCGGTGAGTTTTAGTGTGTGCAAATATGTATATATGTTTAATAGGGTGTATGTTGACACACTTTCCCCTTAATCTATTTATAAAATGAATAAAAATTATAACTCCAAGAGCCTATATCACATGATGTAGCCCTGGTATTTTTAGGTACAGTTTTTTCTTAACCATCTTAAAGTATGCTACTCAATAGTCCTTATATGGTACTGTTTATCTTGTAAAACGCTTCAAACATTCATCATTATTGTAGGTCAGGCAGTGTTTCTGACAACTGGATGGAAATTTATGGATTTGTGGAACAATTGACCAATCGCTTTGTAAGGTAAGAAGCTATACTTGCACTTTTTATTATAAACTAACACATGTTAAAGTTATTGGATGGTTTGTAGACTTCACAACCAAATCCTTTCTCGTCCAAACCACTTGTTCCTCTTGAACATGTGTTGAGCTAAATATAAACTTAATTTTAGATGACTATGTTTATCATCAGTCTGTGTGTGTTTGGATTAGTGTGTGGTATGGTGACCTAGTTCATGCAGGTTGCATGATGGCAAAATGTTCAACCTCAAATTATATAATTTACACCAAATCCTGCACAACTGAATAGTTTGTGAAAGTTTATAAACTATTGGAAAACACATAGTTTTTGTTCCCACACAAAGGGTAAATCTGATTTTACTGTGCTTCTTTGTTATTTATTTAGCCCGAAGATGAGAGTATCTTTTATAGTCTTTTCTTCAAATGCAGAGGTAATCCTGCCTCTCACTGGAGACAGGTGGGATTTCATTTTGTTTTTCATTCGTACATGTTTGCTGTACCACAAATATAAATGAGTGACTTTGGTCTTGTAGGGAAACTATAGATTATGGTCTTCAAAGTTTGAGCAAGATCAGACCTGCTGGTGAGACTTACATGCACACGGGGATTATAAAGGTAAATTCAATGCCCACAATATGAACTACAAAAACAGGTTGGGCTAGGGCCATGAAGACAATTGTGTGTAGTGATAGACCGATATATTGCAGTGGTCGATAATTGGGCAATATTTGGAATTTTTTATTAATGGAATCAACCAAAAATTCGTTCTATTCCTTAAATTTGTTGTATATAATAAAAAGACACTCAGATGTAAAGCAAAAGTCTGACAAACCGTAAAATGACCAATCATTATTCACTTTTAACATGATGTTCAGTCATTTTTTTAAGTACTTAAAAGGGGTGTATTATATATTTATATATAAATATTATGCATAACAGTTTTTATTTAATTTAACCAATTTTCTGTTTGTCTCTCAATAACTGTAATTACATCTGTGTTATATCAGCCCCATTGCATTTTCAATATTGCCACCGGCCATAAAAAAAAAAAACATTGGTCGACCATGTGTGCCTTTGCCAACATTTTAGGGTGTGTGCAGAACATGGTTCACAGGAATGAGTCTGAGTCTGGCACTAAATAATTGTATAGCCTACAATTCACATTTTGGGATGAATGACATAGCTGGCTATGAGCCATTATCAGTGCCTTACTTCAGTGATGCTCATGTGTCTGAGCAAATGAACCTCAGCCATGTTCTAACATTTAATGGAAAGCCTTCCAAGAAGAGTGTGAAGCTGGTATTGCTACTAAGCCATGACCAGCTCCCCATTTATGACAATAGTTTTGAAATTAAATGCAAAAAATATGTATATTTTTCATTTTGTTATAATAAATGAACTTGAACACTGTTTTAGGCATCGGAACAAATGACCTCTCAGAAAACAAGATCATCCAGCATCATTATTGCACTGACTGATGGGAAGCTGGAGGTGTATCCTCATGAACTTGCTGTAACAGAGGTAACAATGCTTACTGTATGACTTAATGCATTAACTTTCATCAAGTTAAGTAGATATGTGTTAACTTAATTCCATTTGATCAATCAGGCTGATAAGGCCAGACAGTATGGTGCTCGTGTGTACTGTGTTGGTGTGAAGGATTTTGACGCAAACCAGGTAAGACTTTGTTTACAGCAACATGAAACCTTGTTTATACTTTCTTTTTGTTAAAGGCACAATATGTTAGAAAAAAAATAAAAAGACCAGTTGCACATTGTTATATATTTTGTTTACTTATGCATTTTTAATAGTGTTAGGGCTAGTGAACCAAAAGCAGTATGTTCTCATCACTTTCGCGATACTTTGCTGCAATACACTGATTGATCTGCACAATGCCACATGCGGAAGTAGTGGTTGTAGCCACTCTGTTGGCTAACGTTACAACATAACGGGTATAAAACTTTATTTAGCTGAAGACAAGCTTTTTGGGCCAGTAAGCAACCATCCAACAATCACCCATTAACATCCCAGCAACCACACAGTAATATACAACACAATACGCAGAAGATCTCAAGAAGCGAATAGCAATGACATTTCTTAAAGGGATAGTTTATTCCAAAATGAAAACACTGTCATTATTTACTCACTCACTCAGTTTAAATATACAGTCATGCTCAAAATTATTCATACCCTTTGTAAATATAACCAAAGAAGGCTGTGAAAATAAATCTGCATCGTTAATACAAAAAAAAAAATGCTTTTTAGCAGCAAACACTCAACATTAGTTTGATGCACACAGGGGTAAAAAGTACCCCATGTGTACAATGAAATATACTGCTGTATCTTTAATGTTGTGGGCCTATTTTAACAAAACTTAGATTTTTTTTAGATTTTTTTAAATTAAAGATCAAAAGTATTAATGATGCAGATTTATTTTCACAGCCTTCTTTGGTCATTTTCAAAGCTTGAAGGGGTTTTCTGGTTACTATAGAAGTGGATGGTGGTCACAACAGTTTTTAAAAAAAATTCTGTGTTGGGTTCTGAGAACCAAAGACAGACACTGGAGGTTCAAACAACTTGAAGGTGAGTAAATAATGACAAAAGGGTGTCTCATCTGCTTCCTAGCTTCAGACGTCATGAATAAGTATATCGTGTACGCAGATTCGGGCACTGGTAAGGACCCTTGCTCACTTCACATTGGGACACAGTTATTTTCCTGTGATGTGACTGCTTAGCATGTTGTGATAGTTCACAGCTGTTATTAATCAACAGCCGGCAAAATCAACATCTCTATTTGTTGGTTATAATATTACATTTAAATATTAAGTAGATGGTGGTCCCTTCCTGTCTAGCAATGTGTGTTTATAATATTAAAATAAACAAAAAATGTCCTTTTCAAAGTTATGTTGCGTTTCATGAAGTTTATTGAGTTGGCTTGTAGATTTCGTTTAGAAAGCTTCAGAAAAAGTCACGTGATTTCCTGTAAGGGAACATAGAGACCACCGATGCTCACTGTTTTTTGCGTAGCATTGCGGGAATTTTTAGTGTACTGGATGGATTTTGCAATTGAGACGGCCCTTAAAATGGCAGACTCCCTGATCAGTGCCCTGACTACTGAACAAAGCCAATTCTTAATTTTTGGGTGAACTATCGCTTCAAGAATATCTCTTGTTTCTGTAGTAGTATTTCGTTTCTAGCATTCTCTTTTGGTTGAATGTATTTCAGTTGAGCTGGTGTTGACATTATTATCGCTGGCATGGGAATATCGTTTTCATGATGATGTTTCTGTGCATTAGTAACAGAGAAACAGAGTGTCCTTTATGTAGACACTGGTGGATGTGCTTTTCTGAAAAGGATGCTGGAGTAATTGGATTTGCAGAGTGCACATCCTGCTAATTTTCCATTAGCATGAGATCAATTCTGCCCCGGGAAATGTTAGTGAGGTTGCTTTAAATGTGAATGGCTATAAAGAAAAGAAAAGTGTTTTGAAACATGATATCGGATCCAGGCTTACCATTAGCTTTTGCTAGCTGGTACACCATCAGCAATAAATCAGCTACTAATTTAAGGTGGAATATTTTTGATCACCTAATGTGGCAAAACTGCATCTTTGTCAAACAGTGGACATAACATAATGTTTTATAAGTCATTTCTATAATTTGCTATGTATATCAATAAAACATTCTCTGTAAATGTAACACATGTGCATGGTCAGCTTATAGATATTGCAGACAGCAAAGATCAAGTGTTTCCTGTCGTGGACGGATTCCAGGCCCTCAAAACCATTGTTAATTCGGTGAGGCTAAGCATATAAACAAAATGGACATTTGTAGCATGCAGAATGCTTGTGATTTCTGTGCCTTCTAACTGAACTGTATTTATGTTTACAGATTTTAAAGAAATCCTGCATAGAGATTTTTAACCTTGAGCCCTCCACCATTTGTGTGAATGGTAAAACATGATTGACATCCATTTTAGATTGATGTTATTCTTTTGAAACCGTGATTATGTCTAACTTTGTGTAAACATTGCATTTTAGAGTCATTCAACATTGTTTTGAGAGGAAGGGGCTTCACACAGGGCCGAACCTCAGAGGGTGTGGTCTGCACAATATCTGTCAATCAACAGGAGCCCTATAGTAAGACATCTAATCCATCGCATATAAATCCACAGCTGCAGCACACACGAGACTATAATAAATCAGACATATAATTAACCGTACCACTTAGGAAGTCAGTAAGCAGTGTGGTATCCCACAATGTTATTTTTTGTTAGCAAATGGGATCTTAGAAATCACATGGATTTAAACGTGGAATAGAGCAGTCAGTATATATTTCAAAACAACATAAAGTTTAGTTTTTGAACTTTTCTTTAAATGAGTCCTCTGTGCTTTTGTCTGTATTTGGCCTTTTATAACAGAGTCTTACACCGCTCTCTCTTCCTTCTAGATGAGAAGCCGAGTATAGTGAGAGATAATCATGTGCTGTGTCCAGCTCCAGTATTGACCGAGGTCGGCCAGTAAGTGGCATTCATCCAGCTTGTGTCTGAGAACAGTGGGTCTCCATTCAAAGAGCTACAGCTGTTATAAGCCGGCATGCAAAGAGAATGAGAGTCCACCATCTTTTTTCCCGGGGGTTTCTATTTGGGTTTCTGTTTATAGCTTAGCTATTAGTCAACTGATAAAGCGGAGGCACAGTGCAGGGCAGTGTCACTAAAACAAAGCCCAGTTTTGTTTCTCACAGTGTAGCGTTTTTAAAAGACATACCAAATAACCTGCTAACATTTCTTGGTTTACTTTTTCTTTGTTGCCAGGCTTTTGAACAATCAGATGAAAGAGACTTTATTTATCTTGCTTTAGAAGGAATTTTTTTCTTCCTCAACAGCTCCATCGATGTGCTCATTAGCCTGAATAATGGCCAGTCTTTCATTTCAAGTCCAATCACAATATATGCCACAACATGTGTAAGTAAACAATAATATATGATGATTATATAAAATTGCTTAATCAGAATAAGAAAGTTTTTTTGGAGGCCAAGTGCATGCAAACACCCCAAAATGTCTTCTAGTTTACAAAAATTCGGAGCAATCACATATATTTTGTTAATATGATACATTACAGGACCTACTAGACTAGACTAGAATTTGCCATACCATATATTCTGTTCTATATACTAGTAGTAATATTTAATAGTTTTACTTAATCTTTCTTGTAATTCTGCATTTTGAAGCAGTGAAACATTGTAAAAAAAGGTCAAATAAATGTGACTTTCTAGTAAGTCAATCTAGTAAACGCTAATCTCATTGGCTTAATGTTTTTCATTTACAGTTGTTTGCAGAGAGTGTCATTTATGGAGGACAAAAAATTATAAATGTAGAAATGCATAAAAGAAAGTAAATATAAATAAATGTAGAAACACAGAAATAAATGTATGTAGTATAAAACAAGTGGTACAAAAATAATACAATTTAAAGTTGATATTTTTGATTAAATAATATATTTATTTATTTATATTAGGGCTGTCAAAAGATTTATCGCACACAAAATAATAGTTAGTTTTTTGCATAATAAATGTGTGTGCACTGTGTGTAATTATTTTGTTTATATAAATACACACACATTCATGTATGTATTTAAGAAACATTTACATATACATTTATTTATTTACATTTTGTAAATTTTTTTATATATAACATAACATACATACAGTAAATAAAATTTTTCTTAAATTTCTTGAATGTGTGTGTGTTTATATATATATATATATATATATATATATATATTATAATTTCACACAATACACACGCAAATGTTTGTTTTTATTTTATTTTGTATGCAATTAATCACAATTAATCTTGTGACAGTCCTAATTTATATCTACATTTATTTATTTATGCATTTACAAATTACTTATTTATTTATGCATTTATGTTTTTTTAATTTTTTTTTTTACAATTGTTTATTTATTTAATCATTTATTTACATAAGTCATTTTTCATCCTCCATAGACATGGGTTGCCTGAATGGCATGTAAAGTTAGTTGTGCCATATAGTTGTGACAATAACAAGGTGATGATTTTATTTAAAGGAAAATTCTGTTTTTTTTATATATAAAAAATGTAATAACTTCCACTGAAGCAGCCTTTTTTTTCTGCTGCCATATAACAAAGGCTGAATGTGTGGGTCAAATTAAAATTAACCACAGAACCGTAGACCGTAGAGTTTTGGGCACTTTTAGCATGGTAATGTTTGCAGCATAACCTTAATGATTATCAACATGTTTGCAATATAACAAATTGAATAATTATGATTAATAATTTTGTACTTTTCACAGTCTAATGGAATGGTGGTGGTTATAGTTATTCTGGTTCTGCTGGTGCTGGTGGGTCTAATTGTGCTCTGGTGGTTGTGGCCTCTATGTTGTACTGTGGTAAGTATAACACATGTTGGGTTGAAAGTATATTAATAATAAATTAATATTCAGAAGAATATTATGAATTTCTGTTTTTCTCTTCTAATAGGTGATCAGGGATCCGCCTCCATCTCGCCCTCCGCCTCCACGACCAATACCTGTAGGTATTTTGGATGACATCTTGGTCAGATATGAATAAAATAAGCCTTATTAGAGCGTAAAGAGTTGATGAAACAATTGGTGTTTTTGTTTTAAAGGAACCTGAGGTAGATCCTCTGCGAAAGAAAAAATGGCCGACAGTAGATGCGTCTTATTATGGTGGCAGAGGCCCTGGAGGTATTACACGCATGGAGGTACATCAGTGAATATTAAGAGAGAGTTAACCCTGCTAACACATTTAACTGTAATAAAAAAACTGTATTAAATTAAAGTAAAGTAAAGTAACAGTGTTGACACTGTAGTCCTTTTCACACAGACATTATGGAAAATACACGGAAAATGCATCTGGGATTGTTTGATTGTTGGTTCATTTACACTGCCAATGATTTTCTAGAATATGTGTGTGAATTCAAACAGATGCCGTGATTATCCGTTATTTCTCTCTCCAGAAACCATGCGTGTGCATTTTTGTTTATGATAAGATTATAAAGGCGCTCTACTAGTATGCTAGTGAATGATCTCCGCTTCAGAGTGGATATTTAAGGAGCTCCCTGATCTCTGCTTCATTAAAGTTTGCAGACATTCCTCATTGGGAATGTTAATGTGCATCTCTTGTTGCGATGACGTGCATGAATTTTTGTTATGAGCACGTGACACACTATTCTTTAATGCTGCTGAATGATCTCAGCTTTAGCGTGGATAGTGACGGATAGAGCTGCTTCAGTCCAGTTTGCAGACATTTCTCGTTGTGGATGTTAATCTGCATGTTAATCCCTTGTTTAACCAGAAGCCAAATCATAGCTTCTGGTTGCGATGACACACGCGCCCTCACTACTGTACATATCCTCCTACACATACTGTACATGACTGTCAACACTGTTATTCTACCTTGGAAACAGTTATTGTATGCAATATACTTAGACTTGTGATCTCCACAGGTTCGGTGGGGTGAAAAGGGCTCTACAGAAGAAGGAGCGAGGTTGCCGAAACCCAAAAATGCTGTGGTGAAAATGCCAGAAGAGGAGTTTGAAGAGCCTGTATTAAGGCCTCCACCCATACCACCTCCAATATATCCAACCCCAGCTCCGGACAAGTGGTACACTCCTATTAAAGTATGTTTATTTAGCACATCAGCTGTATTCTGTTAGATGACTTTGAGATGCTATAATGTGCTAAGTCATGTTTTAAAAATGTTGTGTTTTTGGATATTTAGGGCCGGTTTGATGCTGTATTAGCATTGCTGCGTAGACAATATCACAGAGTTGCTGTAATGAGACCTACAGCTAATGACAAGGTAAGGCTGTCATCATAGAGACATTTTGTGTGCACACTTGCTTATTTGGGACTATTTGGGGTCTTTCAAGGCAGCATTTCATCTGCAAAAGAAACTCATGAAAGATCATACTGTACCTGATTGAAATGCTTTACATAAGCAGTAATAACCCTTAACACTGAAGTGCATAAGAGACTCGACTTGTTTGACTTGAGTACATTACTCCTGTACATGAGTTCAAACCCAGGAAACAATCAATCATTATCCCAGCAAACACGTTTTTTTGTGGGGCCCACATGGGTTACACATGGGCTACAGTGGTACAGACTGGGCATGGGATCAAAATGTGCATCTTATCTGCAGCTCACTTGGGTGACCAGTTAGCACCAGCATGGGTTTGTTAGCTGGGATATTATTCAATGAATGATAGCACTATCACGCTTAGTTTAAATTTAACTGGAATGTTTTTCTAGAGGACAATGTTATTATTGTTGAAGTGTTGGACTGTGGACCGTAGTTAGATATCTGCTTAAATGTCCTCCATTGTAAAATATATTCATTTTGATTGTAGAGAGATTTCTTAATCACTTATTTTTTCTCTTTTATTCCTTTTCTCTGCCTTTTTCTTCAGAACATAGTTTGTTTTTGCTACAGAGTCGAATAATATTAAAATTATGTTGCTTTTCAAGATAAGGTGTGATGTTATATTTCTAATCAGTCAGACTGCTTTTGACTTCTTTGAGACAGAAACTAGGACATGATTTAAGAGTGTCCTCTTTTGGCTTAGACTAAGCAACCACTTAGAAATCACCCAAAAAAATTAAGGCAACAAGGTGCTGTTGATCCACCCACAGCACCCTGGTCTTGAGATGGATTATACTTATAAAATTGTATAAAATAAACCTTGTTGAGATTGATCATTTTTAATATTCAGACTTAAGATCCTTGTATATTGAAGTCCAAAATTATAGTCATGGCTTAATGGTTAGAGAGTCAAGCTGATAACCCAAAAGTTGCTGGTTCGAGTCTCACATGCGGCAGGTTGCGACTGAGGTACCCCTGATCAGGCACCTTATACCCAATTTGCTTGTACGGTGGCTCTGAAGTGTCCAAACACCTCTAAAAATACTTTCTACGGATGTGAAAAATGCAGAAAATGTAACCCTATTCAAAACAATTTACGATGTGTAAACATGATTGACACCTTGTCAGGCTGTATTTATTTTTTAACATGCAAAATTCGTAGAGATTTTTAGAATCTGTGTGCAAACTCCATAAGTGATATATGCCTGATATTTATTGATGGCACCTGTTTGAGTGCCATGCTATACTCATGGCACCAGATCTGTCCAATCTTGGTTTATTATGCATTAGTCATTTTAATGACTCTTTCAGTTCAATTTAATTGCTCCAAATTATCATATATAGCAGTGTGGGAAAACATTGTCAAAACAACCTTTTTTTAATCATATGAGGTGCATGCAAAAATCCAGTGTAGATCAGTATAGTATTATCTAATATGGACTAAATGAATGGTGGAAAACAAGCCATTTACCATTTTAAAAATGAGGCTCAAGTCAGTAAGCCTAGCCACAAATTGGGATGTGCACTCTGTTTTATTTAACATTGTTGTAAAGACCAATGGTGGACATGAATGTGACATCCTGTTTTTCTGTGTTTTAGGGGCGCTGCATCAAATTCACCCGCGTTCAACATAATTGATTTATTAATCCAGTTTGTACTGTAAGTTCAGATCATTTTAGTACATTTGTACATAAAGGATTTTATGTATAGTAACAAATGGCTGTGTTGTCAGTTTTAGGCAATTTCAGAGAAGATGGATTAAGAAGTCCACAAAAGTATTTGTCACTGATGTGTGCAAGGATACAACATTCAAAGCTGCAGGTTTTGTGTCAACATGAGATATTTTTTATAATAAGGTTTTACAGTTTTAAATGTATTTGTAAACCGGTCCTGCTGATTTTATTCTGCATGCTGTTGAATGAGAAATAAATCAATACTGTGCCTTTTTATGATTAAAATAGGAATGTGATATTAAGTGCAGTACAGTCAATGCCAGACAGTTTATTTAATTAGGAGAGATGATCATTATTTTTCCAGTAAATTAGTTAAAATTTCTATTTAATTGTTCTTATTTATGATAAGTGGGTTATCTATGGTTTACCAATGTAACAATTTGTTTGTTAATGGCATAAAATGTCATAAAAGTGCTGAAATGCATTAAAATATTGAATTCAAACAGAGCTTTTAATTTGAATTGCATCTGCTGGTAACCTGGCACAGAGAAACCTACAAGAATCTGCAACAAAAAAGCAGTTAAATAACACCCTGAACACCACAGACCTTCACGATTTTACACTACAGCTGGAGAAAATCAAACTTCATATGTGAAAAGAAAGCATCAAGATGATGTTCTCTTAAATCAGTGAAAGTAATGAGGAACCTTCATCTTTGCACACCCATCAAACAGAAAAGGTATCAGTGAAAAGGTTTTGTGTTTATGGAATGAATAGGCATTCCAATTCTTCCTGAGGGCAAGAATTCTCTGTGCAGCCCAAAATAATTCCATGGCAACTACACAGCAGATCCAGTAAGCCAGGATTTGAACTGGAGTACAATAGTGACTGAGCCCTCATTCTCCGCTAGAGGGTCGTTTGCTGTGACAGGCAGAGGCGTCATGCCCATTCAAACTGAGGGGCCATGTGCCCCCTTGTTTTTTTTTTAAGCCAAATGGATTTTGCATGCAACCTTAAAATCAAACTAAGGTCCATTAATCTGTTGTTTGACTTTTAGTCTGTTTAATATGCACAATATTATCAATTCTATGCTGCATCCTTGTCACTTTTCGGAGGTTTTGATAGTGTTTTGACCTGGCGGCAGGCGCGGCAGACAGCGCAGTCGCAGACGTAATTAGCGTCTGAGCGCGCTCACGGGCTCTTTGCTGTTGTTGCTGCTGCATAAATTTTAATCTGAGGAATTAAAACGTGTAAGAAACGCTAGAACATTTCCAAACCCCAATACGGTAATGTGCAGTTAACCTCCTCTGTGTAGAAAATGCATGTGACAGTCTCGACGTTATATTAGTAGATTTCTAGATTCATTTTGGTACAACGCCAAAGTTCGCCAGAGTTCACGGGGGCGCAGAAATAACACATGTTCACATATGAGGTAAAATTTGATGCAATAATGCATTCCTCTAATAATTTTATTAACAGATTTTTTTAAATCATTATTGAACATTAAAATCAATCATGTGGCTATAGCTTATGTCATTTTCGTTGTTTATATACTATGGATTTAAAATTACATTAATTTTATAGGATAATGCAGTTGTTGTGCAAAATGCATTAATGACACAATTAAACAAGTAATTTATTAAAACTTAAATAAATAAAACATGCCGTTTCAGATGTAAATATGATACCAATATGTGACATTTTTCCGATTAAATAGTATTTGATATGAAAGTTAGTCAACACTTTTATTTTGGAGGTTTTTGCATGAAATCAGGGGTGTTCAGATTGTTAGAATGTAAGTGCCATGGAAAAGACTGAAAGCTCTATAATATTTCGTTTGATGTCTGTGTATGCACACATTTCTGTGAGATATGCACACTGTGCCCCCTTAAAAAAGTTGGTGCATGACGCCCCTGGTGACAGGTGATATAATTTTATTACAAGCATGAGGTAAAGTGCCTTCACGCAACCTCCTCGATTTACTAATGTCCAGACTTTCCAACAACCCCATCCCCATGCCAATGAAACAACTGGAAAGTGAATTTTTTGCATCACTTAAAACAAAATCCCCATCCCTAGCTTAGGTACACTGAAAGCTCTCCAAGAGTGTTTATTTGTCTTAAATATGTAGTCCTGCTCAAATTTAGCCATGTGCAGAGAGATAATATCTACAGAAGTGTCACCTGACAGCATCCAGTGGGCAGAGACTTTCACCTGTGGCAGATGACACAAAGACGCACTTCCTCAATAAACACTCCTTTGATCACTGAATAATAATAATGCGAATATGAAAAGCTGATGACATATAATTTAAAGGATGGGGCTACTGGAATAAATAATGGGGCTCCTCACCCAGAGCGAGGACATACACTGTAACCTGTTTAGTGATGGGAAAAGTTTAGTTAATTGCATTTTTTCTTTGTTAATGCATTTCAGGCTTAAAAACTCAAGTTAGTCTACACCAGCACACGTTAACATTCACTGAAGATTTGGTAAGAAATAATGAATGTCATACCTGTAATGAATATCATACCTCTTATTTTCCAGCTGTATGTTTTGATATGTACCCTTCTGCACAGCCTGTTGCTCCTTAAGTTTTAAATTGTGATGGCTAGAAGACAGGGTCAGAGCATCTCCGAAACTACAACTCTTGTGACGTGTTCCCGGTCTGCAGTGGTCAGTACCTATCAAAAGTGGTCCAAGTCAGTGAACCGGCGACAGGGTAATGGGAGGCCGGTGTGGTCTGATCCAATAGACGAGCTACCGTAGCTGAAATTGGTGAAAAAGTGAATGCTGGTTCTCATAGAAAGGTCTAGTGGAGTCCATGCCTCGACGGGTCAGGGTGTTTTGGTGGCAAAAGGGGGACCTACACAATATTAGCCATAATGTTATGACTGATCTGTGTGAATATGCTTTAGGCATTTCCTGGATCTGTGTATGTGTAAAAAGAACTTGATGTGATGAAGTGATGTTGTTGATATAGTTCTTGGTATTATTATTATTATTATTAATAGTAAATTAACTTGCTCGTGCTGATGTTGCAGCTGTTTTGCAATGGTTTTATTTTTCAAAATCAGTTAACATTTTAACTTCTGGTTCCATATAATGTGAAAATCAATGCCTACAGTGGTTAACACAAACGCTCCAGTAATTTTTCAAGTTGCTACATGGGACTACAGATGTAGTTGTTAGGTACTTTTAAATGTCATCATACACAAAAAGTAGGCTATGATTTTACACTGTGATTCCACTATATTTACGCATGACAATTGCATATCCTTAGGAGGTTATTATGTAGATAAAACCCTTTACATTTTGAATTGAAACTCCATCCCTCGTTGAAACTCACTCCCTGGACTCAACTTGCTGAACTTCTGTATATTCATGTTATTTGTACATTTCATCTACATCAGTCTCAATGTCTATTTTGCAATTCTGTAAGATTTAGCTTAACATTTTGCAGTTTCAATGGTCTTAAGTTGACATGAATTACATTACATCATAACCTGTTTGTAGACCCTGTGAAACTGCTTTCTATAAATACCTTTAAATGCACGCCAACTTTTGCAGCATGACCACACTTTGAACACTGAAACGTCTTATGACGTGGTTTCATCTTTGCTGCTGAAACAAAAGAACAAAACAGCAACCTTAACAAACCAAACTGAAGCACTGGCACTAACCTACAGCACTGGCACATTGTTATATTGTTTAACTTTAAGAGATCAGAGATGTGTGAAGTTATTTATAAGGATGTGATCAGACCTGAAACTCTGAACATGGACAGAGGAGAGAGAGAGGAGATGATGGTAAACATCTATGAAGATTTAGATTCAGTAAGAAATGATGAACTAGTGTTAAACACAGAGAAGAGGAGTACAGAGAGACAGCGACCGCTTCAACATACAGGTACTCACATTCATTTATCAGTTGATTTATTGAAGTAAGATAGAAAAGACAAATGTAATCTGATGTGTGTGATTTTCAGGAAGAGTCTCAGTGAAGAACAGAAGACACAGATCAGTTCAAGTGTGTTTGTGTTTACTGTCTGTTCTTCTGTTCACTGCTGTAATAGTCATCTGTGTCTATTTCAACAATGAGAGAAAACAACTACTAACACACAACTATAACTTGACTAAAGAACGAGACCAGCTCAAAAACAAACTCAACGATGCCTTAACAGGTAACATTTATTTATTTTCACTTAAACACTTCAAAATATTATTGATGATTATGAAACCTTGAATTAGTCAACAATACCCAAATACTATAAGGTGACTCAAGGAAAAGCGCCAAAAAATGCAACTTACAAACAAAACTGCTGCAGCATAAAAAAATGTATGTGATTAAGAACAAAAGTTAAAAAAAGGCTATTTATTATTTACATTACATTTATACATTATATTTATACATTATACATTATACAAAAGTAAATAAAAAAGCTATTTATTATTCACATTACATTTATACATTATATACAATAATTGATCAGCATAAAGGACAAATTATTTTAACACTTGTATGTTTACAGCATAAAATAAAGCATTTATGTGTAGGTTGGATAAATCAAACTAACAAACAAACTGATTAAATTAACAGATTTCCCTTTCAGTACATGGATTCAATACAACTTGAGTTTTTATTACATTTCATCTGATTATAAGAGCTGGAGTGACAGCAGACGAGACTGTGAACAGAAAGGAGCAGATCTGCTTATAATAAACAACAAAGAGGAAGATGTAAGTGAAAGAAAATAATTAGATGTCTATACTACACTTTTTAAAATGTTGCTAAATATCATTAAAAGTGATACATTGGCTCATAATAATAGGGGATTCACTTTATATAGCTCCTGTCTTTCAAATGGTGCTGTGTAGATTCATAAGTGGTGTTTTAGTCGTGCTATATCACTTATGGTTCACTCAAGCCACTGAACCATTTTAGGGCTATTGAACACCATTTTTAGAGTGCAGTGTGTTTACTTGTTTGTGTCTGTTTCTCTGAACTGGTCAGCAGAATGTGGTTTGTTGACATTTGTTATTGTCATTTATAGTTTAATTGTGTTATTGTTTCAGGTGTTTTTGCGTAATCGTACTGGTTATAGCATTTGGATTGGTCTGAAAAAAGAACTGGAAGAGTGGAAATGGGTTGATGGGACCACACTGACATCTGGGTAAGAGATCATTAAATTTAAGCAATCAAAGTTTTAGTTTAGACTTAGTTTCACATATTAACACATCATTCATTTTATTTAAAATCTCATTGCTGTTTCAGCTACTGGATAGATGGATATCCCCAAAATCCTGATTGTGCAATCATGACTGCATCTGGGTGGATTAATGATCTCTGTAATGAAGGAAAATATGGATGGATATGTGAAAGGAAAAATTGCTTAAATCTCTCATGATATGATGATGTTTATTTAAATAAACCATGTAGGCATGTTTGTTCAATATGGTAATAAATACATTCTCTAAGGGGCAGTTTCCCAGACAGGACGTAAGCATTTTTTTTAACTAAAATGCATGTCAAACTTAACTGAAAACAAATTGTACTGACGTATCTTAAAGTATATCACGGACATTGTTTTGACTACTTAAATGTCCTAATATAAGGCCTAATCTAAATCTTTTCCAGACAGGGTTTGGATTAATCCAGGACTATGATATTTAAGTAGTTTTTACAAACATACATCAGAAAAAGACTTTACTGTGGCCGGTTGCATAAACATAGCCGTGACATTAAGACTGCATCTTAAGAATGATTCTGACTAACTAGCAATTAGTTAGGGCTAATCAGTCTTATTATTTGGATTTAAATTAGACCAATCTACCTTTCTATGTAACATACTTAAAACGGTTATGATCAGTCTTGAAGAAAAAAATTCATGACTAACTTTAAAGACTAGTCTTAAAGTTTTATGCGGCCACTGGTGTGCATTTTGAGACAAAACAATGTCAATGATATATGCTAAGATATTTCAGTTCATAAAAATTAAAGCCGCTACACATGCATTTTAGTCTGGGACTAGGATAAACCTGGTCCGGGAAACTGCCCTATGAGTTTATATTTTAAGTTTTGACCATAAATGTCACATCCATAACAGTGGATCTGACCATTTAAGGCCAGAGTATTTTAAATGTGTTTATAATTTTTAGCTTAACACCACACAACAGTATAATGATTTGTAACATAATGTTGTTAGTGTCATAGCTATTAAGTTGGGCAAAAATAGCTCTTGCATTTCCTAGTGTATGTGGTGAAGTTGCAAACTCTGAGCTCATTGTGTTTTTTTTTTTTTTTTATAAAATGACAATGAAAAGTGGATAAACACAGAAAACATTAAACTACTTTTAGATTCATGCTGAGTATATATATATATATATCTGTTTTTGCCAAATAGGTTTGTGTTACTTTGAATAAATGTTGTTATAATTAACGCTTGTATCACATGATCTCTATAGCAGCTTTGTGATCAGCCTCTGCATATTTAAGATGATTATAAACTTAATTAATGAATATTAATCATATGATGTTACATTCACACCGTGGTTCTTGCTAAGGGTAGATAAATAAACATGTTTTCTGAATATAAACAGTGAGGAAAATAAGTATTTGAACACCCTGCTATTTTGCAAGTTCTCCCACTTAGAAATCATGGAGGGGTCTGAAATTGTCATCGTAGTTGCATGTCCACTGTGAGAGACATAATCTAAAAAAATCCAGAAATCACAATGTATGCTTTTTTTAACTATTTATTTGTATGATGCAGCTGAAAATAAGTATTTAAACACCTGAGCAAATAAATGTTAATATTTGGTACAGTAGTCTTTGTTTGCAATTACAGAGATCAAACGTTTCCTGTATTTGTTTACCAGGTTTGCACACACTTTAGGAGGAATTTTGGCCCACTCCTCCACACAGATCTTCTCTAGATCAGTCAGGTTGCTGGCCTGTCGCTGAGAAACACGGAGTTTGAGCTTCCTTTCAAAGATTCCCTATTGGGTTTAGGTCTGGAGACTGGCTAGGCCACGCCAGAACCTTGATATGCTTCGTAAAGAGCCACTCCTTGGTTATTCAGGCCATTTTCATGTTGGTAGACCCAGCCTCGACCCATCTTCAATGCTCTAACTGAGGGAAGGAGGTTGTTCCCCAAAATCTCACAATACATGGGTCATCCTCTCCTTAGTGCAGTCGCCCTGTCCCATGTGCAAAAAACACCCCCAAAGCATAATGCTACCACCCCCATGCTTCACAGTAGGGATGGTATTCTTGGGATGGTACTCAACATTCTTTTTTCTCCAAACACGTTTAGTGGAATTATGACCAAAAAGTTCTAATTTTGGTCTCATCTGACCACATGACTTTCTCCCATTACTCCTCTGGATCATCCAATTGGTCATTGGCAAAGTTAAGACGGGCCTGGACATGTGCTGGTTTAAGCAGGGGAACCTTCCGTGCCATGCATGATTTCAAACCATGACGTCTTAGTGTATTACCAACAATAATCTTGGAAATGGTGGACCAGCTCCTCCGTGTAGCTCTGGCAGTGGCGGAGCCAGAGGGCTATTTGGGGTGGCAATTGCCACCCCAGACGAAGTCCTTGCCACCCCGCTGAAAACATTACTTTGTTTGATTTTTACGAACATTTCTCAAATCTCCCAGCGGACGTGAATGCATCCTACGCAGCACACACAAGCGTGGTGTTGCTGCTATCTTTTCATTACGCTTGTTCGACTTCATGCGGCGCCGCAAGATGCCGGATGATGTCACAGTTTCGCGAGAGCGATTTAAAAGCAAACTCCTCCGTATGATTTCGCGAATCACTCTCGCGGTACTTTGACGTAAAGCAGCTGTCTATTCTCGCGGCGCCGCATGACGTCGAACAAGCCTATTGGTTAAGCTGACACGCAGCTTCTTTGTACTCCAACTCGCCAACACGCACATGATCGATGAAGAGTGTTTTGCTGGTATGTACGGCTTTTATTGGTATTAAATTAAACGAAGTACTGTTTTAACGGGAAGTAAGGAAGACATTGCACTGTAGTGCTTAGCATTAATACTTCAATGAGCAGTCTTGTGAAACTGACTAATACTGTCACGCCTGCGTGAAGATGCTTAAAACAATAAAAAACTTGTCGTTAGCAAATGTTCAGCAACAATCGGGTAGGCTTATTCATATTGTCACGTGTAATGCAGCATTGAACTTAATAAAACGACCGTGGATATAGAACAGGGTTGTAAACAGCGCGCTTTTCGGCGCCTCACGCTTTTTAAACGTCAGTTTGGGTGACTTGGGTCTGAGAGGGTTGGATTATAATTTCACAAAGTCATCTGAAGCCATTCCATAGCTTAATGTGAGGGACAGAAGTCTATTTACATAAGTACATTAAAGTTAACGGAAACTAGTTCCCTCCTCCCTTAACATAACATGTCTAGATGTCTGTAAGCAATTTTCCTTGTGTTGTCAAATAGGCTAGACCTCAATATACTAAGATTTTGTCGTAGTGTATTATTTTAATATTTGTATTAGTAGTAACAGTGTACTTATGGTAAATAATAACAAGCAAATTGTTCAAAATTTTGGTTTCTTCATGAGGTGTGTAAGGGACGATATTACCAACTTCTTTCTAAAGAAGCAAAAGTCCAAACAGATCCCAGTTGTTCTATTTTTGCTGTATACTTAATACATATATAATTGTGTACATTTTGGAAAATAAACAACTTTAATTTAATCTATATACAGTGTACTTGAACACTTTGTATATTGACCCCCCAAAATAATACCTCGCCACCCCTTTGCCACCCCTGTTTTAAAAGTCTAGCTCCGCCACTGAGCTCTGGGCTGATTTCTCACCTTTCTTAGAATCATCGAGACACCATGAGGTGAGATCCAAACAGTAAAACTAACTTATAATAGAAAGTACCTGGTACTCAAAATGTGCCAAAAAGTTTAGCTAACTATTATTTTTGCGTTCATTCAACATCTATCATAGATTTAAGTTAACAGTAAATATTTTTTGGAGTTTTTACAAGTTCAACTACACCAAAGGTAAAGAGTTTAGGGAACTTGAAAAGTAGATTCAACAATAATTAAATATTTTAAGTCAAAAGCCCTCTAGTGGCGGTTTTTACTAAAAAGTGACGTCATCATTGAAAGGACATTCAGACGTGTTTTAAACGGATGAATTTGCTCTTGGATGCAAATAATTACAAACTTTTGCTGATTGTGATGAGTTCAATTTGCCAGGTAAGCTAAGAAAGAGTCTGTCACTGCAAATTTACTTCCTTTTAAAGTTAAATCAACACCATTGGTTGAGGAGGTTCAGTTCCCAGCATGCTTTGCATGAGCCCGCAAAACGAGAGCATTTTTTGAAATTAAGTGATATTTTATGTGTTTTTTAGTAAACAAAAAGACTGGAGATTTAGAAAAGTTTACTATTTTTTTGTGCTTACCATTGTTCAGAAGGGTAGTGCCTGTGCTTAGGCTTTAGGTCAATAATGTGTTGCTTTATCGTATAAATAATACCTATGTGAAAGTCGGCACTGAGCTCATCCTCAACACACTTTCACTAGTATCAAATTTTCATGAGTCACATGATATGTTTTTGTGATTTGTGAACAAAATTAAATAGTAGTTAGTTTACTTGAATATTTTGAGTACTCTGAACTTATCGGGTTTTACAGTGTTCTGTTAAGTTGTAAAATGTAGATATTTGAGTGCAGGAAACATAAGAAAAACAAGGCAATCAGTTGCCACAAAATATTTAAGTTAAACTACTACTACAATTTAAGTTACATAAATTATATAATTTAATTTATATCAGACTTTATCTAAGTTTAGATAAATACATTTTTATATGAATTGAAGTTGTCAGTACTCAAAACTTTTAAGTTGGCAAACTTAGAAAAATAGCTGCAATCAGTTGCCTCAATTTTTTTGAGTTAGTAGAACTTATCCGGGTTTACATTGTATGGAGCCCCAGTCCGAGGGAAATTGACAGTCATGTCGGACCTTTTTCACCAAGCTGCTTGGCAATTTCCCCGTAGCCCTTTCCAGCCTTGTGGAGGTGTACAATTTTGTCTCTAGTGTCGTTGGACAGCTCTTTCGTCTTGGCCATGTTAGTAGTTGGATTGTTACTGATTGTATGTGGTGGACAGGTGTCTTTATGCAGCTAACAACCTCAAACAGGTGCATCTAAATTTTGGATAATAAATGGAGTGGAGGTGGACTTTTTAAAGGCAGACTTACAGGTCTTTGAGGGTCAGAATTCTAGCTGATAGACAGGTGTTCAAATACTTATTTGCAGTTGTATCATTCAAATAAATAGTTTAAAAACCATACATTGTGATTTCTGACACAATTTCAGACCCATCCATGATTTCTAGGGGAATTTTTCAGATGACATCTAATGCAACATGCATTTCATATTGACAACTGCGTTCAGCAACAATCAGACAAGACAAAGTACAGGAAGTACAACAGAAATCCACTTACATGAGCTGGCTTGTTTCAGATCCGCCTTGGGGCGCAGCACCATGTGCCCCAAACCCTCTCACATTTGTTGTTAGCAAATTAAAATAGTTTTTTATGTGTTTGACTTCATGTGATTAGCGAATCTAACAACATGCCATCAGGCGTTTTCTGTTAAAAAATAATTAACTCGCAATAGTAAAAAGTTGATAAAATACAAAAATATGACAATTTTATCATGAGTATTGTAGAGTGGCTTGACATGGCTAACTTGTTTTTAATATATGGACACGGAAAACAATGGATAACGTTAACAGGTAAGGTTTATTGAATGAATGGATAACAGATACCAAAGTAACTGAAGACATACTGGAAGAGTTGTTCCACCGTTTCTATGGCTGTGGATAGACCTTTAAGTGGGATTAATCATGAGAACCTGGCAAATCTGTGACATTTTGAAAATAATTATTTTTGTGGGTTTGATTCCAAATTAGTTTTGTGATGTTTTGAAACAAGGTATTCAAACATTTTATGGTAAATAATTGGGCCCCATCCTGTGGCCCACCAACCCACCCACAAACTCAGAAAAAAATTCAAGAAGGTACAAAAGTTGCCATTGGGTTGGTGATACTTTTTCAAAAGTACACGTTTGTCCCTAAAGGTGCATATTGGTACCTAAAGGTACATATATGTACCAAAATTGTACATAAAAGGTAACGTACCAGTTACAACTTTGTTACCTTTTATTCTAGAAGTGCAAATCACAGGTGCAAGACTCTACTTCAAACCGTATTTGTTAGCGTTTTGCCTTTACATCTGCTTTTTTGGTTCTTTAAATTGAGGCAGAAGAATAATATATAATTTAAAAAAGCCAAACTCAAAACTCCTAATCCACTAACCTGTTGCCTCTGCAGAGTGAGAAGTTACCTCCAAACAGTGACGGCTGGTCAATAGGGAGCACAGGGCGCCGCCCCCTTAAAGTTGACCAGAGAGGAAAGCTACTTTAACATGTTACCAAAATGTTAAATATACTGTGCAAATTAATACAAAATAAAATAATTTTGTTGTACTTTTTACTTTTAGTCATGTTATCATTTATTTAAAAAAATCAAAACTGAGTTTGTTGTGTGTGTGAGACATGTATCTGGTGCGCCACCCAAACGAGTGTGTATGTAGGTCAGTAAAACTTAAAAGCATTTGACTTGAGGCTGAGCATTAATGGGCTTGTTTCAGATTCGAACTTTAGTGTGTGTGTCACAGTTAATCGAAAAGTCTTTAACAGAATATTTTTTGAGCAGGAAACAGGAAAAATGTGAATGCCATTTTGACAGATTCCACTAAATTACACCTGTCTAAATGTAATTCCTTGTGGTGTCCAGTTGGTGGTGCGTTGACCTCACTGGTCTCTAAACGCTTTCGCAAAACTTTGACACTGATAGGTTTGTGCAGTGCTGCTGAAGTTAAACACTACAGTGTAATGTAGGAGTGCAAGATTATTCTCCACAACAAAAATAAACAGCAACAAGACATCATCTGTCTGAGGTAAAGACACAAAATCTAATCACAATAGAGTCTGCATTTATTCAATAGAATCTGGAAAACAATTATCATTAAAACATGAAAAGATGGATAATAATTGACTATAATTGAATATTTACAACGCTGATTATCAAAAATTGACAGAGAATGAAAAAGTCTAACCCAAGCTGCACAACCATCCTTTGGATTCTGATATTTGGAATGTGTGGTTGAAGTTTATTTTTTAAAGAAGTGCCAGCTCACGGGGGTAAAACTTTGAGCATTTGTTTGCTTCATTTCACTGGGGATTCCTTTGTAAACAAGCCAAGTTGACGCTGGATTTGCAGAGACTTAAGGCGATTTATAGTCGTGCGTAGGTCCTACGGCGTAGCTACGGCGTAGGCTATCCGTAGCCTGTGCGTAGCTCTGCGTAGCCTGACGCGCACCTCACAAAATTTCTAACAGCGCGTCGGCTCTACGCGGACCGTAAGCGCTGTGATTGGTCCA
This sequence comes from Paramisgurnus dabryanus, assembly GCF_030506205.2. Lineage (NCBI taxonomy): Eukaryota > Metazoa > Chordata > Actinopteri > Cypriniformes > Cobitidae > Paramisgurnus > Paramisgurnus dabryanus. The sequence continues at coordinate 22,644,101 of NC_133346.1, forward strand.
CCAGAACCCCTCCCGTCAGGTAAAAAAACTGCGTCATAGGTATTTCCGTTTGAGACGGTGAAAACAAAGATGAGCCAAGTTGAGGAGTGATTTAACTCTAACTGAAACATAAGTCGCTGTTTATTTACTTCCATCATTGCTGGTCTTCTCAAATTATACACAACACGTTTGCTATTTCTTCTTCGTTTGTGGGTTAACTTGCTTAGCTTCTTCTTCTCTGACGACTTCTGCTGCTACTGTGGTTACACGCGTGATTACTGCCAACCAGCGGTTTCGCGTGTGTTTGCACGTCGACGCGGACGGCGACGCACAAGTATAAATGAAAACCGACGCGGAACCTACGCCGTCGCTGCTACGCCGTAGGACCTACGCACGACTATAAATCGCCCTTAAAAACCAATGCTGTTCCATCAACATTGGATTTTGCAGTGGGTGTTTAAACAGCATTGTAAATAAAACTTAATCATTGATTTCTTAATGTTTTTTCTATTGGAGGGCCAAACAAAGTAGTTTGCCGATCGCAATGAAAAACAGTGTCTCCATGACGGCTGCAACAATATTAAAGCATGAATGAAAGTTACATCTTCTTTCTTTGCGTATGCATTAGGGTGTTGTTGTGCAAATGTTTCCTGCAGTATGACATCTAACCGTGGGGGTATGTTGGAATGAGACATTTGAGGAAAGTGTGGATGAGGCTTCACTTTTGAAAAGAAGTTATCTTTGGGTTTGAACCTTTATAGTTAATAGAGACTTTACAGATCTTCTATGCACACAGCTTTTAAAACTCTAAAACCAAAGAAAAACATGAAATCAGATCATATGAATCCTTTAGAATAACTGGTTTGGACTGTGTGGTTGGATTTTATTTCATGTATTTATGTATTTAATGTTTTGTTTATATTATTGTCTTGCATTCTTTAAATAATATAAATAAACAGAAACAAAAATAGTTTTATTTACAGAACTGGATTAAATAAAATTACAAAACTTTATTTTTGTTTCATAAAAATACTACTAATAATACGCTGGATTTACTTAAAAATATAGTGCATAATTTCGCATACCACTTTTCAAGTAAGCGTTACTTGAAATTTTAAGCAATTGCATAAATTGCTTAAAATTTCATGTGAAACTTAGTTAAAAAATGGATGCAAAATTATAAACTATATATTTAAGTAAACCCAGCCTTTATTTTTTTCAGTCTTCAATAGAAGGTCGGATTTGTAGAAATGCTTCCTGTTAAAAACATATATTTTTATTCATATAGAAAATGCAAAACCTGCAAAGTTTTGTGCATTTTATATTGACTCTCACTGTATTTGTTTAAATTGTAACTTTAATGTTAAATGCTTGTCTACAGCAACCAAAACAGTAAAATGCCTCGCAAAACAATTTTTTAGAGTTATTTTTGACCCATAATGTGTAAATATTGGACACACCGCTAGGTTAAAATTACCCTGTGGTGGGTTAAAAATAACCCAATGATTGGGTTGATGTTATGCAGCCATGAGGTATAATAACCCAGCAGATGGGTTAAAACAACCCAGCATTGGGTAAATTTTAACCCAGCGGTCTGTTCTTTCCAATATTTAACCATTATGTGTCAAAAATAACCCAGACATTTTTAGAGTGTAACTATTTGAAAATGATGATGCATTTCCTTTTTCTTCTTTGTTGGGTGACTCCTCTCCCAAGGACTTACGGGATAGTAAAGTGTCCATCAAATGCACACTCCAAAATCTTGCCAGAAGTAGAAGATTCATACTAATAATACCTGTCTGAATTGATTTTGAATCGCAAAGGCCATGTTATGCACAACTCTTTCATGTATTTTGGCTCTTTGATCATAGGAAGTCCTTATTAATCTAAAATCACTGAGTTTGAGTCCTTTATAACATGTATTTGAAAAAGCAACAGTCGTCAAACATAATAATTATAAGTATTGTTTATTATCATGAAAATACCTGAAAAGGTTTGAAGACATCATGCAACAATATAAATATGCTTATAGCCATTTCCTGGAGTTGCGTGTGTAAATGGTACTTCTTCTGTGACACTGCCTTTCGCCTACTATAGACAGTTTCCGGTGCAGTGTATGTGTAAAAATAGCTTTAGAAAGAAACTGTGTGACATTATACATTTTATAAACTCTTTCCGCCACCCAGAGGGTGCATGTGGTACTACCTGAAAAGTACATGAACTTGTTTGTGCTGATAGTGCTGCTGTTTTGCCGTGGTTTTATAATCCATATAGGATTTAATCTGACGCATTGTCGTGAATATGAATCTGGGCGGAACTTAACTTCCGGTCTCTGTTCGATGGTCTGACTAGTGGCTAAATTGATCTCTGGAACAAATAACTTGTTGAAAATAACAAATGTTTTGGTTTCGTAAAGACGAGAAAGACGACGATCATGGATCACTGCTATGTGAAGGGAGGTTTGGGAGCTGATCTGTACGTATGTAACATTTTACATACATACAAACATACATGGGACTACAGATGTTGGTGTTAGGAACTTAAAATGTCATCACACACAAAAATAAGGCTGTGATTTTAAACAGTGGACGCATAAAATTCCACTATATTTACCAATTACATTTGAACATCATTTGGAGGTTATCATGAAGATAAAATCCTCTACACTTTGAACTGAAACTCTATCCCCCTTTGAAACTCACTCCCTGTACAATGTCTATTTTCTGTTTAGGAAGATTTGCGTTTTCAAAGATCTTAAGGTGACATAAACTACATTACATCATAACCTGTTTGTAGACCCTGTGAAACTCCTTTCTATAAATACCTTTAAATGCACACCAACTTTTGCAGCCTGATTAAACTTTGCTGATGAAACAGAAGAACAAAACAGCAACCTAACAAGCACTGGCACTAACCTACATTTATCATGTTTGACATTGAGAGATCAGAGATGAATGATATTATTGAGGATGTGATCAGACCTGAGACTCTGGACATGGACAGAGGAGAGAGAGTGGAGAGTATGATGAACGACTATGAATATTTAGATGCTTTAAGAAATGAAGTGATGATAAACACAGAGATGAGGAGTACAGAGAGACAGCAAGCGCTTGAACATACAGGTACTCACATTCATTTATCAGTTGATTTGTTGAAGTGAGAAGGAAAAGACAAATGTAATCTGATGTGTGTGATTTTCAGGAAGAGTCTCAGTGAAGAACAGAAGACACAGATCAGTTCAAGTGTGTTTGTGTTTACTGTCTGTTCTTCTGTTCACTGCTGTAATAGTCATCTGTGTCTATTTCAACAATGACAGAAACCAACTACTAACACATAATTATATCTTGACTGAAGAACGTGACCTGTTCAAAAACAAACTCAACGATGCCTTAACAGGTAACCATTTAGTTTCTCTCTCTAAGTAAACAATTATCAACAACAAAGGTGACTAAAGAAAAAGCAGCAGAAAAAGAGTAACTTGCAAAAACTGCTGGAGGATAAAAACTGATGTAATGTATGGAATTAAGAACAAAAGTACACTGTAAAACATTAGCTGTAATTATGCAGCTGGTTGCCAGTAATTTACTGTAGATTTAAATGTATGTTATTTACTGGTAACAATTAGTTCGAAGTTAAATGAACACTAAACATTTTTTTGTCTTTACATAATAAAACTACAAAATAACAGCCTCATGCAAAGCATTCTGTGAACCAGAAATCCTCATCAACTTTTTTCTGTTTTTTCCTTCAGATTTTGTTTTACAGAATGCTTTGCATAAGGCTGTTATTTTGTAGTTGTATTATGTAAAAACAAAGACTTATTGTTTAATGTTCATTTAACTTTGAACAAACTGTTACCTGTATATAACATAAAATTAAATCTACAGTAAATTACTGGCAACCAGCTGCCAGTACTGTAATTACTACAGAATTTTTTCTACACACAGAAGCTATTAATAATTTACATTACATTTATACATTTTGCATAAATATTTTAATAAACATTTAAACAGTATGCAACCTACAAATTCAAGTGTCTTGCATTAAATACATTAAATACATTTTCTTATGCAGTTGAATTTTTCAATAGTAAACTTTCTGTTTCCCCAATATTGCTTGTACTGTATGTAATAATTGATCAGCATTAAGGCATTAACTGGAAAAAATAAAGGATTTATGTTTTGTGTGATAAATCAAACTAATAAACAAACTGATTGTATTAACAGATTTGTGGTCCAGTAACTTTACATGGATTTACTACAACTTGAGTTTGTATTACATTTCATCTGATTATAAGAGCTGGAGTGACAGCAGACGAGACTGTGAAGAGAGAGGAGCAGATCTGCTGATAATAAACAACAAAGAGGAAGAAGTGAGTGAAAAAATCATTAAATGTCTATACTACACTCTGTAGTATAATGTAAATTAACATTAATTTAGTAAAATGATGCTAAAGTGGAACACTGGCTTGTAATCATAGGGGATCCACTTTACGTGATTTTATGTTCCCCTATGATTACGAGCCAATGAACCACTTTTAATGCTATTGAGCACCATTTTTAGAGTGCGGTGTAATTTGACATAGATGTGTTTATTTGTTTGTGTCTGTTTCTCTGAACTGGTAAGCAGAATATGATTTTTTGACATTTGTTATTGTAATTTTAGTTATTGTTGTTTCAGTTGTTTTTGCGTAAACGTACTGGTTTTAACATATGGATTGGTCTGAGAAAAGAACATGGATTGTGGAAATGGGTTGATGGCACCACACTGACATCTGAGTAAGAAATCACTGAATTTAACCAGTCAAAATTTTCTAAGACTTAGTTTCATATATTAACAAATCATTCATTTTATTCAAAATCTCATTGCTGTTTCAGCTACTGGATAGATGGACATTCCCTAAATTCTGATTGTGCAGTCATGACTGCATTTGAGTGGAGTATTGATCTGTGTTATAACGCAACTTATAGATGGATATGTGAAAGAAGAATTGTTTAAATCTCTCATGATATGATGATGTTTATTTAAATAAATGATGTAGTCATGTTTTTTTTTCAATATGGTAATAAATACATTCTCTAAGGGTTGGTTTCCTTAACAGGGTTTAGATTAGGCCTTAGTTCTATTAGGACATTCAAGTAGTTTTTACCAACATACCTTACAAAAAACAACACTGATGTGCATCTTGAGACAAAACAACAGCACTCATATATGGTAAGATATGTCCCTGCAAGCTGTTTTCAGTTCTAAGACAGCTCAACCATGCATTTAAAGCTTCCATAACACAAGCTGTTTCTGCATATCTCTTGTTAATCTTGAGTATCTATAGAGTAGTATTACATCCTTCATATCTCCAAAGAGTCTTTAGTTTGATCAGATTTGTAAAGGGCAGATTAGCTGTAGCGAATGTTTCCAGAAAAGCACAACCCCTAGGGGCGTGCCGTGGGAGGAGCTATTCACGAGCAAGAAAAACTGGAAAACTTATGATTCACAACATGTTGTGTCATTTACATTATATGCACTTACGCGCAAATGTCCAACTTAACACAGAAGTCTACCGCCTGCAACTCATGACCCAGTTGCGACTTTTCAACTAAATCCAGCGTTAAACAAACACACATCCAAAACTCCGCTGCTTCCCCAGATAAACAAAATATATCCATTGTTTCCATATTGCTGGCTTCTCCTTACATCCAAAAACACACTTCTTCTTTTGTGCCATTGTTGAGTCTTGGTATAAAACACAGCTGTCGGGTTCTCAGTTCTCGTTTGGGTGTGCTTTTCTGGGGGAAATGCCCATACAAGAAATGATACATAAGGTGGACCCATTATCCGTAAGTTGTACCCATGTTCGAAAAATACTTTATGAAACTTGTATGAATCCTGGCGAATTGCATTTGGCACGGAAACACTCTGTCACATGTTCAACTGCTTTTTTGAAACTTCCCTTATGTTTAGCATGAGGAAACCAACTCTTAAAATGCGTTAATAAGTGAGAATGCATGAAATACCTTAACCACACCCAAGTCTGGGACTAGGCTTAAAACCTTTCTGGGAATCTGCCCCTAAGGGGGGGTTTCCCAGACAGAGATTTTCTTAAACGAGGACTAGGCCTTAGTTTAAATAGGAAATATAACTTGTTTGAACAAACATGGCTTACTAAAAACATTACTTGTGTGCATTTTGGGGCAAAACAAAGGGCACTGATGTATTTTAAGATATGTCAGTGCAGGTTGTTATCAGTTTGGACAGCTCTTACATTTATTTTAGTCAAGGACTAGTCTAATCCCTGTCCGGGAAACCGCCCCTAAGAGTTTATATTTTAAGTTTTGACCAGAAATGTCAGATCCATAACATTGGATTTGTCCATCTATAGTTTTAGGCCAGTATATGTTTAATGTGATTATAAACTGTAGCTTAACAAACACACTATAAATCAAGTTGGGTAAAAAATAGCTTTTGCATTTACTAGTATGTGTGTGGTGAGTTGCCAACTCTGAGCTCATTGTGGTTTTATTTGTTGCATGCCAGTGGATGTAAACTAAAATAAACTGTGAAATTGGCAAGTGGAAAATATATCAAAATATTTTTAGATTCATGCAGACTGTATAATATATACTTTTTTTAAATCTGTATTTGTGAAATAAGTTTTTGTCAAATGTTGTTATGATTAAAGTTTGTGTCAGATGATCTCTATCAGCTTTGGGATCAGGGCTTGTGCAAATTTAAGTTGATTATAATCTTTATTATTTTTTACTGAATAAAAATACAAATGCTTAACATGAGAGTTCTCTTTTATAGATTTATAGCAGCCTGTTTCTCTAGTAATACAACATTAGACTCTGATTATAACCAATACTACATTCCTACATTTCCGTGGCTTTCTTTCTGATAGGTTTTGATACACTGCCCATCAAAACAATACCAAATCGATAAATAAATATGTGATTATGTTAGGTGATCATAGTGGTAAAGTGGTACCTGGAGAAGTGGGCATACTCTTTAATTTATGAAGGGCTGCCAACCCTCACACATTCAGCAAGACTCATGCAATTAAACCCATTCTTATGCTCTCACGCCACACATCCATTTTCTCACGCAGGCTCGTGCCCACCATTTAGATCCCTGTGGTGTGTAATAACAGTCATGAAATAATTGCCTAATATGCCTAACTGTAAATACCTCTATCTCTAACTGTCTGCCTCAATCAGCAGTCTAAAAGCGCTTGTCAAAGTCAAAATGATGCGATGGCCCATGGAATCAAAAAGGTGGATTTATTAATTTACAAAAGCTACAAACTACAGAGCGGGTGGGCGTATGCACTATGTTTCAGGTTGTTAGTGGATGCTTGTCAAAAGTATGGGGAAGCTTGTTGACGCTTTGTCTGTTTTCTCAGAACTAATGTTTTGGTAAGAACAAAAGTTTACATCGTATGTTTCCCCGGAATCAGCCAGCAAATAACATCTAGGCTATATTCCGATTGGTTGCTGGTGTTTTGCTGCTGCTTGCCGCTGAACCACGTCATAGCTCATTACTATTTCACATTTACATTTAGGTATTTAGCAGACGCTTTTATCCAAAGCAACTTACAAAGATAAGGAAACAAACAAGCAATTTGTCATAGGCAGGCAATAATACAAGAAGTGCTTATACCACGTTACAAGTTTCACAATTCCGAAACAATACCTGTTGAGAGAGAAAGAGAGTTAGATATTTTTAAAAAAATAGAAGAGGTATGTCTAAAATGCAATAATGAGTCTTTGTATAATGCAAATCGACATGGTCTTTACAATGTAATTAGTAAGGTTTCTTCAGTTTTGGAAGGAGAAATGGTTTTGTTGCCTTGTTGAATGAATAGGGCATGCTGTATTGCGGTACATTATATGCTGCTGATCAGTCCGCACAGCACCATATAATGTCGATAACACAAAGCGTCAAGGTCTGGATGAAAAGCAGGCATGCCCAGATTCCATGAACACAGATACTCTAAGAAAATAAGTGTTCATACCCCGCGTGTATATGTGGAATCATGTTTTGGAATCCATTCAGCCGATCTCTGGGTCTGGTGCTACCACTTTTAGCATAGTTTAACATAATCCATTGAATCTGATTAGACCATTTAGCATCATGCTCAAAAATAACCAAAGAGTTTCGATAGTTTTCCTATTTAAAACTTGACTCTTCTGTAGTTACATTGTGTACTAAGACCGACAGAAAATTTAAAGTTGAGATTTTCCTAGGTCGATACAGGAACTATACTCTCATTGTGGTGTAATAATCAAGGACTTTGCTGTAGCATTGCTGCAGGAGGCCCGAAAATAGTCATCTGTTATTAAAAGATACTGAGGGGACTTTCCACTGCTGCGTAATATCATTGCACCTCCTGCATATTTATTTTTGAGCGCCATGCTAAATGATCTAATCAGCAGAGGTGGGTAGAGTACCTAAAATCTGTACTAAAGTAAAAGTACAAAAACTTATACAAAAAATTATTAAGTAAAAGTATCAATCTAATTATTTACTTGAGTAAAAAAGTATTAGATGAAAAAATTACTCAAGTAGTTAGTTACTAGTTACCGATCTGATAGAAGAAGCGTAAAAACACTGAATTTCAGACTACTTGGAGGGCTTTCACAAACCTCTCCTTAAAAGTTTCATTGTTCTGCTTATATACGTAAAAACCTAAGTTAATTACCTCCTGCAATGGATACAATAACATCACATAACGTGTCATTTGAGAAAAAATCCTAATTTTGTTTATGTTTTTTAAATAAATAGGTTATTTTCATTGCCATTACTGAACATAAACGCTTGATAAAAATGCTCATTTTAGAATTTTAAACGGAACTCATCTGTTTTCACAAATCAACAACTCTACATTTATTATAATGTAATAAATGTTCCTTTATTACCTTACTTTATTCTTTTAATGTTATAAATATATACATTCTTTAGGAAGGATTTAAATAAAATCTCTACACAATCTCTACACTTTAGTGAGATGTCCGGATTTGTATATAAATGCAAGATGTCAAATTATGCTGTTCAGTTTGTTAAGTTTTGTGAGGAAAGGATATGGAAATGTGCAGATGTGAACGTGTGTTGTTTGTAAGGTTTACGGGATTTTTCATTGCTTGCACAAGAGCGCATTTGAGAAAAGCACTTTGCCAGTGTGTGAAATAGTATTACAATAAGGTAAAAGTGTCTATAGCTACAAAATGACCATTAATAGTGTTCAAATAGGCATCACTGTGACACTTACCGCTACGTGTTGTAAGGTTGGCACTTCAATTCCTGTACAATGAAATGTCAGTTCGTTTTGGTGCACAAAGCATGCAAACAAATCTTTTTGACCTCTTGGAGTAAAAACGTAGACCGAACTTTGCTATCTCCGCTTGTGCTTGGACGATGCCGGACTTTTGTGCTGTGTATGGATGTTAGGTCTACTAGCACTATGCATTATACTATGCATTATACAATCTTCTTAGCCTTACGATGCAAACCCAGGGCCGGGTTTCCCAAAAGCATCGTAAGGCTAAGTTGATCGTAAAAACGATCGTACGAATCATCTTAAAATTACGGGCCGTTTCCCAAAAGCTTCGTAACTTAAGTAGCACTTGAAAATCATCGTAGATCTACGAGTGCTCTGGAGTGATCTTACATTCATAAGTGCATCGTAAGACAACAGAGTTACAAGGTCACCTGCAGGACAACCAGCAAATTGCACTCCAGCAATGACGATAATGTAATGTTTTAAATGTATATATTTATTGATTCTTCTTTGTTTATTTGTTTAAATTACTTTAATATAATAAATTAAAAATTAAAATAAGAAATCAAATTTAAATTACTAAACATAAATCAATAAAAAATTAAACCAAATTTGGTAAATTTTGGTAATAGTTGGTACTATTAAATTGATAAATGGTTCCTACCAATTGCATATAATTAATCTACAGTAAAAATAATTGTTTTGAAATGAAATGGCATCTGATTAAGGAAACCAAAAAAATATGTATGGTACAATGCAATAATCCCTAATAATAAATAAACATAGATAATAAAAAACAAATAATAATAATAATAATCTAAACTATTACATAAAATGCAGAAGGCATTTTGCAGTGGGACGAGTCCTTACTAAATACGGAAAAGAATATTTCATTATGCACAAATTATTAAAACATTTAAATAATTTTAAACAAATAATTGTTAAATGACTAAATTGTATAATATTTAGGCATTAAACAATAATGAAAAATATTATAAAGAAACATTAGTGCACATCAGCTGAAGATCATTAGACTAAACAAGGTTCTGCAATAAATTCGAGTCATTCTACAGGTGACATTTCAGCACTTGACAAACGGATAGCGACTCGTAAGTAGCACTTAAAACCAAGCTGCTAGCGATCGTTTAACGTGCATCTTTGGGAAACGCACGTAAATGAACGACGAATGTTCATTAAGTAGCTCGTAGAAAGCGCTCTTAAGAGCTAAGTTCAATCGTTATCGGGAAACCCGGCCCTGAACTGATGCCCCATTTCACAGAAATCAACTGGTGTGACGTCATGAACTCAGTCTATGCTCCACCCAGTGGATGAATGTGGTATTGCCTGGAAAGTTCATGAACTTGCTGGTGCTGATAAACAGGCAGTATAAAGCTGAGAGACTCACAGCACTCGAGTCAAACCTAAACACACAACCAGAGAGAGACACAGAGAGATTGAGAAGCAAAACAACAACAGAGAAGACACTGAAAATGTTGAGCCTACATGGATTTCAGCCTTCCTTCCTCACTCCATTCATGAGGATTGACTGGCCAGTGTGCAGTCTGTGGCCGGAGATCGAACCTCTTTACAGACACACTGACCTACTGCAGGAGATGAGGAGCAGCCTGGAGAAACTTCAGCACAAAATCTCTGAGGAGATCCAGCAAATGTCAAACTCTGGGGAGATCCAGCCGCTCACCTGTACAGTGCAGGAGAAAGAGGGAAGTGGCTTTAAGTTGATACTGGACACTAAAGACTTTTCTCCAGAAGAACTGTCAGTCAAACAGGTGGGCAGGAAGCTGCAGGTGAGCGGAAAGACAGAGAAGAAGCAGGAGGATGGGAAAGACTCGTACTCATACAGAATCCAAGAGTTCAGACGTGTGTTTGATCTGCCTGAAGGAGTGAATCCTGAGACAGTGACCTGCTCCATGACTAATGGAAAGCTCTACATACAGGCATCAGTCAATCAGATATCTGAAACACCTGAGAGGATGCTGCACATTCACTGCCCTCAAACTGTGAAGACAACACAGACAGAGACTGAAAAGATTCAAAACAACACCAATGAAACACACAAGGCTGATCAGCAATCTTAAAAACTCTCAACAGAAGATCAACTCAACCGTTTTGGACTGTGTGATGCAATTTACCTCAATTTATGTGGCAAACTTGTGTTGTATATTAGTCAAATCTGCTTTGTTTCCTCTTAAAGTCTGCTCCCTTACACATATAGAAGGCATTCCAGTTAAACACCAATTCACTTATCTGGGTATAGTTATTTGCAAAAATGAAAAGCAAATTTGGTTAAATTTTGAACCAATTATTGAAAAAACAAAAAAGAAATTTAATTTGTGGTTAATGAGGGATATATCAATTTTTGGGAGAGTATTATTGTCCAAGGCAGAATGTATTTCCAGATCTGTATACACTTCTTTATCATTAAATGTGCTTCCTCTTGTATTAAAAGACTTGGATAAGATATTGTATAATTTTATCTGGAGAAAAAAGCCCCATTATTTAAGGAAAGAGGTCATATGTAATACTAAAGAACAAGGGGAGCTAGAGGTTTTGGATTTTAGTACACTCAATAATACTTTCAAGATAAGATGGTTAATAGAATTTATGAATAATAAAGATAGTGTTTGGAATGTATTTCCCAAATATATATTTATATTGGAGGCATACATTTTTTGTTGAAATGCAATTTTTCTGTTAATAAAATTCCGGTTCCCTTTCAGTCGGTCACTACGACGTCACGTCGTGACCGACGAATTGGGAACTCGCTTAGAGAGACCAATCTGCTTCGTATACTACTAAAACGCCAATGAACTTGGCATTGAGATATTTGCATAATGCTGGCGCCGCCCCGCCAGGTGCCTTTATAAGCAGCAGGTGCAAATACGGAAATTAGCTTTTTCGCTTCGAAAGCCGGCATTATCTGCTACTGAGAAGCTACTTGCTCTTCTGGGAACGGTTGCTGAAGTTGATTGACAAGCAGTACTAACACAGCGGACGCTCGCAGTATTCCACTGCTCTGCATATTTTTTTTTTTTAGTTTTGTGTGTGCGTTGCCTCTCCCTGTGCGCATCATCAGCTGAGCACCTTAAGAGTGATTTCCCTAAAGAGTGATACGTGAGAGCTCTGTGTCTTTTAAAGACAGCCACTCTCTCGTATATTCGGAGATCAGCGTCCTTTTCAGGATTGCTTTTCGTCCGTGCGATCTTGGATACGAGAGGTATGAGGGTTCCAGTGACGGTCACGAGTGCTGTCCTCGTGCTTAGGCATCAAGCACTCCGAGGCTGCGTTCGTGGAGAGTTTTTGTTCTCTCTGTGAGAGCATAACCCTCTTGGATTGCGGAGACGACGGACGTTTCTATGGGAATGCTGTCCGTGCCTTTGCAGTGCTGACGCCGCTATGGTGCGGCTGTCAAGCGCTCGCAGGACGCTCTTCGAATCACTACGCTGAGTAGGACGGAGGATGCGTCCTCCACCTACCGGCCTTCTCATCCTCAGCCGGTTGAGGCTCCGGTGGAGACTGCAGAGTCGTGTTCTACAATTTCTGCCGAATCCATTGGACCTCCTTCTGGTCCCGTCACTTCTGCAGCATCAGAGGGGTGTCCACTTTTTCCTCCGAGGCAGAGTCGTCCCGGAGATGGCGGGCGTGCCCGCTTGAGCGGCGGAAACTGTAGAATTGGAGAGGTTAACCCCTCTCCGCCCGAACCGTACCGCACACATGATTGGTACTTCGGAGCTGTTCGGGCCTCTCGGTCCTCTCCTCCTGTGCCTTTCTTTCCCGATGGCACGAAGAGCTGACGTGATTTGCGGCCGTCCGGCCGTTCAGCTTTCACCCCTCACCTCCCTCACCAACGGAGCCGCTAAGGGAGGGGACCCCTTCAGTGGAGCGGGGGGTTGCGATGCAGTTGCGTTCCTGGAGGGACCACCCAACCCTTCCCTCCCGTGTTTGTAGACAGTCGTCCGGTTACGGGCGCTGCCAATCAGGCATGCGGAGAGGCGGCTTCAGCCCTGCACGCAATAACGTTGCTGCAGGTTCACCAAGGATTCACTCTTCAGGAGACGGTGATTCGCTCCTTCCCCCCGGAGGGTCGGGTGGAAAATTCTTGGTTTGCATGTGTTCCACCGGCTGTTCAGCCGGTACCCACTTAACCACACATAAGAGTGCATTCCTCTTCCCTCTCCAGGTCTCCGGAGGATCGAGAGAGCCGTGAGCGGGTACGCACCAGCTCCCATACCTCTCCTCTATCGCCAGCGGGTGTCCTGAGGAGTCCGAGCTCTCCACTGAGGAGACCGGACCACCAGCACCCTCATCGGAGTCTTCGCTCTCCGCAGAGGAGACCAGACGACCGTCACCCTCAGCGGGCTCAGGTCAGTGTCACACACACATACTGTAGATGTTTATGCTGTCACAGCAGATGCACCGGCAGTCCCACCTGTCTCGCTTCGCTGCCCCACCGCGGGTACTTCGGTAGTGTCGTTAATTCTCCTTGTACGGTGCCTGGGTGCTTGGCTTCAGTTCCCAGCCCGTTTCGTTGGGTTTTACGCACGATCCGCCTCGGTTACGAAATACAATTACCGGCACCGCCCCAAAATTCTCGGGCTTTCGTTTCACTACAGTGAAGCGTCCGATGCACATGTACTGCGTGCAAAAGTCGATGTCCTGCTGGCGAAGGATGTTTCGAGCCGGTCCCTCTTACCGAGATGATGATAGGGTTTTTCCAGCCTTTATCTCATAGTACCCAAAATACGCGGCGGGTTATGATCGATTTGATTTACGCACCGGCTCTACAAAGGATCCTTTAGGATGATAACGCCGAGGCTTGTATTTCAATATTCAGATCGGTTTGCAGCCTTAGACCTGTAAGACGTGTACTTTATGTGTCCATCTCCCCTCGCCTTTGACCGTTTTTTCGCTCTGCGTCGTGGGGTGGGCATATGTGACCCGTCACGGAAACCAGGGACACAAGTCGGCAGCACAAGTTTCGAGAACATGAGAATCAAAGTTCTTTTTTTCAAAATTTGTGATTTTCGTTTTATTGCAGAATCTGTAAGTTGAGATCACGAAGAAGCCTCTCCATGTTTGAGATAGCAGTTTATGTGTATTTAAAAGCGTACATTTTGCGGTTGAAATAGGCTTGTTTTTCCGGAGATTCTAGTGTGCAGCGGGGGGCGTCATTGTCTGTGTGTATATTTACAAAAGGTGTGTTCGAGATCATCCGGCGCTGCACAGACCGATCGGCGAGGTTTGCCACTTGCAGTCGAGGGAGGAACTGAAGACGGAGCCGTCAAGCCGGACACCTGCTGCTTGCCGTAGTGACGTGTGCGCCGTGTTTCCTTGTTTTAAATTGCAAATGAAGTGAATTAAAATCTGAATTTGATAAAAACAAACCTTTTAATAAAAAGTTGCAACCAGAAACATTTTATATCCAATATTTTACTTGCTGCTAATACTGTATACCCGAAAATAACGGGAAACAAGCCTATATTATTAAAATACCAATAGAGTTTGTTATTTTCATTTTTATGTTATTACACGACACAATATACCATATTTAAGCATATTAAAGTGTTTTTTCCTGTTTTAAAACATGAATTTATAATGTTTATTAGTGGAACTAAAGGTTGGATTAAACTTGAAACGCACGTGATCGTTGTCATCAGTGAGGCGACCAATCACGTAAAGCTGTGTCGTCATCACAACTCCTTGCAGCCGCTCTGGAGAAGCTGCACTGGCTGAGCTAGCCGGCTACTCTCGAAACGCTCTCGCGGTACTTAAAAACCATATGACACAGTCACGTGCCTGCAGCGCCAGCTGAAGTCGGACAAGATTACTAACCGGAATGCACTGCTTCAAGTCAGCCACCGATCGGTCTGTGCAGCGCCGCATGAAGTCGAACACACCTATCCGGTATAAGCTTGTGTTTTCGCCTCCGCCCCCAAAGGGAACAGCGTGACTACTAAATAAGGATAGTTCACCCAAAACTGAAAATAATGTCATTAATGACTTACCCTTATGTCGTTCTAAACTCGGAAGACCTCCGTTCATCTTCGGAACACAGTTTAAGATGTTTTAACTTTAGATTTAGTCAGAGTACTACTCCATTGAAATCTATGTACGGTTTCCATGTCCAGAAAGGTAATAAAAACATCATCAAAGTAGTCCATGTGACATCAGTGGGTCAGTAAGATTGTGTTGGAGCATC
The DNA here is from genome assembly GCF_030506205.2 of Paramisgurnus dabryanus. Lineage (NCBI taxonomy): Eukaryota > Metazoa > Chordata > Actinopteri > Cypriniformes > Cobitidae > Paramisgurnus > Paramisgurnus dabryanus. Next base: position 22,659,568 of record NC_133346.1, read on the forward strand.
GAAAATACAGTTTGGTCCAAAAATAGCAAGAATTACGACTTTATTCAGCATTGTCTTCTCTTCCGGCTCGAGCGTGAAGTCACGTGACTGTAGTGACGCGGCTGCCCTGTTTCTCAGACATGTTTGCTTAGTTTTTTTTTTTTTTTACGTATAGCGTGTGTATCCCCAGACTGAAAATGAAGCTCGGGCGAACAAATCAAAAAATAAATAAAAGAAGCTGGGGCGGAACAAATAACAGTCAGCGCATCGTACGTCAGCCGCGTCACTGACTTTATGGGGCGCTGCAGTCGGATGACGTCAAAGTACCGCGAGAGCTCTTCAAGAAATCTTACGGAGTAGTTTAATTTTGACTTGCTCACGCGGTACTTTGACGTCTTGCAGCGCAGCATGAAGTCAACCTCATAAGTTACACAGAGATCGTATAATTCTTTATATAATTGGCTACATGTTTTGTCTATCAATATTTTCCATGAAGTCATTGGCTGATGGAGCAACGAGCGAGCGATCGGTAACATCCCTTAAGGACTTCACGTTTTCGACGGTGCTGTTTTTGGATTATCTATAGACCCCTTCAAGGTTTGTAAACATTGAATGACTATCGGGTGCGCGCGCAGCATGGGGTCAAACTGTTCATACCATCCAGGCTTTATAATTTAATCTAACAGGGCTGAAAAATGATGACTTACCTCAAATGAAGTGAGCACTACAAACACAAGCCTCTTTGATATTTGCATTGTCCCAGTCTGCACGTTAATTGCTTGCAGCCGCAGATGTTGTATTTTTTTGTTTTTGAGATTCTGCATGAATCGCGAAAACTTAACGGAAGACCTGGTGCGATTTTCAAAGCCCACGACGTAAGTAGGCATTTTTGAGGATATCGAATACTACGCAACTAAATCTAATGTAATGACTTTTCTGACCCCGACATGCGCAGTGGGAACCGCCTGTGACGTGAACCGTGAAGGGATCTATTATACTACGTCCCTATTTTAAATACAAAATTTGAAGGCGGGTTCATGTGTTTGACGGAACGTAAATACCGGAGTTTGTAATCTGATATATCCTTACATGTTACGATGTAAATAGTCCTCAGATTGTATATTATATTGTATTACCAGAATTTCATGCAAAGTCTGATGTAAACAATAGACTTTATATCTATATTTCATGGATTATACGCATTTGTGGACAAAAATCATTGGATGATTCACACATCTGAAACAGACTGGATTCGACTTGTGATCCCCACAAAGGTAAAAGTCCTGTTTATTTTTGCATGTTGTTCATTCGTATCTCAAAACGGCTTTACAGGGGGTATGGCTTAGCTAAATGAGATGTAAATGAGCCCTATTGTCTCTCCAGCCAGGGAAAAGGGAAAGTCTTAACTTTTTTCTTTCTCAAATTTCTCAGCATTCTCTTTCTTGAATGTGTTACATTCAAATGGCCACAACTTCTCAAAATCTTATTAGATTTCCATGTGTTACACATCGTTAGAAAGCTTAGAAACTGCACTTTCAGAATCTATGAATAACTCAAAATGCCCCAGATCCGACTTGTGTCCCTACTTTCCGTGACTGGTCACATATTAATATGTCACAAGGTGACGATCTTTTAGGGGGCGGAACCAAAGTTGGGAAAGTTTGGTTCCGCCCGGAAGTGTTTCCGCCCAGACCGGAAGAACCGAACACCGGACTTCCGGTAGCGCCGTAACGGAGAAGATTGGGGAATTCGATGCAACTGTGCCTAGTTAGAAACAGCGGGAAATGATTGGAAGACACGCCGAACACAGCAGTATATAAGGCTGAGTTTATTCACAGTCAGGAGTTCCCTTTGGGTGTGGGTAAGCACTGTGTTGTGCCCGCTGGTACGCGATGTTTTGTGGCTGTTAAACTCTCTCTCTCTCACAGGCTGAACAGTAAATGTTGAGGACATTACAAACCTTAAAGGTGACGAGAAGAACGAACGCATGACAGATTGAGACGAAGTGAAAGGGGATATTTAAATCAACAAACGCTGTGAGTACCAGAGCAAACGCAAGTGATTGTTATACTGACCTGGTGTATGCTAGAACTCTCTTCAGGAGAAAGAGAGCGGCCCTACCCCTATTAGAGCATGGTGGGTGAGCCAAGTGAAGGTTTTCCTTTCCTGAAGCAGACACAACGACGACATTATCAGCTGGGCCACATTATCCATCGCCGCTCTGACTGAAGTGAAGTAAAGAAAGACAGGAGTCCTTTTTGTGCACTGAGCGTGGTGGGTGAGTCTTTTGTGTTGTGAAAACCTTTAAGTTTGACGTGGTGCTGTATATTGCTGTGGGTTGATGTGGATTGCTGTGTGTCTTGTCTGATAGACCCCCGCTTTCACATACTTCGCCAAAGGAAGACCAAGAGGCTGTTGGCCCTAGCTGAATTTAATCCTGCATATGTTGTGAGCGTGTTTCAGAGTTTATAAGATTTGCACGGCGCCCCGAGACGATCTTGTCCCACCTAGACATTGAGCGGGTGGTGTGAGCACCAACGAAGAGCTGGAGAAGCAGCAGCATCGTGAGTACGATTTGAGACAACTAACATTGTATACTGTGCGAGTTTATTATTGCAGAGAGCGAGGTGAAGGGATTTCCATCGTCCCGTGGCCTCTACAAAGGGGCGCCCCTGTCCAGAGTTCGAACGTCGATGGCAGCGAGGAGAGGGAAGCGCTCGGCCCGGTGAGACGTTGAGTATTCCCACCCCCCTGCCACCGCACAGCCGTCGAGAGGGTTCGCCCCCGACGCCACGTAGGGACGGCTTACTCCATCAGGCGTTTCGCTAGGCGGATACCTGTGGAGGGAAGGACAGAGAAAGTGAATAACCTGAAGAGAGATCGAAGGAGCCTGTACTTACGGTGTGCTGTGTCTAGCTGAGAGGTGAGCATCATCCAAAGTCAAATAACTGTGTTTTAGTGTCCAAGTTGATACCTGTGGAGAGAAGAGGAGAGGGAGTGATTATTCTGAGGAGTAACAGAACGAGACCTGTACTTACGGTACGCTGAGCCCAGCCAAGAGGTGCGAGTCATTGTGAAGCAAACTAACTGTGCTTTGTGTCCAAGTCGATACCTGTGGAGAGAAGAGGAGAGAGAGCGATTTTTCTGAGGAGTAACAGAACGAGACCTGTACTTACGGTACGCCGAGCCCAGCCAAGAGGTGAGAGCCATTGTGAAGCAAACTAACTGTGCTTTGTGTCCAAGTCGCTACCTGTGGAGAGAAGAGGAGAGAGAGTGATTATTCTGAGGAGTAACAGAACGAGACCTGTACTTACGGTACGCTGAGCCCAGCCAAGAGGTGAGAGCCATTATAAAGCAAACTAACTGTGCTTTGTGTCCAAGTCGAGACCTGTGGAGAAAAGAGGAGAGAGAGAGTGATCATTCCAACAAGTAACAGAGTGAGACTTGTACTTACGGTACGCTGCGTTCAGCTGAGAGGTGAGCGCCATTCCAAGCCAACTACCTGTGCTTTGTGCCTAAGTTGTTACCTGTAAAGAAGAAAGGATAAACATTGAGTGACTCGACGAAACATTGTGAAAACGCGAGGAAGAGCCCACACCAGGGAGACCCAGGTACGCAGTTTGAATAAAGAACTACAACACTCATCCAGTTTTGATTCTGCCTCCAGGAGGACAAAGGAGCGCGCCACGGGTAGTCTAGACCAGGTAGGAGCCTGAGTCCTATGTCCCCCCCCCTGGTCTTCAGGGTCCTGGACATTCCGTTGCCCCCCTTGTTCCCTGTCCGTGGCCCACCTGGAGGGCAGAGATAGACATTTAGTTTTAATTTCCCTTCCCCATTTCCCTACTACCTTTTAAATATTTAATAAAGATTGTTTTAATACTTACCTGTTTCTCGTGTTGTCTGGTCATTGGGTTGGCTTTGGGGACCTCCTCGAGGTGGAAGTTGAGAAGGGGCGTGGCTTAGCATAGTAGTGCCAGCCACTTGGCCGTGACAGATTTTGGCGTAGTCGGCAGGGCCCCACCTCGAGTTGAGTAACCAGGGTCACCCAATGACCGACAACGCGGAACCCGCAGCCCAACCCCGGGCCACGCCCGCACCGGCAGCCCAACCCCGGGCCACGCCCGTTTTTATGGGTAGTCCATGGATACAGAAGTACGGAGGCACCGAGTCTGAGGTACGATTAGCAGAATGGAAAGCCCAGTTAGAGTACCTGGCCGATTTGCAGGGCCTTAGTGCAGCCCAGCGGCTCCAATTCGTGCTAAATTCTCTGGACGGAGAAGCACGAAGAGAAGTACAGGCCGCCCCCGAAGCTATTCGAGCTACCGCCCAAACAATATTCCAGTTTCTCACTGAGCAATATGGCGATCACACCCCTGTAGCCGTCCTCCGCTCTCAATTTTTTAATTGCAAGCAAGGTCCTCGTCAACCAATACGAGCTTTCGCCCTAAGGCTGCGAGAACAGTTTACGCGACTACAAGCCCGACGTGATCATGGGCTGGGAGACGGGGAAGCCTTGCTGCGCGATCAGTTCTTGTTGGGCATGAAGGAAGGCCCAGTGAGGCAGAGCCTACGAGTGCAGTTTAGAAGAGACCCAGGCCTCACGTTCGAAGATTTGAAGAAAGAGGCGTTAGCTCTAGAAGGCGACGAGACCGAGTTGGGTGAGCCCCCAGTGTGTGCGGTGGTCAGTGATGCGACGCCGGCACCGCCGGAGGGCCCTGACTGGAAACAAATGTTGAAGGCGGAACTTCTCAAAGATGTCAGGGACCAGAGGTTGGAGTTATCTAGAACCCTCTTGGGGGAGTTGCGCCAGGGACGAGCGCGAGAGGAGCCAAGGCAGGTACCCGGAGAACGAGTGTACTCCGAGAGGGGCCGAGAGCCCCCCGGACGGACAGACTATGTTAATCGGCCCCGTTTTGAGTGGGACGAGCAGGGGAGACCAATTTGCAACCGCTGCAAGAAGCCGGGTCACTATAGTCGCCAGTGTGGGCCCCGCAGAGCATCTGAGGGGTGTTTTTAAGTCGACCGGCCACAGTGGGTCGTGTGGCCGGGACCCCTCGAGAAGACCCTAGGAGAGCAAATGGTTCTAGGAGCCAGATGGTCGGGCATAGCCCAACGGCGGAGGTAAGAGTGTGTGGCAAGACGGTTTCGTGCCTGGTGGATACGGGCTCGCAAGTTACGCTGTTTGCTGAAAGTCTGTCCCGGGAAGTGTTTGGTAGACAAGGGACGCATGGAGCGGAGGGCCCCTGGTTGACCCTGAAGGGCGCAAACGGCCTGGAAATTCCCTACCTCGGCTACTTACTGGCAGACCTGGAAATCCACGGGGTAATGGTCCCCCAGAAAGGTGTGATCATTGTACAGGATAAATGTTTAGGTAGCCACCGAGCTCTGTTGGGCATGAATGTCCTGTCCGAATGTTGGGAAGAGTTGTTTCGGGCTAGGCCGGGCCCAAGGATCGCGCCTGCTGAGAGGCCCAAGTGGGAGCGTGTAGTGGCTGATTGCCAACGGGTGCAGATGAACCAGGCCCGTAAGGGCCGAGAAGAGGTAGGAAGAGTAACCTGTCGATTTGCTTTGTCTATTCCCCCTAGGAGTGAGGCCATTGTGTGGGCCCGAGTGCCGCCCCGGGGGCCTGGACCGGAAGAGTGGGTGTTGGTCGAACCCCACGTGGATTGCCCACAAGTGGAGGTAGCACGGGGCCTGGCAACGGTTCACCGTGGGAAGATCCCTGTGCGAGTGCGGAACGAACACCCATACGCAGTGCACCTACATCGACACCAACGGCTGGCCCGGTTGACGGTGGTAGCGCCCCAGCAGGTGAGGGAGGAGAGAGACGGCCGCTTTCGTCAGGTGTGCCCCACTGTCCTCGAGGTGGCCCTGACACAGGTAGATGTCCCAACAGGAAGGCCTGGACAGGGTGTGCCGACCCACCTGGGAGGCGAGTCCTTACAGGGAGAGGGCCTAGAACGGGCGCAGACACAACAGTTACAGGCACTCCTCCGAAGGTGGCAAAATGTGTTCGCCACGCATGATGAAGATTATGGGTGCACCGGGGTGGTGGAACATCACATCCCCACCGGGGACGCTGGGCCTAGCAGGGAGAGATATCGGCCGATCCCACCCACCCTATACACCGAAGTGCGCACTCTTCTGCAGGGCATGCTGGGGCGAGGCATCGTTCGGGAGAGTAGTAGCCCGTGGGCGGCGTCCATTGTGCTCGTCCAGAAGAAGACAGGGGCATGGAGATTTTGTGTGGATTATCGTAAGCTCAACCTAGTGACAAAGAAGGATGCGTTTCCTCTACCACGGATTGAAGACTCTCTGGCTGGCCTCACGCGGTCAGCATGGTATTCCACCCTGGACTTGGCCAGTGGCTATTGGCAGGTGAAGGTGGCTGAAGCAGATCGGGAGAAGACCGCCTTTACGACCCCCTTCGGACTATTCGAGTGGGATCGGATGCCCTTCGGGCTTTGTAACGCTCCAGCCACTTTCCAGCGCCTGATGCAGCGGTGCCTTGGAGGTCAGTTGATGGAGTCAGTTTTGGTATACTTGGATGATGTAATCGTTTACTCCCCAGATTTCGATTCTCACCTCCGGCACCTTGAGGAAGTTTTTCGGGCTATGGAAAAGTTTGGCTTGAAGCTGCAGCCCGACAAATGCCACCTGCTGCGACGGGAAGTTAATTTCCTGGGTCATGTGGTCAGTGCAGCAGGGGTGGCCGTGGATCCGGGGAAAGTGTCTACGGTGGAGGAGTGGACTGCACCAACGACGGTGAGACAAGTACGATCCTTTCTAGGGTTTGTGGGCTATTATAGACGGTTTATAAAGGACTTCTCCAAGATTGCCAAACCCCTTAACCAGTTACTAGTTGGTACAGGTCGGAACCGAGGTCAGGGGTCACCCTCCATTGACTGGGACGCGGGCTGCGAGGCGGCTTTCCGTAAGCTAAAACAGGAGCTATTGCAGGCCGCCATCCTAGCATACGCTGACTTTTCCAAGCCATTTGTTCTATACACAGATGCCAGCAACCTTGGACTGGGGGCGGTGTTAGCCCAACAGCAGGAAGGAGCGGAACGAGTGATCACGTATGCAAGTCGGAGCCTCCACCCCGCTGAGAGAAACGACGCGAACCACAGCTCCTTTAAACTAGAACTGTTGGCGTTGAAGTGGGCTGTAAGTGAGAAGTTTAAGGACTACCTTTGGGGTGCCAAGGTAACGGTTATTACTGACAATAACCCCTTAGTACATTTGCAGACGGCGAAACTAGGTGCCGTGGAGCAGCGGTGGGTGGCCCAGCTAGCTAACTATGACCTCCAGATCCAGTATCGCCCTGGGTTGGAGCACTCGAACGCAGATGTGCTCTCCAGGTTACAGGAGACAGAAGGCTCAAGGGACCGGGCCGACCCTGATGCAGTTCGCTGTGAGGAAGGATACATGGTGGGGGCAGTGGACGCCCCAGGAAGTCGACCAGAAACCGTGCCAGAGAACTGGGGGTGGGACCCCTGCCGGTGGGCGGAGAGACAGGCCCAGGAATGGGACATTTGTCAAGTGCGAGAGTGGGTGAAGCAAGGCCAATGGCCGAGCGAGTGGCCCAGACTGATGTTGGAAGGCGGCTGTTGGGACAATGGGACAGGCTGGAGTTGCAAGAAGGAGTGTTGTGCAGGAAGATCAGTGATCCAAAGCTAGGGGAGGAGGTGCGCCAGATCGTGGTACCGACAGACCAGGTGACAGCACTAGTTACAGCATACCATGATCAGTCAGGACATCAAGGCCAAGAGAGAACTGTGTCTCTGCTGCGCAGGTTCTTCTACTGGCCAGGGCTGGAAGCCTCGGTACACGGCCTGATCCAAGCGTGCCCTAGGTGCCTGCTGTTCAAGGCTAGGTGAGAGGCTCGAGCACCCATGGTGCCTATCCACGCAAAGGCTCCCCTGCACATCATGGCGATAGACTTCCTGACGCTGGGCCGGCCTCAAGATCGATACCAGAATATCTTGGTAATCACGGATTTGTTCACCAAGTATGCCTGGGCAGTCCCTACGCTCGACCAGACAGCAAACACTACCGCCACAGCTTTATGGCGGGTCGTCCTTCAGACGTTTGGGTGCCCAGAGTTCTTACATTCTGACCAGGGAGCCAACTTTGAATCTAGAGTGATCCGGGAATTATGCCAGCTGTACGGTTGTACAAAAACCCATACAACGTCATATCATCCCCAAGGCAACGGTGGCTGCGAGAGGTTCAACCAGACCCTATTGGGGTTATTGGGGACCCTGGACCAACGGCAGCAGAGTGATTGGGTGAGTGCCTTACCAAACCTTCTCCAAGCTTACAATAATAGCATACATAGTACGACGGGATATGCCCCGACCTATCTGATGTTTGGCAGGCACGTGCGTATGCCCATTAACCTGGTCCTAGGAGTTGCAGCAGGTCAGGAAGAGGGGAATGTGACCGAGTGGGTGGGACGTCACCATCAACGACTACACTACGCCTATGAACAGGTGTCAAGAAGGATTCGGACGACAGGGGAAAAGAATAAGCGACTGTATGACCGGACCGCCCGAGACGCCCCCCTGTTGCCAGGTGAGAGGGTTGTGGTACGGGATAATCGTCGGCAAGGGAAGGGCAAGTTGAGCGACCGTTGGGAGTCCACCCCCTATGTGGTCTGTAGGCAGCAGAGACCGGGACAGCCGGTATATACCATCCGGCCTGAGGGCAAGCCGGGCCCAGAGCGGGTGGTACACCGCAATATGATCCGCCCCTGCCCAAATTACCCCGAAGCTGTGGAAGAAACTCCCACGGAGCCCGTACCGACGGCCCCCTGGATTGGAGGGTGGGCTGTGATACCAGGACGACCCGTGGTAACACAACCTCCGGTCGCCCCGAGAGAACCAGAAGCGGCCCCTGAACCGGCTGAGCCCGATTCGCCTTTAAGGCGGTCCCAGCGGGAGAATCGAGGTCGACCTCCCGCCCGTTACGGTGAGTGGACGACTCGAAGACGTTCTAGGGACTAGAACGCATTGGCGGGGGAGGATGTCACAAGGTGACGATCTTTTAGGGGGCGGAACCAAAGTTGGGAAAGTTTGGTTCCGCCCGGAAGTGTTTCCGCCCAGACCGGAAGAACCGAACACCGGACTTCCGGTAACGCCGTAACGGAGAAGATTGGGGAATTCGATGCACCTGTGCCTAGTTAGAAACAGCGGGAAATGATTGGAAGACACGCCGAACACAGCAGTATATAAGGCTGAGTTTATTCACAGTCAGGAGTTCCCTTTGGGTGTGGGTAAGCACTGTGTTGTGCCCGCTGGTACGCGATGTTTTGTGGCTGTTAAACTCTCTCTCTCTCACAGGCTGAACAGTAAATGTTGAGGACATTACAAACCTTAAAGGTGACGAGAAGAACGAACGCATGACAGATTGAGACGAAGTGAAAGGGGATATTTAAATCAACAAACGCTGTGAGTACCAGAGCAAACGCAAGTGATTGTTATACTGACCTGGTGTATGCTAGAACTCTCTTCAGGAGAAAGAGAGCGGCCCTACCCCTATTAGAGCGTGGTGGGTGAGCCAAGTGAAGGTTTTCCTTTCCTGAAGCAGACACAACGACGACATTATCAGCTGGGCCACATTATCCATCGCCGCTCTGACTGAAGTGAAGTAAAGAAAGACAGGAGTCCTTTTTGTGCACTGAGCGTGGTGGGTGAGTCTTTTGTGTTGTGAAAACCTTTAAGTTTGACGTGGTGCTGTATATTGCTGTGGGTTGCTGTGGATTGCTGTGTGTCTTGTCTGATAGACCCCCGCTTTCACATACTTCGCCAAAGGAAGACCAAGAGGCTGTTGGCCCTAGCTGAATTTAATCCTGCATATGTTGTGAGCGTGTTTCAGAGTTTATAAGATTTGCACGGCGCCCCGAGACGATCTTGTCCCGCCTAGACATTGAGCGGGTGGTGTGAGCACCAACGAAGAGCTGGAGAAGCAGCAGCATCGTGAGTACGATTTGAGACAACTAACATTGTATACTGTGCGAGTTTATTATTGCAGAGAGCGAGGTGAAGGGATTTCCATCGTCCCGTGGCCTCTACAAAGGGGCGCCCCTGTCCAGAGTTCGAACGTCGACGGCAGCGAGGAGAGGGAAGTGCTCGGCCCGGTGAGACGTTGAGTATTCCCACCCCCCTGCCACCGCACAGCCGTCGAGAGGGTTCGCCCCCGATGCCACGTAGGGACGGCTTACTCCATCAGGCGTTTCGCTAGGCGGATACCTGTGGAGGGAAGGACAGAGAAAGTGAATAACCTGAAGAGAGATCGAAGGAGCCTGTACTTACGGTGTGCTGTGTCTAGCTGAGAGGTGAGCATCATCCAAAGTCAAATAACTGTGTTTTAGTGTCCAAGTTGATACCTGTGGAGAGAAGAGGAGAGGGAGTGATTATTCTGAGGAGTAACAGAACGAGACCTGTACTTACGGTACGCTGAGCCCAGCCAAGAGGTGCGAGTCATTGTGAAGCAAACTAACTGTGCTTTGTGTCCAAGTCGATACCTGTGGAGAGAAGAGGAGAGAGAGTGATTATTCTGAGGAGTAACAGAACGAGACCTGTACTTACGGTACGCCGAGCCCAGCCAAGAGGTGAGAGCCATTGTGAAGCAAACTAACTGTGCTTTGTGTCCAAGTCGCTACCTGTGGAGAGAAGAGGAGAGAGAGTGATTATTCTGAGGAGTAACAGAACGAGACCTGTACTTACGGTACGCTGAGCCCAGCCAAGAGGTGAGAGCCATTATAAAGCAAACTAACTGTGCTTTGTGTCCAAGTTGAGACCTGTGGAGAAAAGAGGAGAGAGAGAGTGATCATTCCAACAAGTAACAGAGTGAGACTTGTACTTACGGTACGCTGCGTTCAGCTGAGAGGTGAGCGCCATTCCAAGCCAACTACCTGTGCTTTGTGCCTAAGTTGTTACCTGTAAAGAAGAAAGGAGAAACATTGAGTGACTTGACGAAACATTGTGAAAACGCGAATAAAGAACTACAACACTCATCCAGTTTTGATTCTGCCTCCAGGAGGACAAAGGAGCGCGCCACGGGTAGTCTAGACCAGGTAGGAGCCTGAGTCCTACGTCCCCCCCCCCTTGGTCTTCATGGTCCTGGACATTCCGTTGCCCCCCTTGTTCCCGGTCCGTGGCCCACCTGGAGGGCAGAGATAGACATTTAGTTTTAATTTCCCTTCCCCATTTCCCTACTACCTTTTAAATATTTAATAAAGATTGTTTTAATACTTACCTGTTTCTCGTGTTGTCTGGTCATTGGGTTGGCTTTGGGGACCTCCTCGAGGTGGAAGTTGAGAAGGGGCGTGGCTTAGCATAGTAGCGCCAGCCCCTTGGCCGTGACAAATACTAAGTACACCATTCGAGCTGTCTCTCTCTCCCCGTGTCTCCATGAAAGTGCTAGTCACGGCATTAAAATCTCAGAGAGAGAGCGTTGTTTGCATTCTGCTTATATTTACGTCAACTTATAATAGCCCGTTCTTGGCAGACGTGTGCGAACACAGAGAGTTAATGCTTCGGCATCTCGCTCGTTTAAGTCATCAGGTCAACTGGGAAAGAGCAACTTTGCCCCGTGCAGAGGATCCTTTTTCTCAGTATGGAAATAAACTTGATCGACTAATTGCCGTGTTTTAGAAGAGCGCGCAACCAGTCAGTTCTGACTTGCCTCGGTTTAATTCAAGGGAAGTACGCGGTCCCAATTTCAGAAGCTCCTGGATATATGGCAGCAGCTGCAGCTGTGACACTGCTCGAGCTGCTTCATATGAGACCGCTTCAGGGTTGGCTTTACGATCGAGTCTCGAGGAGAGCGTGGCGCACCGGCATACACCGGGTAAACATTACACCTGCGTGTCAGTTCAATTTTACCCCGTAGTAGACCCAGCATTTCTGATAGCAAGATATGCCCCTGAGGGGTCTCCTTGCATTCTGTAGCATGCGATGCCCTCAGCACGGGATGATCAGCCATGTATGAAGGGCTTGCAGTCTCAGGGGTGTGCATAGCACCCCAACTGCCGCGAGCGGTGCGCTGTATATCTGGGACTTGTACGCTCCGCTATGGAGATGCGAGGGAAGGATGTATTAGCCGACACCGACAACATTGCGACTGTTGCGTTATTTACCGTTAAGGCGGTTTTGCGCTCTCGTCACCTGTCGCATCTCGCTCGTCATCTCCTCCTTTGGAGTCAGAAGCATCTGAGGTCCCTTCGTGCCATTTACATCCCGGGTTCGCTCAATACAGCGGCAGACGCGCTTTCCCAAGCTGCGCGCCCCGGCGAATGGCGACTCCACCCCCCCAGACGGTCCAGCTAATTTGGAAGAAGTTCGGTCGTGCGTAGATAGATCTGTTTGCGTCGCCGGACGATACCCACTGTCGCCTATTTTATTCACTAACCGAGGGCAGCCGCGGCGTGGATGCATTGGCACACAGCTGGCCGCGGGGGATGGTAGGCTGTCCCTCCGCCATTAAAGTTGATATCGCCGCTATTTCTGCTCATCACTCACTTATCAACGGCAGATCAGTTGGCCAGCATGATTTGGTTATTACATTTTAAGAGGCGCTCGCAGGCTAAACCCCTCGCGCCCTCCTTCTATTCCTCCCTGGGACCTGTCCATGGTGCTGAAAGCCCTTCAGGGACCTCCGTTCGAGCCTTTGCAGTCTGCGAGTCTGAAGCTTTTGTCAATGAAAGCTCTGACCCTGCTAGCATTGGCCTCCATGAAGAGAGTAGGGGATTTACATGCATTCTCTGTTGACGATTCGTGCCTTCAGTTTGGTCCTGCTGTCTCACTGAGACCCAGACCAGGCTACATGCCCAAAGTTCCCACCACTCCCTTCAGAGATCAGGTGGTGAGCTTGCAAGCGCTGCCACCGGAGGAGGCAGACCCAACCATGGCTTTGTTGTGGCCTGTACGCGCCCTGCGACTCTACGTGGCTTGCACGCAAAGCCTCAGGACCTCAGACCAGCTCTTTGTTTGTTACGGTGGTCAGCAGAGAGGGAAAGCTGTCACTAAGCAGAGGATGTCTCTTTGGATAGTTGTTACTATCGCCCTGGCTTATAATCTGCAGGGTATTCTTGCCCCTTTAATTTGAAAACGCACTCCACACGGAGTGATGCCTCATTTTGGGCTATCGCTCGTGGTTCCTCGCTAACAGACATCTGCAGAGCTGCTGGTTGGGCGACACCTAATACGTTCATTAGATTTTACAGTGTTCGTATCGAGCCTGTATCCTCTCGTGTTTTTTCCTCACCAGGGAGAGCACGGAGAGCAGACTCGCAAGTCGGCTTGCAGCCTCCGACTGGTGCTCTAAATTGAGTTTCAGTATGGAAGGCCATCAGAGCAAAAATGCGTAATGGTTTGAATTGCTCTTCCTCCGCTGCCTTGGCAGCCTTTGTTGTGGAGCATTGGCTGTCAGCCTTTCACTAGCTGTATCCTCGTGAACCTACGTGTCTGGCTTGGGCTCCACATTGCGTCCTACCAGGTTCCTTTGTGAGTATTTTCCGTGGGGTTAATCCTACCAGCCCACGTTTCTCTCAGCAGAGCACTGCTTTGCTTACACAGCCACGGCTGTCTTTTATTCCTCAACTACGGTTGACTTTCGCCCACCTATAGCCCTTAACGGGGCGGTGGCTTCCGCAGCGTTCCTATACCGCTCAAATAGGGCGCTTCCCAGTCGCTGGCACTACTGTGGGGTTAAAGGAACATCTAGTGCCCGGCCTTCTGCCTTAAAACCTAATTCTCCTTCTCCTTAAGTGGAACCAAAGGGCTTTACGCAGACACTGGAAGAGGTCAGCCCTCAGTGGCGTTTTGGTAGGGATTCCCAATTCGTCGGTCACGACGTGACGTCGTAGTGACCGACTGAAAGGGAACGTCTCGGTTACGGATGTAACCCTCGTTCCCTGAAGGAGGGAACGGAGACGTCACGTCCCGTCGCCACAGGGCTGATCCCTGCTGTTTATCGACCGGTCACATTCTCCCGGCTTTCTCAGCGAAAAGAAGCTAATTTCCATATTTGCACCTGCTGCTTATAAAGGCACCTGACGGGGCGGCGCCAGCATTATGCAAATATCTCAATGCCAAGTTCATTGGCGTTTTAGTAGTATACGAAGCAGATTGGTCTCTCTAAGCGAGTTCCCAATTCGTCGGTCACGACGTGACGTCTCCGTTCCCTCCTTCAGGGAACGAGGGTTACATCCGTAACCGAGACGTTAAGCTGGCCGGTTTTCATAGTCAGGCCCTGTTAGCATGGAACTTGTTATATAAACACAATTTCACACCACACAGTTATTGTATTTGGAATAACAAAGACATATTATTTAAAAACAAATCACTTTTCTATCAAACCTGGATGAATGAGGGGATTATTTGATAAAACAGTTGTTAAATTCTGAAGGGTATTTGCTTTCATACACTGAATTTCTTGAAAAATTCCAATTACCAGTTAAACCAAGAAAATTTGCTGTTGTTCTTGATGCAATTCTAAAGAGTGTTGTATTTCTGTTAAAGAATTGTAATTAATTGCAAATTACTATGGATGACTTTTGTGGTAGTATATACATCGGTAATGTTAATATTTTAAAACAAAAATGTAGCAATAATATTATAAGAAATACCCTATGTCTTGTTTCCCATCCTGCAGCAAGATTTTTTTGGTCTTCCTTATTTGATAATATATACTGGGATAAAACATGGAACAAGTTTTGTGTCAATAACAAAATTAAGGAGGTGTCTTACAAAGTTCTTCATAGAATTTATCCTGTTAAACATGTTTTGGAGAGATTTAAGCTTAATATTTCATATGCTTGTGAATTTTATGGTCAGGAAAAAGAAACAATTTTGCATCTGTTTTATTATTGTATCTACTTAAGACTTTTCTGGAAAGATGTGGAAATTTGTATTAGTAGAAAATTGGGTCGTGTGGTAGAAATGTATGTGTTTGATGTGTTTTTTTATTTTGAGAGAGATCATTTGGAAAGTAATGAATAATATATTATACAGCTATTTATTGTATTAGGAAAGTATCATATACATAAAACAAAATGGGCCCTTTGTAAACCAAACCTGTCACATTTTATAAATGATTTCAAATTATACTGTACCCCTTTGGAAAAGTTAAGAACAAATAAGCTCAGAAAACATTTAATATTGTAAAAATACTCATTTTTTGTATTTTTTTCTATTTTCTTTTCTGATAACATGTGAACAATTGTGTGAATAATACCTCATGTTCATGTGGCATTGAACAAAAAAATGCGTTTTCTGTTTGTTTGCGAGTCGAGTTTTCCCTTTGCAAAGCAGATTGAGTTTGTTTGCAAAATGCTGGATTTGCTTGTATAATTCTGGCACAAAATTCGCTCCATATGTCGTACAAATTCATTGAAATTTTGTTCACTGTGTAAAGCAATTAAACTAAATGTATATTACAATTTCAATAATGTTTTTACTCTGCACATCGCCTGAGGAAATCCGAAGTTGCGTAGAGGGGAACCAAACTGACAGCCGCGAAAGTGGAGATTGTCACGTATACCTACAAAAGGGTATTGGATAAACTGCTTGTGTCTGACCTGCAGCTATCATTCTGGCTTGGTGGAATGTCAGCGAGTCCTCTGATTCTGACCTTGTTCTTTTACTACTCATAGTCAGGGACGGACTGGGAGTAAAAAACAGCCCTGGACTTTTTCCCAAATAGGCCCATCATCGGGCCATTCGCCCCTAGCCGTACGCAACAGACACAATGATTTCCTGATACTATGCCACAATACTGTCAGACTATCAGACATTATTTAATATTTTGTCAATGTAATTGTTAGGGTGGGGGAAAACAGGCAAATGGATCCCAGTGCGGATAACAGAAAAATGTTTATTAAACCGATAATGAATGTAAACAGACAATGGCACGTCTGGGCGCAAAGGCCACTCCGAGGCAGACGGCTAGGGCGAGGAGCACACACAGACACTGGGGAGACAAGCCACACACGTTCGGGCTCCGGCCAGACAAACGAACGGTGGGAGAGAGTATAGTACAACAGTTAATTAATTCCACAACACCACAAAATGTTCCACTGCTTACTGACGGGGTAAATGATCCTCTGAGGGGAGACAGGGTGAGATGAACCAATGCCGCGGTGAATACACCAGCCAAGCTGGAGCGCGGCTGCAGACCCTGAATAGGTACGCTGGACAGCGCCCAACCAACTGGCAGTCGGAGCTGAGGAGGAGAGCAGAGCAGTGGACAACTTGGCAGATAGCACTGCAGTCCTTAAACAGGCAGATGGAGAAAACAGTCTCTATAACATTCAGCGATCACCGAAACAGTATCTAGAGAATGATTCCTGGGCAGCAGAGAGCACAGAATAAGGGAAACAATAAATGAACAAACTAGACGTATCAAAAGCACACAACAAGACAGGACTAGAAACTAGCAAAGCTAGTGGCTGGCGAGTACATACACAGTACTGACATTGACAAACTGATATTGACAAACGAACTTGCCAAGACACACTAGACACACAGGGATTAAATACACAGATCAGACGAGAGGATAACAAGCAACAGGTGAGGAAGACGAGAGGAGGCAATCACACTGAACAGGAACACCTGTGAGGGAAGCACACGTGAACCTGTAAAACACATACAAACACAAGACAACCACAGTACCAACAAGTCAAAACCATAAACATATTTATATATATACATATATATATAAAAACATATATAAATACGTACAAATATATATATGCATGAACAGAACACTAGACTAAACAAGACATAAAAACAAAGACTGGAAATGCAAGGGAGCGGGGAAAAATAACACACAATGACAAGAGAATACAAGGGAGCAGGGAAAAGTCACAAGACACGGGAAAAACGTGGTCTAATATGACAATACCAAAACCACGTTCTCCCACACAAAACATTGTACTGTTAGAACCCTGCCATACAAAACTAGATATAATTACCAACACGATTATGGCAGAGTCCTAACAGTAATATTACACTTTGATGTATAATATGGATGTGAAATAATGAAAATGGCTAGTTTACAGTTTGACAAAAGCACAATGTTTTGTTTTATTGTGACTGCACACAAATATAAGCAAATACTTTGCAGTTTGAATGATTTCCCATATGAACAAAATTCAATTCAATTCAATTCAATTTTATTTATATAGCGCTTTTCACAAAAGTCAATTGTTTCAAAGCAGCTTTACATAAATAGAAGCAGTGAAAAGCACAGAAAACGACAGATAGCACAACAAAATACATGAAAGCATGAGCAGTTAAATTTGCTGCGGCTATGACTCAATATTATAATTGCACGTATTACTAAAGCAACGTATAGAAGAGGAAGCTAGGTAAAGCCCAAAAAGGCTGCCTCCCCGGGGTGAAAAACCCCCTAGGAGAAAAAAAAACCCCGTGCTTTTATCTGAGGAAAAATAAGTCCTAGGAGGGAAAAACCCTTGGGAGAACGGAAATGGAGATTTAGCGGAGATTAAGCGGTTCTGCCGGTGATCGTTGGTCAGGTATCAGCTGGGCATAACGTTGAAGGACAGCCAGTAGATCAGAGGTGTGCCGACTTTCACATCTACCGGGACTGGGTCTGTTTGTCTCGTCCTCGGGTCGAGGACGAGACAGGAAGAGAAAAACAAAATCGTATTAGCGTAGCGGCCGTTCATATGTATTGAAGTGTCACACAGTGATGTGGTTTAACTCAGCTTAGTTCCAGACAGACTAAATATTGCGGCATAATTATGTTATCCACAGTTGAGGATTTAGCAAATTGGGGGCCCAATGCGAGGGTATATATGGTAAATAAGGGTCACCTTCCGATCTTTAAGAGAAAATGAAACCTGACGACCCGTTTGACTAAGGCCTAAAGCCCCACTGTCGTCGTTAATACAGGTTCAGTGGCAAACGGGTCTATATTGTATACCATTTACAGGACCAGGAGAAAACGCCAAAAAACATCGCAACCCGACCATACGTGTTAACCCGTTTGACTAAGGCCGGAAGCCCCACTGTCGTCGTTAATGCAGGTTCAGTGGCAAACGGGTCTGTATGGCATACTATTCATAAGACTTACGATAGCGCCAAAATCGCAACCCGACCATACGTGCCAACCCGTTTGACTAAGGCTGAGAGGCCCCACTGTCGTCGTTAATGCAGGTTCAGTGGCAAACGGGTCTGTATGGCATACTTTTCACAAGACACACGAAAGCGCGAAAAACGCAACCCGACCATACATACCAACCCGTTTGACTAAGGCTGGGGGCCACACTGTCGTCGTTAATGCAGGTTCAGTGGCAAACGGGTCTGTATGGCATACTATTCATAAGACTTACGATAGCGCCAAAATCGCAACCCGACCATACGTGCCAACCCGTTTGACTAAGGCTGAGAGGCCCCACTGTCGTCGTTAATGCAGGTTCAGTGGCAAACGGGTCTGTATGGCATACTATTCACAAGACACACGAAAGCGCGAAAAACGCAACCCGACCATACATACCAACCCGTTTGACTAAGGCTGGAGGCCCCACTGTCGCCGTTAATGCAGGTTCAGTGGCAAACGGGTCTGTATGGCATACTATTCATAAGACTTACGATAGCGCCAAAATCGCAACCCGACCATACGTGCCAACCCGTTTGACTAAGGCTGGAGGCCCCACTGTCGTCGTTAATGCAGGTTCAGTGGCAAACGGGTATGTATGGCATACTATTCACAAGACACACGAAAGCGCGAAAAACGCAACCCGACCATACATACCAACCCGTTTGACTAAGGCTGGAGGCCCCACTGTCGTCGTTAATGCAGGTTCAGTGGCAAACGGGTCTGTATGGCATACTATTCACAAGACACACGAAAGCACCAAAATCGCAACCCGACCATACATGCCAAACCGTTTGACTAAGGCCGGAAGCCCCACTGTCGTCGTTAATGCAGGTTCAGTGGCAAACGGTGGCAAACTATTTAATGCAATTCATTTTAAGTGTTCATGCAGAAAAGGTTTTTATTTATTTATTTGGTTGGTCTGTGTTATGACCGTGAGTGCTTTGTTCCGTGAAAATAACTATTGCGAGTTAAGAACCTTTACTAGACAAATTATGCGAATGCTTTGTTGAAGAGAAAAGTTTTAAGTCTAAATTTAAAATGATCGACTGTGTCTGATTCTCGGACATCGGTTGGTAAATCATTCCAGAGCTTAGGGGCTAAGTAGGAAAAGGATCTTCCACTTTTAGACACTTTTGATAGTCTAGGGATAATCAATAGGCCAGAATTTTGCGACCGTAGTGTGCGTGATGGATTGTATTCTGATAGTAATTCTCTAAGATATGAGGGTGCTAAGCCATGTAAAGCTTTGTAGGTGATTAGTGATATTTTAAATTGGATGCGATATTTAACTGGTAGCCAGTGTAAAGATGCCAGAATTGGGCTTATGTGGTCATACTTCTTAGATCGAGTAAGTACCCTTGCAGAAGCGTTTTGAACTAGCTGAAGCTTGTTGATCTGATTTGAATGGCATCCCCCGAGTAGCGAGTTACAATAGTCTATTCTAGAGGTCATAAAAGCATGAATAAGCTTCTCTGCGTCAGATGTAGACAGCATATGGCGTATTTTTGAGATATTTCTAAGATGGAAGAATGCTGTGCGGCAGACGTTGGCGATATGACTATCAAAGGATTAGTTGCTGTCGAACATCACACCTAAGTTCCTAACCGTGGAAGATGGCACCACAGTACAGCCATCTATGTGCAATTTGTAATCTGACATATTATGTTTGTAGCGATTTGGTTCAATAATAAGTACCTCTGTCTTATTGGAGTTGAGCTTAAGAAAGTTATGTGCCATCCAGTCACTAACATCGCTAATGCAGTCTTTTAGCTTAGAAAACGTGTGTGTTTCGCTGGGATGCGAGGAGATGTAAAGCTGGGTATCATCCGCATAGCAGTGAAAACTTATGTTATGTTTCCTGATAATGTCTCCTAGGGGTAACATGCATAACGAAAACAGGATAGGACCTAAAACTGATCCCTGCGGTAGACCGTATTTAACCAGGGAGTGATATGACTCTTCCTCATTTACATAAACAAAGTGATAGCGATTGGTTAGATATGACCTTAACCAGGCTAGCGCCTGACCACTGATACCAACATAGTTTTCTAGTCTATTGAGTAGGATTCTGTGGTCTATTGTGTCAAATGCTGCACTAAGGTCTAGTAATATAAGAATTGAGATTTCACCACGATCGGATGTTAATAGGAGGTCATTTGTAACTCTAAGCAACGCTGTCTCTGTGCTATGGTGGGGCCTGAATCCTGATTGGAACTTTTCATATGTACTATTATTTGTCAAGAATGTGCGTAACTGGCTTGCCACTACCTTTTCTAATATTTTCGAAAGAAAAGGGAGATTTGAGATTGGTCTAAAGTTATTAAGTTCTCCTTGGTCAAGCTGTGGTTTTTTAATCAGCGGTTTAATAACTGCTAGTTTGAAAGCTGTTGGAACGTATCCTATTTCTAGCGATGAGTTAAAGATGTTTAGAACCGGGGTTGACACTACAGAGAATACTTCTTTAAGTAGTTTTGTGGGAACGGGGTCTAATATACAGGACGATGATTTGGATGATGTGACTAGTTTAGAGATCTCATCTATTGTAGTAGGTTTAAATGAATCAAGATGTTCGTATGGTAGTCTAGTGTTAAGTGAACTAATGGGTAGAGTGGTGGCTGCCTGGGTAGCTACGATGTTTTCCCTAATAGCCGAAATTTTGTTAGAAAAGAAGTTCATGAAGTCGTTACTATTGTGTTGAAGTTTACTATTGGTTTCTGTTTGTTCTTTGTTTCTAGTCAGTTTCGCAACTGTGCTAAAGAGGAAACGAGGGTTATTATGATTCTCATTTATAAGCTTGCTAAGATATGTAGATCTGGCGGTTTTAATAGCCTGTCTGTAGTGTTTAACACTCTGTTTCCATGCTGCGCGCCATACTTCTAACTTTGTGCTTCTATAATTTCTTTCTAAATGACGGAGTATGTATTGTTTTTACGTTTCCACTGTTCAATCGCGCCCGCGCCTCTCTTTCTCTCCTACACGCGCACACACACACACACACACACACACACACACACACACACACACACACACACACACACACATCACGTCTCTCTCTTACAGTAGTTGCGCATTACGTTAATTTTCATGCGAGTTTTATTTATTTTTATATCTTGTATATTATATTATAATGTCACGTGTCCTGCTACTACTGGCACTTAGCTCTTGCTGATGTGAAGTTAACTCGGTCTGTCCCTCATCATGACCAGGCTGTGGATGCTCAAGCTCGCGGACATAGACTCTTGCAATTCCAGGAATCCGTGGACCAATCACGGCTAGTAGGCTGACTCTTCTTCCTTGTTTGTTTTTTTACACGTAGCAGCATATAAGTGATCGTATTAGTGCCTCTGCTGTTGGCTGTTCATATTGCGTTATTTGACTTTTCCAGAACGCACAGATTGCCAATCCGTCCCTGCTCATAGTCTAAAACCAGGAGGGCATATTAAGTGTTCATTGTATTTTCATTTTAACCGAGCAGCTATGGTTGCGTGTTTAACACACCTCTCCAGACCACGTTGTTAACACTGACAGCAGCAAAAGCGACACATGCGCTTTTAACTTGTAAAACTCAAGGGTGAATGGGTAATGTAGTCTCTGCTCTCGGTGGGACGAATTAGGAAGCGTACATTGTGAAGGGCGCTCTGAAAAGCGGCAGCGCAGCCAAAGGGTTAAATTAAACCTATGATTTAAACAGATGTGCAAATGAGCGTTCCGGTACGGTAAAAGCACGTTCTGGGCCCACGGAGAGGTGGTGGTACGCTCAAGAGCTATATTTGGAAATGGCGGTACTGAGTACCGGTGCGTTCCGGCCCACTTAAAGCACTGTATGTATCCATCCATGATGAATATATGGATAGATGTTTGAATATCTATTATAGACAGAAGCACAAATTATGTCCATCTTCAGTGTAGGCCATATCTATACACCCTGTCTACCCCACCCATGGGTAAGAACATTATTTTGCACCTCACTTTAAGTGTAATTGAATAACAACAGCAGGTTCTGCAAACAAAATCTAAGTGTTAATTTTAGCAGAGACATGTGTATTGCTTGTGTAAAAGTGATTAATCAAATTTTTTTTAAGTGATTGAGTCAAAACCAAAAAGCGTTATGTGCCCCGCTCTCCCCAGCCTTTGGATCAAATAATTAAAAGTTAACAACCATCAGTAATGACTACTTTTCTTTACACAAAAACACTTCTATAGACCTTTTACGCACTTCCGCATTTTTCGACTGGAAATACGTCAACAAAGTGTATGGCAACTTCCTGTTATCGTAGCGGCAGATACGAAAAATAGCAGAGTCAACGAGTCGCCGTTTCTGTAGTGTTCAAGGCTGTTCGTCTTCCAACCAGAAACAGCCCTACCTTTATAATAGTTTATAATAGTAACAGTAAGTGAAAAAAAGTGCCGCAGCAAGAAGAGTGAACACGCAAGAACGGGAAACTTTTGCCAACCGGCATTCTGTCTATATTAAAACCTCCAGTTTGTGAGGCTCCTCACTCTCTCTCATTGACCTGAAGCATCTACCTCTCACTACTACCTGTCCCTGTAGTATATTTGTTACTTAAACCGCATGTAGCAAGGAAACATTGCATGTTATCTCATATAGAAATACACAACTTTGCAGCAGACTGCTAGTAACATTTACCTAGTACAGCAGCTACACCAAATTACTGGTTGTTATGTTAACCTCATGTCATCTCACTTAAACATAACTTACACACGACATATTCACTGCGATGTGTTAAATCTTATATTACAAATTCACAACCCCTAAGATTTACAATTAACGTAAACGGAGTTATAGCCGGTTTTGTAGCTAAAGCTTACCTTGATAATTGTGGATAAACTCCGCGCGGAAGAATTTATATCCCTTATCCAGTTTGTTCCCTTTAATGGACGAATGTATACCCACACTCTTCACCACATCGGCGCTGGTGAACTTCGGTAGACAAGTTAGGAAAGTCGGAAACACTCTAGCTGCCATTTCTCCACCAACAACAAAGCTTATACCGGAATTGCGTTTACGCGTTGTTTACGTATTTCCGGTTTTTGCGTAAATGGTCTATTAGCCTAATAATTGAACTCTTGGGCCCAGTTTCACAGACAAGACTTAGCTAAAGCCAGGACTAGCATTAGTTGAATTAAATGTTTAAGCATCTTTTATTAACCTGCCTTAGAAAAGGCCTTTACTGGTGTGTATCTTGAGACAAATCAATGGCACTGATATATTTTAAGATATGTCAGTGCAAGTTATTTTCAGTTGAGACAGCTCAAACATGTGTTTTAGTCTAGGACTAGCCTTAAGCCTTGTCTGTAAAACCAGGGGTTGGTGTATTACATTATATTTCCAAAATTTTATTTGTATAGACTGAAGTGCAAATAAGCACAGTCGTGGCAATCAGCCAAGTTGTGGCCAAGTTGTCTCTTGTAGTCTCACTAATTTAGTTGGTGTATTCAATAAACTAAAGTCTAAAAATATAAGCTAGTCAGTGTTTATTATTTTGGTAAACTTTTTATGTCATTGTGTGTAACAGACGTTGTTTTTTTAGTACACTGTAGCTCTTATACGTTACAAAAGTTTGTAAATATAAGATGCAAAGTTGCTTCGTTGATTTTGACGTTGCATGCAAAATCCAAGGGAGCATATGCCCCCTCAGTTTGAATGGATATGACGCCTCTGTATGTATGTATGTATTTATATGAGTCATGCATACGCCATGTGAGCCTTGACCAAAACAGAGACTGAACATGATTCACCAACATCATGTTGACAAATAAAATTACATTAATGTTCACACACATTTATTTTACTGTCTTGACACAGTATCCATAATTTCAGTAAAATGTAATCTGTCGAGAGTTTACACTCCTAATAAACTTTTGTTTTCTCGTACGAAGAGGAAAAACAAAAATGTGCTGCTTAAATCATTGCTGATAATCTTTTAGATAAATAAAAGTCTTCATTTAAACATTCTGCATTTTCAAGAGTCTCAAGTTGACAAAAATTAAATTACATCATAGCCTGTTTGTAGACACTTTGAAACGGCTTTCTATAAATACCCCTGAATTCACACCAGCTATGATCACACTTGGTGGTTTTGTCTTGTGTAGAAAAGCTGATGAAACAGAAATAGAAAACAGCAGCCTCAACAAACCAAACTAGAATAACCTACAGCATTGGCAGGGTGTTAAAATTTTTGACATTAACAGATCAGAGAAGTCTGAGATTATTTATCACAGTGTGGTCAGACCTCAGACTCTGGACATGGACATAGGAGAGAGAATGGAGATTACAATGGTCATCTATGAAGATTTAGATTTAGTAAGAAATGATGAACTCATGATAAACACAGAGATGATCAGAACAGAGAGACAGCAAGCGCTTGAACATACAGGTATTCACATTTATTTATCAGTTGATTTATTGAAGTGAGAAAGAAAAGACAAATGTAATCTGATGTGTGTGATTTTCAGGAAAAGTCTCAGTGAAGAACAGAAGACACAGATCAGTTCAAGTGTGTTTGGGTTTACTGTCTGTTCTTCTCTTCACTGCTGTAATAGTCATCTGTGTCTATTTTAACAATGAGACAAACCAACTACTAACACACAACTGTAACTTGACTAAAAAAAGAGAAGAGTTACTAACACACAACTGTAACTTGACTAAAAAAAGAGAAGAGTTACTAACACACAACTGTAACTTGACTAAAAAAAGAAAAGAGTTACTAACACACAACTATAACTTGACTAAAGAAAGAGAAGAGTTAATAACACATAACTTTAACTTACTTAAAGAAAGAGAAGAGTTACTAACACACAACTATAACTTGACTAAAGAAAGAGAAGAGTTACTAACCAAATGTAGTAAGTTCCTAACCCGGAACAAAATCTTGACTGAAGAAGAAGACCAGTTCAAAAAGAAGAGTGAAAACATCAACAATGCCTTAGCAGGTAACACGTTATTTATTCTCTCTCAAACACTTCAAAATATTATTTATGATTATAAAACCTGAATAAGTAAACAATAACCAACAACTATAAGGTGACTAAATGAAATTGCAGCAAAAAAAGAGTAATTTACAAACAAAAACTGCTGCATGATGAAGAAAACTAATGTATGTGATTAAGACAAAAAGTAAAAACAGAAGCTATTTATTATTTACATTACATTTATACACTTGGCAGACGCTTTTATCCAAAGTGACATACAGTGAATTATAAGGTTTACATTTTTTAACAGTATGTGTTCCCTGGGTTATGGTCCGTTGTAAAAGACGTGTATTTTTCATCTGCCACGTTCACCAGCTTAACATGTTTTGATTTGCAGTAAAAAAAATCATAAAACAAGCTGGATAAAATGACGGCCGTTTCAGTCTTGTATAGGTGTTCAGCCTTGTGAGTTAAAGCATCATGAAACATTAACCAAAATTTTTTTTTATCTTAACATTATTATTTGTGTTGCACATCATAAAAGACAATGTTAGCATCTGTTAATTTTAACATTAAAAAAAAAAATTGTTAATTTTTAGCTGTTTTGTGATATTTTTGTCTTCTGGGTTTAAACTCCATTACATTTTTCAAGCATCTGTGCTTTATTAGGATTAGGGATGTCAAATTATGCAATTTCCCATATTCGATGATCATTAAAATTAACGATCAATCAATCGTATAATCGTTAACAGTAATAGTGCAATAAGCCATTACAGCAGTGGCATATAGCCAATGACATAAGTGTGCGTAAAAATGCCAGCTTCCTCACGTGAATTAATAGATTTAATTTTGTCTAAACAACATGCTAGTGGGATTGTAAAATTAGTCAATGTAGTTGGTGTTTTGATAAAAAATCATCAATTTAATCTCGTAATGAAATATAATGACTAATAGACACAGTAAACTCCGCCTCATAACGGGCACTCAGCACAGTCGCATGAAAGTCTTTGCGTCCATGACAAAATAAAAGTTTCATTATCATCAAGTGTTATTTTACTAGTTGTTCACCTAGCTTTCGGAGTCGTTGATACACCGCTTGTTGTAATAATATCCTAGAAGCACACAAAGGGCACTTATCCCGTTGTCACCTCAGCTTTAGACCTGTGGCGTACTTTCAGCAAAGATGCTTATATTATGAAGATTTTAACCTTCCATTAGAAAACCCGCAGCAGTGTTTAGCGTGCAGCGCCTCAGCCAGTTATCAATTCTGATGATCAATGATATATGTTGCGGGCGTTCAAAGTATAACGACAGTCAGTTACAGTTTACATTTAACAGTTTCTTGCCAGAATTTAAGTTTTACATTTGAATCTGTTTATTAAAAACGGCTTCTGGTCTCCTTTCCTGTATATAGCAGCGTTGCTATGCTAATCTTGCAGGCTTCCCTGAAGAGGGTCTTTGCTTTCAGTATCCTAAACGTGTTTGCATTTTCAGCATCGGACCCTCTCAGATCCACTGCGGATGCCATTTCGTTGCGTTAGCAGCCAGCCTCGTCTCGAATGAGGTTAAAAAGCCCAGGTGTGTGTTTAGCATCGAGCATCGTTGTGATCATGGCTAGTTTAACTTCTTCGCGCTTGTTTAACTTTTTCACCAGCTGTGTATGTGCTTTGCGCAGGCGCTGCACACACGTGCTTGCTTTTTCGTCATTCGTTAAGTTTTAACGATTTAATTCTTATCGGCAATTAATCGAAGATCGATTAATTGTTAAAATCCCTAATTAGGATGTTTGTATTGGGAAAAAAATTACTTCAAGCATAGAATAATACTGTGTATTCTTTAATATTGCATATTAAAGTTGATTTAATACCTAATTACATTAAAATTGTGTACTTAAATATTAAATGTGAAAGAAAAACTTGTATTTATGAAATGTACAGTAATAGAGTAAAAATTATAATATGCTTTGGAATGTATGTTTTCCAAAGAAAAAAAACGAATAAAACACTTGAGAAATAGTTTTAAGTAGAAAGTAAAACCTCTGCTTGATAGTGACCCTAGCAACTTGTCAACCCACCTGTGGTCTGTGGACATTGGAATGAACCATCTTTTTACTTCTCCTTTCGGTATTTCTTTGCAGTCTGTAAAACGATAGCTCCGAATTCTTTGTTAATCTGTTAGTACAGTCTATCGCACAACAGCTGTTTCCCATTTAGACGCGTTTTCCCCGTGTTTTCCCTGATTTCACACTGTACACTCATTCTGCCACTCTGTCTTTTGCCACTCAGTAGGCATAACCGCAGGCACTTTCGCCAAAGGTGAGGTCACGTGCATACTCTCTATGGTGTGTTCTCTCCTCATTAGCCTTGATTTTCTTGCCCTTAATAAGAGTGCTTGTTCTCTGCCATTTTGCTTAGTAAAGATTATTTTTATTTTTGGAAAACCTAAGTCTCTCGACTCATTGCTCTTCTGCTTTCCACGTTCTGGGTGTTAGCTCAGCAGATAACACACCACCCTCAGAACACTGAAGACCCATGTTCAAACCCAGCCAAGGTTGATCCATAACGTCAAGGCTGAACCAAGAGGTTTTTTATTCAGCCAAAATGCTACAAAGACCCTTCAAAATCACAACAGTTGATGGCAGTCCTCTGGGTTCAGGATAAGTCAGTCAATGTACCCCACCTCTCCAGCTACAGGTGGGGCAACACTAAAAATGGACACAGATCTTTCTGATTAACTCTCCAAAACTTCCGTTTATCCTTGGCTGACTTTAGACAACCTGCACATTGACTGGACCCGAGGGATGGTTAGAACCTTGGGAGCTAACTGCCTAGTGTCATATAACACCTCCTGTCACCTTTCCAAGACATTATAGACATTTCCAGAGCCAGACATCCCTACGGGGAGATCCGCATCTGTTTCCAAGACCCTTTCCACAGAAGTTATGGCCGTTTCCGAAATGGTGCCGGTAAAGACCAAGCCACTTGCTATATGTCCTGAGTTATCTTGAGTTCCCCAGGAGTATGCAGAAGTCCAGGAAGTCTTTAGTAAGACCCAAGCTGCCACTCTGCACCCGCATAGAGCTTATGGCTGCTCTATTATATGATTGCCTAGAACTTGACCACCACGTGAAAGGCTCTATTCCCTCTCTGGCCCTGAGAGAGACAAGTACCTGAAGAAGGCCTTAGACAGCGGGTTCATCCGTCCATCTACCTCACCGGCAGGGGCAGTATTTTCTTTATGAAAAAGAAGGACGGGGGTCTCAGAATCTGCATAGACTATCAAGGCTTGAACCATATAACCATATCCTATCCCTCTTATCTCTACAGCCTTTGAGATCCTGCAAGGGGCTACTATATTCATAAAACTTGACCTCCGTAATGCATACCACTTAGTTAGAATTTGTGAGGGGTACGAGTGGAAGAAGGCGTTCAACACCCCGACTGGCAACTACAAGTACCAGGGAATGCCATTTGGCCTGGTCAATGCACCAACCGTCTTCCAAGCCTTTATTAATGATGTTCTTAGAGATATGCTGAATATATCTGTTTTTGTCTAACTGGATGATATTTAGATTTTTATCCCACAATTATCAAGAGCATGTTCAGCAGGTCAGACAGGTCC
This sequence comes from Paramisgurnus dabryanus, assembly GCF_030506205.2. NCBI lineage: Eukaryota > Metazoa > Chordata > Actinopteri > Cypriniformes > Cobitidae > Paramisgurnus > Paramisgurnus dabryanus. The sequence continues at coordinate 22,688,233 of NC_133346.1, forward strand.
TGGCCCAGCTACTGAAACATAGACTCTATGTAAAGTTGGAAAAAAGTGAGTTTCATGTTTTGGAAATTTCTTTCCTAAGCTTTACAGTATCAGAGGGCAACCTTCATATGGACCCAGGCGAAGATTTATTAGAAACTTTAGTTCTGTGGCTGAGCCTTTATCAGCAGTGACAAGGAAGTCAGCTAAGCCATTTGTGTGGACTAACAGAGCAGATTACACCTTAAACAGACTAAAGCAGCTCTTCACATCTTCCCCAATTCTAACCCTCCCTGACCCAGAGCTTCCTTTTGTGTTGGAGGTGGATGCCTCAGATGTGTGAATGGGAGCAGTCTTGTCACAGAGAATTAAGTGTGATAACAAGCTTCACCCATGTGCTTTTTTCTCTCATCAGCTTACCCCCACGCAGGTATATGATATTGAGAACTGAGAACTACTGACTGTCAAGCTGGCCTTAGAGGAGTGGAGGTACTTGCTGGCTAAACAACATTCCTCATCTGGACTGACCAAAAGAATCTCACTTATATACAGCAGCCAAAGAGATTGAATGCCCAACAAGCCGCTGGGCCCTTTTTTCAATCGGTTTAACTTTACTCTCTCCTATCGCCCAGGTTCTAAGAATCTCAAGCCAGATACGCTCTCTAGGCAGTTTGAACCACTGGAAGTAGAGTGCTGTCCAGAGTTCTCCCCACTTCCAGAGTGGTTGCACCTATCCAATGGGATATCGAGACAGCAGTTAAAAAAGCCCAACAGCAGCAACCAGGCCCAGGTAATGCACCCCCAAGGACCCATCCTCATGGCCTGCTGCACCCACTGCCCATTCCAAGACATCATTGGTCCCACATTTCTTGGACTTCATCACAGGCTTCCCACTAAACAAAAACACGTCCAAAAGACGTCATTATAACGTCTTTCTCTACCGTTTAAAAGACGTCCACTGAGTAGCCAGAATGAAAGTTTTTGCAACGTCTTTTTTAGACGTATTTTTTGTGTTGAAATTAGACGTCCTACTGACATGCTTGTTGAATTTTTAAAAGACGTCCAGTGGGGAGCCAGAGACAACGTTCATTTAATGTATTTTTTAGACGTCTTTTTTGTGTTGAAATTAGACGTCCTACTGACATGCTTGTTGAACGTTTAAAAGACGTCCAGTGGGGAGCCAGACACAACGTTCATTCAACGTCTTTTTTAGACGTCTTTTTTGTGTTGAAATTAGACGTCCTACTGACATACTTGTTGAATGTTTAAAAGATGTCTACTGGAAAGCCAGAGACAACGTTCATTCAACGTCTTTTTTAGACGTCTTTTATGTGTTGAAATTAGACGTCCTACTGACATGCTTGTTGAACGTTTAAAAGACGTCCAGTGGGGAGCCAGAGACAACGTTCATTCAAAGTCTTTTCTAGACATCTTGTATGTGTTGAAATTAGACGTCCTACTGACATGCTTGCTAAACGTTTAAAAGACATCTTTTAAAGGATGTTTTTTAAATGTTCATTATTGAAATCCAAGTGACATCCTTACAGGGTTTTTCAATGTCTTTGCATACCTCTAAAAGACATTCATACAATTTTTATTATGTTTAATTTCAGACATCCCTGTTGACCTCCATTTAAACCAGGTGTACAATTTTAGTTCTTAAGGCCACAGTTCAAAATGGTCTTATCACCAAATATGCTACACAAGGGTTTGGACATCAACACTTTTCAGGTACTGGATGTTGACCGTGTGCACACATACTGCTTTAAAATAATAAATACCCATCCCCTTGGCTGACATGTACCTATCCAAGAACTTTAGGTGGGCAGAGACATTTTGTAATATGGGTCACAGTATGTAGGAAGGTTAAGGACGATGACAGGTAACACTAAACAGAACTTTATTTGACAGACTATGGGTAAATACCCATAACATAGACAAGAACCGAACAATGAATAAAGACAATGGTAAGCATGTGTGTGTATAAAAAATTAAAGATGGTGGTTGAGGGGGTGCAAAGGATTATGGGTAATGTAGTCCGGTGAGTGAGGGCTGACGATTCCTGCAGACTTGCGCCGTGGAGAGCAATGAAGAGTAGGAGGAGGTTCTGGAGGCAGATGGATTGCCAGGAGGAGGAAAAAAGATGCAGTCCAGGATGGGGCCTTGAGCAAGGCGACACATGAGCATGAGAAGCCATGAAGGAGTGTAGTGATGGGTCGTTCGCGAACGCCGGCTCTAAGAGCTGATTCTTTGTAGCGAACGAGCAGAGCCGAATCTTCAGACGCAGGCAGGGGACCCGGCTCTTCTAAGGGAGCCGAGCCAGAAGAGCCGAATCTATGAAAAGAGTCGGACTGCCATCACTAAAATGTAGAGCCGGAGCTTGAGCCGAAAGAGCCGAATCAATGGAAAGAGTCAGACTGCCCATCACTAAAGGAGTGGAAGGAACCATCATGGAGGAGACCAGGGTGCCGACTGATGGACACAGAGCTGCAGACGGTGGCAGAAGAGCCTGAGATGTAACCAGACAGACACAGAGCCCGGCTGGAAACAAGGTGCTGGAGAGCCAAGGCTTTTATTGTGGCCAGCTTAAGTCACACCTGTGCAATAATCATGCTGTCTAATCAGCATGTTGATGTGCCACACCTGTGAGTTGGATTATCTTGTCAAAGGAGAAGTGCTCACTTACACAGATTTACACAGATTTCTGAACAATATTTATGAGAAATAGGCCTTTTGTGTACAAAGAAAAAGTATATGTTTTTCTATACATGTCTTTGCAGAAAACTGAAACGAAAAAAAGGCAAAATACTTGTAGCAGTCAGAAATGTCAACTACATTTGTCCAGAGAACCCACTGAGCAAAAACACGTCTAAAAGAAGTAATCATAATGTCTGTGTCTAACGTTTAAAAGATGTTCCATGATGTTCCAAGGGGAGCTGGGAGGCAAAATTTGGACTTGACTGTAATAAGAGCCACACCTACAACAACAGGTAGTGGGAGGTACAACTCGTTCCAAAATCAGTTTTACAAGTAACTATTTTTAAGGGAAAGGATATGAATCTAACGATAGGCTCTATGCTAAAGCAGGCAGAAAAATACAGTGGATGAGCAAAAAAAAACTTGGTGTTTGGTGTCATATTCATTTATAAACAACATAATGTTTTTACATGTATTTTAGGAACAATTGTACTTGATGGAATAACCTTATTTTTATCACATGTTTCATGTTATGCTCTCATACTTTTTTATTGCTGTTAGTTTATGTCAGTCCTGAGGTTTGCTTGCCAACAGACAATGGACTAATATGGACACAAATGTAGAAATGTTGAATAAATGCAAAAAATGAAAAAAAAAATACATTTTTCAGCGGCTGTATATTACATAAATGGTAAAGTATTGCATATACTGTAAACATGTGCCAATTTCATGTGATTTCTTGTTTTTAAATAGCAGGTAGTTCTCCAGACTATTTGACAATAAATTCTTGATTTACAATAAAAATTCCATATTAGTTCATATCGGTCTCTGGTCAGGTGTTCAGATATTTAATATTTTTGGCACAGCCATAGACATACTATCTTCATACAAGAAAGAATTGGCCTTGTAAATGTTTCAGGATGTGTAGACATCATAGCTTAAATTCCATAACATGCCAATTATGTGATACCAATTTCACATGTTTGCTCATACATAAGTTCTTACATAATTTTTTAGTTAGTTCCTAGTTATTGCCTTGATAATAGAAAATATGAGCTAGGCATCATGTATGACAGATGCCAATGTGAGGTATTAGCTACAAAATAAACAGATCCTGCCATGAGCAATATAGGAGACATATCTTGTATGTATAGGGCTTATATGAGGATATTTATAAGCAATACATGAGACCAATATGGCCCGTATATGTGTCACACCCAGGGGCTGGCTGCTATTTGGCTAAAGCCACGCCCCTTCTCAACTTCCACCTCGAGGAGGTCCCCAAAGCCAACCCAATGACCAGACAACAACGAGGACAGGTAAGTATAAAACAATCTTTATTTAAATATTTAAAAGAATGGGGAAATGGGAAAAGGGCAATTAAAACTAAAGGATCTCGGGCTCCTCCCTCCAGGGAGACTGCAGCCATGGGCAGGCAGGGACAAAGGGGCAACGGGGGTCCAGACCACCGTAAGCCAGGGGAAGGGAAATGTCAGGCTCCGGCCTGGTCCCTGCTATCCGTGGCGCCCTCCTTCTTCCTTCCTGGAGGCAGAATAACTAACAGTGTGACTGGTGAGTGAACTTTTCGCTGTTTGCGTACCTTTCTCTGTTCGGCAGGGGGTCTTCGCCCCGCGTGCCTTCACGTTTCCCCGTCGTAGGTTCACTCTCCTTCTCTTCCTCTCCCCACAGACAGCAGCTCTTCGCTGATTACAGCCTACGGTAATATGAGGTTTGCTCCGTTCGTTTTCTCTGGTGTTCACTCTCTCCTGCTCTCTCCACAGATAGCAGCTGGGACACAAAACACAATTAATTGGACTGGGTTCGTTCTCACCTCTTCGCTGACTACAGCTCACGGTAAGTTACAGGATCCACACGGCTCGGTTTCGTGGTGCTCACTCTTTCTCTCCATTTCTCCACAGGCAGCAGCTGAGACACAGAGGCACAGTTAATTGGACTGGGTTCGTTCTCACCTCTTCGCTGACTACAGCTCACGGCAAGTTACAGGCTTCGCTTAGTTCCTTCTTAGGTCATTCACTCTCTCTACTGGACACAGCGTACCATAAGTACAGGTTTCACTCACAACGTACAGTATAATAATTTCCCACCAGGGCCAACAGCCTCTTCGTCCTCCCAGACAAAATGTATGAAGGCGGTGGTTTGTCTGACGAGACACACACAGCAATACACAGCAAGAATACACAGCACCACGCTAAAGTGAAAGTTTCCACGGCACGAAGATTCACCCACCACAATTATGTGCACACAAAGGACGCCCGTCTTCGCCCACTTTGCCCGAGTCCGATTGCACGATGGATCTCGCGGCCTTAGTGGTGGTCTCGTCACTGTGGCTGGCTTCAATCCAAAGTCTCCTCGGCTCACCCACCATGCTGTCTTAGGGGTAGGGCCGCTCTCCTTCTCCCGGAGGTATCCACTAGAAGACAGGTTAGTAATACACAGTGTCTGTACAACAATACTGTTACTCACGAAATACCTTAAGTGTTTGTCTCACTGCCCTTTGCTCTGATCCACTCAACCGGCAACGTCAGCTCTGCAACAGTGCGTCTCTTTCAAATGTTTCCACAGTCCCTTTACAGTTGGTACTCACACAACTTCGTTTCTCCTCCTCTTAATGTGTCTTCATATGCATAGGTTCCGTTCGTCTTTCAACCTTTAAGGTTTACAACTTACTTCCAACGTGTAGCTTTAGCTTGAGAGAGAGAGTCAGACCGCCACCAGTAGCGCGTCGAGTGAACCCACACAACGACAACAATCACAACGCACCAACGGTCACAAAAAGCACTCGTGGTGCAGTGCTCCTTTAACTCACAGCCCCGTCCTTTTCGCCTCTCCTGGCTGCCGCACTCTTTCCTCTCGCTGTAAGCGCTCCATGGATCAACGGCGCCTCCGGCTCTTCCAAGGACGGGGAGGGTGCTTTAGTCTGCCCTAGGCGATAAAAGGAGCTCGTGCCCGAAACAACAACCCTCTTGTGTGCTGCTACAGCTCCATTTATGTGGCCCGTCCTCATTTCCTCCTCCAATCAGAGCTGCTACATGAATTTGCTGCACCTGTGGCTCGTTTCTTCATGATTTGTGTTGCCAGGGAGACCAGGAAGTGAAAGGTGCTTTTAAAAATTCTGTCCGGGCGGACCCTCTCCTCTCCGTTTTTGGTTCCGCCCTAAGTCACCCTGTGACATATGCACATATATGCACCTCAATTTTGCCTACATGTATATGCAGCATATACTGTATGTGCATATAAGCTGCAGGTTTCATATATGTGCATATATCCTCATATAGGTTCTTTCCATGTGGGTTTGCATGTCCAGAGACATCCATGAGGAGTCACAGTCTGACGTTCATAAACTGAACCTTTTTGGTACGTTCACAGACATCCAAAAGGGGTGCAAGAGTGACGTCCAGACACTGACCCTGTTTTGCACGTCCAGAGACATCCATAAGGAATCACAGTCTGACGTTTATAAACTGAACCTTTTTGGTACGTTCACAGACATCCAAAAGGGGTGCAAGAGTGACGTCCAGACACTGACCCTGTTTTGCACGTCCAGAGACATCCATAAGGAGTCATAGTCTGACGTTCATACACTGAACCTTTTTGGTACGTCCGCAGACATCCAAAAGGGGTGCAAGAGTGATGTCCAGACACTGACCCTCTATTGCACATCCAGCAGACATTTAAAAGTGGGTCTGAACTAACGGACGTTATACAGACATGATCTGAATGTCTCCCAGACGTTCCATGTTTGGTGGGTTACCACAGTCTCAAGGAAATAAGGTAATCCTTGTAGTAGTCGACAGATTTTCTGAGAATTGTTACCTCTTGCCTTTGCCCAAGCTTCCCACTGCTAGCCATGCTAGATCATGGGGTCCACAGTTTACTTCCTGGTTCTGGCCTGTCCTCTGGCTTCCATCCCCAGTCAAATGGCCAGATGGAGGGGGTAAATTAAGAAATTGAGAAGATAATGAGGTGCTTGGTTGCAGACAACCAATCCACATGGAGATCTCAGCTGATTTGCCAGTGCCGGCGTTCCTGGCAGAGAGCACGTTATACCTTACTTGAGGGCTGCCTGACAACAATGGAGGGAGGCAGACCGACACAGAAGGGCTGGACCTGTGCTTCGCCCTGGACAAAGAGTATGGCTCTCAACCAGAGATAAGAGCAAGTTGGCCCCGCGGTACATTGCCCCTTTCAAAATCATGAAGAAGATTAAACCTGTTTCCTATCAACTCCTTTTCAGGTCCATGAAGATTCATCCTACCTTACATGTTTCTCTTTTAAAACCTGTTGTTCGCTTTACTCTGTCCCCAGCTAGGAAATCTGCCCCAGCACCTCACATCATTGATGGCCAGCCAGTTTATACGGTCTATAGGTTGATGGATTCCTGAAGTGTTCGTGGGAGGATTTAATATCTTGTGGATTGGGAGGGCTTTGGTACAGAGGAATGGTCCTAGGTTCCCGCTCAAGATATTCTTGACCTGGTTCTCATCTCGGAGTTTCGCCAAGCCAAAGGGAACACTTAGAAGAACGTCAGGTGCCGTTCCTAGGGGAGGGGCAACTGTAAAGATTCAATCTCTGGGCTGTTGTTCCACTCCTGGCCTCCAGGCACTCCCCCTTAAAGCGTCCTTGTTGGACTCCCTCCAGATCTCCAGATGACACTGTAACCCCAAGCTCAGTGCTAGCCACAACTGCTAAAGGCACTATTGTTTATTCTCTCCTTATTAGCCTTGATTTCCTTCCCCTCT